>NW_026562385.1:12892500-13467500 GCF_027474105.1 Poeciliopsis prolifica | reverse complement strand
ATTCTTGAAGGAAATTCTGGATAGTAATGATAATACATGAAAAAAACTGAGCTTGAGCTGCTATATTTCAGATTTCCTTTAATCAGAATAAATTATTAAACCACAGGCTCTGTGTGTCTCACCTGTGGACATTTTAGGTGTTTTTCTTCTCCAAAATGACCAGGAACAAGGTAGCCACCTGTCATGGCTTAGCTTGGTAAACAAATTCCATTAGTTCAAAGATGGCCGACTGATTGACATTGTATAAAACATTCACCAACACTTAGTGTGGAAAAACAAACTAACTCTTTTATGCTGCTGACCCAACACTGAGAATAAAAGCACAGAGTTCACAGATTATATGCATCACAGTTTTATCTCATTCTGTTCACTGACATTCTCCATTTTGTCCACAGGTTTCCTTTCTTCCTGCTTGTCCTCCATCGTCAGCGGCAGCCAGGAATCCCTGTGCAACCTCTCGTTCTTCTCCACCTGCTGCTGGCTGGGTGGTGCGGTTGCCTGCAGGTGTGCCGGAAGGTGTTTGTACTCATCGTTGTTGATGTCGTAGTCCTTCATCTTTGAGTCCAGCATCCACCAGCAGCCAGTGAAGCCGACGTCCAGAACCCGCTGAGGAAGCTCCCTCCAGGGCACCGACAGGTTGGAGCAGCGGGCCTCATACAGCGTGGCGTCTGGGTCGTAGTCGGCACGGTACACCACACTGAGGAGTCCCAGGCTGGCGTAGCGGAGTCGGCCTTCGTTACGAAGCTTCACCAGGCTTTGAACGTGACCGTCAGAGATGCCGTTGCGAATCCACGGTGACAGAAGGCCCAGCTGGTTGGAGCGCTCCAGCAAGGCGGCCTCAAAAGACGGCTGGTCGGGTTTGGTGTGAAAACAGACATAGCCCCCACCCAGCAGAGACAAGTACAGAGAGGACTTTAGCGGCCGCTCCCAAGCGCCAACAACCATCTCCCTGAACGCTTCCTTATAGTCGGACAGCAGGCTGCCACACCACACACCTGGAGACAGCAGAAGAAGACACAGTGAAGGCAAAATGTTCATCAGGGAGGGTTGTCACCTCTCATCTGTCTGTTCTAACCCTCATAGATAAACCTCACTTCTGAAGTTAGCTGCCATAGTTTCTATTGGGACTGACACATTAATATTTGTGTCAGGTCTGATATTGGAAAAAGATTCTGGACGATGTTCCCATCCATAAGGACAGATCTATTCAGTCTAATTCTATGCTTTGTGCTCGAGTGACATCATGCCTTATTCTTCCACAAAAATCACACAACTTACAGTCATCTTACTGACTCCGTTTTCAGACACAACCTAAGGTTTTAGTTGAACAGAATCAGTTCATTACTAACATTACTAAGTTGTCAAAGAAACAAGTTTTTAATCTGTTTTTTTTTTCAGAACTTGGGATCACTAGAATAAAGCTTTGAACTTCAGTAAGATATTTATCATATCTAGATGCCTGCATTAAGCTGCACCAGCTGTTTAAACTGCTATTACTGTTGATAAGCAATTAAATAGATATATCGAATATCGATTAAAGTGGTTATGTGGTCTATGTGCAGTCAGTTAAGTCGTTAAATAAAATAATTCTGTTGCATTAAACATGTCAAAATAAACCAGCTGATCTACAGTTTGCTGTAATCAGCTGCATCCGGAGAGACAGCCCTGCTGACTGAACGCCTCTTCCAGTCTGCGCTTCTTTAACACAATAACAGTCATTTTATCACGTCTGTCAGTAGTTTCCTATAATATTCATTCCGACAATAAATCGGGCAACCTGTTCTGCTTCCCATAACAATGTAGAATAATGATGGCCTGGCCATTATCAGCTGACTTCTCTCGGTCAGCTCGGTCCCTACCTGCTTTGCTCCTCTTCAGTCTCTCCCAGCGGCTGCTGGGGGCCGGGTGAGCCGCTGCTTGCGCCGCAGCACAGAACATCCTCCTGGCTGTCCGCATTGAGGCCATGTTCACTCAAACACGGTCACCTTCACCCGCAGCCAGCACTGCAAGCAGCCGCGAGCTCACATGGAAGCAAAATGGCGCGGACCGGGTGCCCCGGGTTTGGTCTTCCGTCAGCAAGGAATAGTGTCAAAAATGTTCCGCTTAAATGAAGAGGAAAATAAAGAGAAAAATACATTTATGCATAAATACACGATTTATGCAATCGGTCTATGTTCAGAGATACTAGAAATACACGTTCTGCTGTTGAAAAATATATTATTTTAAAATGTGTTTTTAAATAAAGTTCACGTGACGGCTTTGTTTACGTGGTGACGTGTGCCGGAAGAGCTCCGGCTGTAGACCCGTGTGAAGATAGCGGTGCTGCAGGTTTTGTGAACCCCCATCCCCCGGGACCGCTCAGTCGAGAGAGAAGCTTCCCCCCTGAGGTGAAACATTTTAATGCGAAGGTGAGCTGCTGCAGAGCGGTTCCAACACGTTTGAAGTTGGTTTATTTCATTGTATAAGTCTTAGCTTTCAGTGGTGATGTGAAGGTATTTTAATGATTTATTTTATTCCCGTTGTCACTGAAATGAGTTCATTTATGTTAAGTGTGAGACCCGTCATCTGGAATATTTTCTGATCGCTCCTTCTTTTAGGTTCTGCATGAAGCTGCTTTGTCTCGTGTAAACGAGCGATGGCCACTCCAAATGACCTGCAGTTCCAGGGTAAATATGGCCGCTCTCTGTATGTTTCTCCTCCAGCATGTTTTTCAGCCTTGCAGTGAAGACAGGTAATGAACATATAGAAGTTAAATGACAAACAATATATTACATTTATTATCACCATCTGCTTGTCAAACCTGTCCACTGTTTGGCAGAATAGGCTGTTATGTAAATGGCGACATCTGCTGGTGAGATTGGAGGATTGCAGCTCTATTGAGACCAGATGGACGGAATGCCAGACTAACAGTTTTACGTTTGGTTTTAAAAAATACCAACTTAGCTTAAAACGTACGAGTTTTTTTTTTTTTTTTTTTTGTTTGTTTGTTTGTTTTTGTTCGTTCTTGTAACAGTTCTTCTTGGTAATAAATGTTCTACTGTAGGAACAGCTGTTTGTTTCCGATTAAATAGTACAGTGCACAAACTGCAAAACCCTTCAGCATTTTTACATTAAACGAGACTTTTACTTTATTTCATTGGGATTTTTTAAATAATAATCATTGCGGTCTTCATCAGTTTTTGCCCTTCTTTATATGTAGAGTTTGAAGAAGCAGCCGATCTCCTGTCTGCTGACCCCGGGGCCCCCACACTCAGTATGTCTGCAACCAACGACCCCGCAGCCACAGCCGGAGCTCCAGCAGCTGGGGAGGATGTAAGACTAGACCTGTCTGAGGATGAGGCTGCTCAGGAGGAGAGTTCAGAGGTTATACTCTTTAAATCACTCAAACACAGATTGACCTCTGGGTGTTTGGACTAGACACCAGCTGACTGCCGTTTCTGTATTTCAGCTTTTAGGAGGACAGAAATCAGTTGGTGGCTTCTGGACTTTTGAATATTATCAGTCTTTATTTAATGTGGACACAGAGCAGGTAGGAGCTAACTGACAAACACGCCTCACACCCTCTCTGTAAATACCTTCTGAACACAGCTAGAGTCTGATAGGAGGCTAATGCTAATGTTTGCCTTGGTTCCCCCGTCTCATCATGATGCAGGTGTTGGACAGAGTGAAGGGCTCTCTGATGCCGCTACCAGGAAGAAACTTTGTCAAGCACTACCTGAGGAATAACCCAGACCTGTATGGTGAGTTAGCTAGCTCACCTCCGAACACACGCTGCCCAGGTTCCACTCAGAGGTTTACACCATCCAGAATGACTCCGAACAACTGAATGAACATGATGTAGCACTAACTAATGTTTGTAAATATTAATGGATTAACAATATATAATATTTTAGCTTTTTATTGTCATTGTTTTCAGAAATAATCACATTGCATTTCCTCAGTGACACTAAAATATTTATACTTTTATAAAAGTTTCTACAATAATCAACATCCCATTGAAGAAAATGTATTTTACTGGCAAAAGTTTCATATTTTTCTTCATTCAAAAGTAGCAAAAAGTGTTTCTTAAAAAATATATTTAATATATTTTTTAAAAAATTCTAAAGTGAACATTTATCCTAAAAATATAAGAGGTTTTCATTCAACAGCTTATGTGACATTTGTAGGCATGTTTAACTGGATGGTGCACAGAAATGGCTCTTGTCTTAGAGAACATTATGAAGTACGGAGGAATCAGAAGAGAGTATAAATGATCTCTTTTGAATCTGTGTGTGTGTGTGTGTGTGTGTGTGTGTGTGTGTGTGTGTGTGTGTGTGTGTGTGTGTGTGTGTTGTGCAGGGCCGTTTTGGATCTGTGTGACCTTGGTGTTCTCGGTGGCCATCAGTGGGAACATGTCCACCTTCCTCAGTTCGCTCGGCGACCCCAGTTCCCACCACAGGCCGCAGTTCCACAGGGGTCAGTCTCTAACCTCACGACCTCCCTGGTGCCCCCCACTCAGCGCTCACTCTGATCTGTCTGGCTGCAGTTACCATAGCTGCGGTGGTGATCTTCCTGTATGCCTGGCTGGTGCCGATTGGTCTGTGGGCGTTCTTGACCTGGAGACAGGACTCCGAGCGACAGGTCGGAGGTTACTCCTTCCTGGAGACGGTGTGCGTCTACGGATACTCGCTCTTCATCTACATCCCGACATCAGTGAGTGCATCCTGCTGAATCTGCTTCAGGCTTCTCTTCACAGAGAAGTATGTGCTACAGCAATTTTTATAGTAGGTCAAAAACAATTACAATTCCCCAAATAAAAATCTGAAAAGTGTGGCATGCATTTATCTGAGTAAAGTGTCGGACCAGCAGGTGATCTGGGTCTGTTTTTACCAGTTTTGCACATCTATAAGTTCAGTCAAATTGGATCTGACGTCTGAACGTCAGTTTTCTAATTCTTCCTAGAAAAAACATCCCAGTTAGACTTAGGTCTGTACTTTGACTATGCCATTCGAACACCTTAAAGTGCTTTGACCTAAACTGTTATAAACCTCCATCCCAGTCCTGCCGAAGACGGCCATCCCCACAGCATAACGCTACCACCGCCATGCGGGGATGGTGTGTTCAGGGTGGTGTGTTCAGGGTGGTGTGTTCAGGGTGGTGTGCAGTGTTAGTTTTCAGAGGGTTCAGTTGGTCAAAGCTGTCTCCATGTCAACCTGGAGTCAGTCTGGCTTCCTGATCTCTGTTCTGAATGGCCAGATGTGATGGTTGTCCTGACAACAGACTCTCCACCTGATGGACTTTTTACTAATTAGGTTCCTATTATTCTGGGGTGTCACAGTAAAGAGAGCATGCCACACTTTTCAGAATTTTTTGTGTAAAACATTTCTTCTAAAAGGAGATGATATTATCTTTCGTCTCCACGGCTGCACAGAGATTTACACTTCTTTGTAAAACACAGGAAAGTCAGTGGTTGTGATGAATATGAATCTGATTTTGTCTGAATAACTTTGGAACTGGACTCGTGTCGAAAGTTTGACCAGAGGACAGCTGGTCCAGCCGCTGGTCGTAACGCCTCGCATCTCCTCACCTCCAGATCCTGTGGATCATATCATACGAGTGGCTGCGATGGACGCTCATCGTCGTTGCCATGGTGATCTCTGGCTCCGTCCTGGTCCTCACCTTCTGGCCCGTTGTCCGGGACGACACCAGAGTGACAGCGGTGGCCACAGTGGTGACCATTGTGGTGTTGCACACTCTGCTGGCCATCGGCTGTAAGGTAGATGAGCTCAGTGGTGGACATGACTTATCATGTGAACAAGCTTATTCACATGTAATTTTAATGTCATTTGTTATTTAATGGAAACACTGCAATTTATCTTTTTTTTTGTTTTTCAGCATTAGCAGAAGAGATTTGCACACATTTGTAATGGAAACACAGCTATTGATCACATCAAACTGCTGAAAATCCTCATTTTTAATTTTTTTTCTTCCCAGCTATACTTCTTTCAAACTCCAGAGCACACACCACCCGCCGCCACTATAACCCCACCCATCCATCCAACACCGGTTACGGCCCACTGACCAGAGCAGCAGGTGGGAAGGGGGCGGAGCCTATCAGGAGCGCAGGACATTAGATCCATTCCTTACTGGGAGAGGTTTGGAAAGGTGAAATGAAGTTGACATGTGAAGTTAAAAAGCTGCTTTTTCTACTGTGATCTATCATGATGTGATGCATGGAGAGGGTCCAACATGGCCGCCGTTCCCCTCTGGCGAAAACAGAGCAACTTAAATGCTCAGTTAGTGGAGATCTGCTTTTAGAACTCCCAGGTTCTGGAATCAGGAGTCCTTCAGTTCTTTCCTGCATTATAACCTTTTCGATCCACACACTGGAGGTGAATCCACTGACATTCCTCTTCATCCTGCTTAGTGAAACTTGAAGATGCCTGATGAAGTTGTAGCCAATTAATGGATTCCAGGCCACATGTTGTTTCTTCTTAATGTGTTTTATAACAATAACCTGGAACGGAAACGTAGTGATGCTGGTGGACCGCCTCCATCTCCTCCGCTCAGTGCTCACTGTCAGGACTCTAGTTAATTAATAATAATAAAAAAGTCAATTCTAAAGTATGTAACAAGTTTACAGCTATTTATTTTCCTTTGTGAAACTACTGAGACCTACTTTGTGTTAATAAATATAGAATGAATATTCTCTCTCTATTGAGGATGTGTTTCATTTCTGGTCCTTTCCCTGTAAAATTCCAAAATATTCCATGTGAAGGAGTGAGACACTGCAGAGTGATGGGCTTACTGCTAAGTTACAGGCAACGCTCTGAAAATTCAAATATTTTTTGTCATTTATTTCGTATAGCTTCAATGCACAGCCACATATTTTGTATATATATATATATATATATATATATATATATATATATATATATATATATATATATATATATATATATATATATATATATATAATATATATATATATATAAAATATAAAAAATATTTCAACTTCTTTTAAAATGAAATCTTCATGGTGAGTTCCATAAGCAACAAGAACTTTTGACTCCTTTTCAGCTTTCTTGGATTCAAACATCCTAGTCTCCCAAATACTCCTTACTTTAAATATTAACAGTTATTTTTCTATTTCCCATTGTTACACAGTTGAGCTCTATTCTCAAAGGACCTGTGTGAACCGAATGAGAAGCTCAGCTGATAAAAACTGCAACAGCTGATGTCACCAATGAGGTCACTGAGATCTGATTATTTTTGGGGGGGATTCTGTTAAATCAAAGAGCATAAAGGGATTATTACCAACTACACAGCACTAAAAACTAACTAAAATAAATAAAATATGTGAAGATTGTCCCATGATGATAATCAGAGCCGCTGCTTGTTACATGGAAATATTTAGTTCTTATTCAGAGCAATAAACCTCTGAGGTTATAATCAGTAACAGTTCCTCTGAGCAGCAGACAGACGTCTCATCATGAAGTTTGTAGGAAAGTAAAGGAATGTCAACAAGGTGGAATCTGGTCAGGCATACAGGATCCATCAGCCTCCTCCACATCTGGCAGACTGATGATGATTCACACGACCTGCAGCATCAACCAGCGTAACGTTCCTCAACAGAAGCAGGCTGTTTTGTGGCTGAACAGCCTCCCACCAAACCAGAGGGTCAGCAATGGTTCATTCACAGATCAGTAACAGAGTGGGTTTTTGGAGCGTCCAGCAGGTAGTCTGTGGTCAGCTGAAATGTCAGCAGCTGATCTTCTCAGTCAGAGTCCGACTGGGTTGGTTCCGATTCAAGAGAAGAGGCAGTGATCTTCCACAGCTCCTGCAAAAACAAGAAGTGTTTTTCAAAAACCAGTCTGACGGCCGTTGTAGATAAAAAGGGGGAGGGAGGGAGTTCTGCCAAAAACTTAGCTATTGAAGCTCAAAATTTTCTGAGGTTAATCTCATATTTCAGATTTGTTTCCTAGCAAATTTTCCACTGTTCAAACTTTTTTCCTAGAAAATTTCTGAGATCTTTTCTTGTCTGAAATGTACTCTTTTTATTTCTATATCTAAACTTTTGTAAGTAAATGCCTTGTTTCGCTGCATAAAAGACGCTGTAATAACAAGACAACATATTTTCTAATAACAGCAAAAAATATCCATATTAATCCAGTTGTTTATAGAGCACAAATTCACAACTACTGTCGTTCCGAGTTAAAAATAATACTGCTATGAAAAAAAATCATTCATGTTTAAAACAAAATAATGGATGGATTCACACACAAACAGAGAAAACTGGATCCAGAAGTTCTTTCTGTTGAGGAAAAAACAAAGAGCTAATGGCAGCATTAGCAGCTGTAATGGTTTCATCTAGCAGAGAGACAGATAAACTGAGCATGTCGTGCGACGTATGGGATGAAAACAGGATAGAACAGCTAGTGGCAGCTGGAGCTTTGTTTAGGAGAGAGATGGGTTAAATACACAAAACCAGTGAGCTGAAGCTGTGGGTGTAACAGTTTTTCTCACCAGCTGCTCAATACGTTCATATAGAAGAGACTGTGAGAAGTTTAAAGGAACGTGTTCCACTTTGAATCTGCACCGGCCGTCCTCCATGTCCTGCAGCTGGGACAGACAGTGCTTAAAATGATTGTAGGCCTCACAGCAAATGTCCATGTGGCGCAGACTGAAGTTCATCCTGTAAGACAGAAAGGAAGAAAATGACGGCCAAATCCTGGAGCACCACAGGGCTCTGCGCTTGGACCATTCTCTTTACCATCTATGGTATAATAATCACAGAGCATGGGATTCCTTTCTTATACTGATGATATTTATACTTAGTTCACAGAGTCTGATGTGAAATCAGAATGAACTTTTCCTGTCTCAGGTCAATTAAGTGTGAAAAAATGCGTGTCTTTTTATATAGTATAGATTTCTGGTTTTGACTGAACATGCACCAGACTGACGGTTGTTGGAGGAGTGAATGCTGCACTTTATGCAATCTGCTGGGTTTCCTCAGACATAAACTAATAATCAACTGAACATGACCAGGATCAAACTGAAGTGTGTGTACTTGACTTTAAGATTTTAGTGCAAGATGGCACTAAACTCATTTGAAGCGCATCAAGTTTCGGCACACTTTGTTGGAATCTCTTGTGACGGAAATTAAAAGAAGAGCATGAACGTGAAATGGAGTTTTCAAATGTTATTATAGTTAAAGTCTGAAGTGTGTCCTAAGACTGAGACTAACTCTACTGCGCCTCCTTTTCCTGCAGTTACAATGTCACGTATTTGGAGGCGCGGCTCTACAAAGCTGGCAGTCTGAACTGTTGCTTTAGGTGAACACACAGTGAAAGATGGCTTTTCTTTACCTTTTCTCTAAAGAAATGAAAACTGTGCAGGAGTAATGAAAGCTGCTGCAGAGTCGGTACAGAGTCCTGAAGAGGCCGTCTGTCAGATCGTCGTCATAGCAAACTGGAGACACAGATATGGAAACATTAGTTCGGTCTGATGTTCTGTGCAGCTTCAATGATGACAAATGAAAAAAAAATGAAATCAGTCGATCATCTTTCACTTAGAATAAAACATGGAGGCAAATGAAAACATATTAGACATAATGACTTCTTGCCAGGATTGTTGTCTTGAGTATTTCTAATTCTGTTCTGTTCTTTTGTGTTTTTTAATCCTGTATTTATTATTGTGCTTTAAAATCAACCTGCCAATGAGACTAGAGATGGAAATTATCCACCTGGTTATAACCTCATGTATTACATGTAAATGTTCCTGTATGAGAATCGTCCCATTTAAAAAAAAAATAAACTTGAACTTGACCTCCATGCACCACTACCTGGTCTGAAAATGAGTAGGTAGAGGAAAACACAGATTTAATGTTTGTTTGGTTTTTTTCACCGATTGAACCTTTTGCAATTCATTTGCATCTGGTGATTATATCTCATGATAACTGCACCTGCCATCCAGTCACTGGCCTCATCATGCCTGTGCAATGTACTTGGTTCAAACAAACATCGAAATGAGCAAAGAAATGGAAAGTTGATTTTATTTTCATTAGAACTGCAAACCTACCATCAGCTGCAATGATGAAGTTGGTGTTGTCATAAAGATCAGCGACTTCCTCTTCAGTCCAGCTGAACTCCAGATCGGCATCTACACAAGCAGAGAGGAAGAGCAGGTGACTGGTGGAGAGACGCTGCAGCACATCATTCTAATCAAATCTGTTTGAGTGAACTGAACATTGTTCTGACGACATGCCAGAAATGTAGAACTTATTTGCAGAAAATGAGAAATGGTCAAAATTACGACAAAAGACGCCGTGCTTTCAGACCTCATGTAATGTAAAATAATGCTAAAATCGTCATTTAGAAACAACACTAATGTCTGAACTCAGGAAGAGTTCAGGATAAATATTTGGTGGAATAACAATGAGGTTTTCAATGGGGTTCAGTCCAGTAGTGTCTTATTTTTATTTTTAGTATTTGTGCAAAAAGTCTGTCTGGTAACTTCAGTGCTGTTCGGCATTAAAATATGGGTTATGAACTGACTAGCATGCTTAATATCTAAGAGAAGAAGCAGACGGGGTGTTACCTGTGCAAAGACTTTGCTGAAGCCAGTTGAGTTCTTTTACCTTCACCTCCCCACCTGATGGGTGGAAAAAATACATGAATGCAAGCTGCTGCTGTCCAGCATGAAGAAGCTAAGAGAAGGCAGATGAGAGTCGTGGTGCTTGAGGTCAAATTTAACATCTTCTCAGATAACAGTTAAAACACAGCTCCAGTGAACTACGTCGACCCGGCAGGTTTTAGGTGTTCCTCTGCTGCCACAGGAAGCAGGACATGAACAGGCGCCTGCAGCAGCGGATGAACCAGAGACGGATCTGAATCAGAACCGAGGTAGAGAACCACTGCTCCGTTCACCACATTCCAACCCTGGCTTCCTCGAGTTTGACCTTGTAATCTTTTCCTCAAATCCCTTCAAAATAAAGTTGTAAAGCCAAATGTCAGTCAAAACCAACTTCTCATCCTGCCTGGAATGACCCGAATTATAAGAAGCATTAAAGCTTTGCGGTCAGTTTATAAGCTTATATGGTCCAAAGTGAATATATGTCACAGTTCTTATTCAGTAGTTGTAACTCTAAATGTAGATTTTTTTGTTTGTTTTTTTTTTTCTTAAATAGGCCAAACCTTGGATTTTACTTTTTGGGTGAAATAAATATTGAACATGTAAAAAATATATGAAAAAAATTCAGATTAAAAATGTTCTAATTGACATAAAACTTTAATAAAAATTTGTTAGAGTTTTTAGATTCACAGCTGGATCCCAATGCAGAGCCAACAAGAAATTTCACTTTGGTCAAAAACTGAATGAGAATGAAAGTTATTTTAACCTACCAATAGAGCAGGAGGCAGAAAGTATCTTATTAATAAGATATTAATATTAATATTATAATATTAATACATCTATCATTTTGGCAATGATATAAAACTATGCGCTCGACTACAAAAGAGAAAAGTGGAAATGTGAACATTCTGACCTGCTGGTTTTGTCAAGTGTTGATTCAGAAACACGTTCCTGTGGCACAACCTGAGGAGGTCTTCACCCACGTCTGGAAAACACATTCAGCATCAGCGCGGACAGACTGCAGCATGTCTTCTACAGACTGCAGCATGTCTTCTACAGACTGCAGCATGTCTTCAACAGGCTGCAGCATGTCTTCTACAGGCTGCAGCATGTCTTCTACAGACTGCAGCATGTCTTCTACAGACTGCAGCATGTCTTCTACAGACTGCAGCATGTCTTCAACAGGCTGCAGCATGTCTTCTACAGACTGCAGCATGTCTTCAACAGGCTGCAGCATGTCTTCAACAGACTGCAGCATGTCTTCAACAGACTGCAGCATGTCTTCTACAGGCTGCAGCATGTCTTCAACAAACTGCAGCATGTCTTTAACAGACTGCAGCATGTCTTCAACAGACTGCAGCATGTCTTTAACAGGCTGCAGCATGTCTTCAACAGGCTGCAGCATGTCTTCAACAGACTGCAGCATGTCTTCAACAGGCTGCAGCATGTCTTCAACAGACTGCAGCATGTCTTTAACAGGCTGCAGCATGTCTTCTACAGGCTGCAGCATGTCTTCTACAGGCTGCAGCATGTCTTCAACAGACTGCAGCATGTCTTCAACAGACTGCAGCATGTCTTTAACAGGCTGCAGCATGTCTTTAACAGACTGCAGCATGTCTTCAACAGACTGCAGCATGTCTTTAACAGACTGCAGCATGTCTTCAACAGACTGCAGCATGTCTTTAACAGGCTGCAGCATGTCTTCAACAGCTGCAGCATGTCTTCAACAGACTGCAGCATGTCTTCAACAGGCTGCAGCATGTCTTCAACAGACTGCAGCATGTCTTTAACAGGCTGCAGCATGTCTTCTACAGGCTGCAGCATGTCTTCTACAGACTGCAGCATGTCTTCTACAGACTGCAGCATGTCTTCAACAGACTGCAGCATGTCTTCTACAGACTGCAGCATGTCTTCAACAGACTGCAGCATGTCTTCAACAGACTGCAGCATGTCTTCAACAGACTGCAGCATGTCTTCAACAGGCTGCAGCATGTCTTCAACAGACTGCAGCATGTCTTAACAGCTGCAGCATGTCTTCTACAGACTGCAGCATGTCTTCTACAGACTGCAGCATGTCTTCAACAGGCTGCAGCATGTCTTCAACAGACTGCAGCATGTCTTTAACAGCTGCAGCATGTCTTCTACAGGCTGCAGCATGTCTTCTACAGACTGCAGCATGTCTTCTACAGACTGCAGCATGTCTTCAACAGACTGCAGCATGTCTTCTACAGACTGCAGCATGTCTTCAACAGACTGCAGCATGTCTTCTACAGACTGCAGCATGTCTTCAACAGGCTGCAGCATGTCTTCAACAGACTGCAGCATGTCTTGAACAGGCTGCAGCATGTCTTCTACAGACTGCAGCATGTCTTCTACAGACTGCAGCATGTCTTCTACAGACTGCAGCATGTCTTCTACAGACTGCAGCATGTCTTCTACAGACTGCAGCATGTCTTCTACAGACTGCAGCATGTCTTCTACAGTCTGCAGCATGTCTTCTACAGACTGCAGCATGTCTTCTACAGTCTGCAGCATGTCTTCTACAGTCTGCAGCATGTCTTCTACAGACTGCAGCATGTCTTCTACAGTCTGCAGCATGTCTTCTACAGTCTGCAGCATGTCTTCAACAGACTGCAGCATGTCTTCAACAGACTGCAGCATGTCTTCAACAGACTGCAGCATGTCTTCAACAAACTGCAGCATGTCTTCAACAGACTGCAGCATGTCTTCTACAGACTGCAGCATGTCTTCAACAGACTGCAGCATGTCTTCTACAGACTGCAGCATGTCTTCTACAGACTGCAGCATGTCTTCTAACACCTTCCATCTGATTTAACTCACTGAGGAGAAGCGACTAGGAAAGTAAAGATAATCTGGAATGCACCTCCAGCTTTTAAATACACACAGGTTTACACATTCAACGAGAGACTTTGCTAAACACATTGATTTTTCCCACCATTTCTGAGCAGCTCCACCTGAAGGCCTCATACCTGTGCAGTAGACTGTTTTGGCTGTGGTCGCCATGACGATGCTGGTGAAGCCTGTCCCTGCTCCCAGCTCCAGGACGGTGGCCCCACTGAACGTGTCTTTCTCAGAGAGGATGAAGTCAGCCAGCAGGAGGGCCCCCCGCCAGACCTGGGTCAACCCAAAGGACATAAAGCATCAGCTCCACCCGACCCTCCACCCAACTCACTGTTCAGTATGACAAATAAAACATTTCCAGAAAGGTCAGGTCGTCTGTCACCTGGCTTACACCTTTTATTTGTCATTTTGGATCAAACTTGACCAGACACACAGAACTGCTGAAAGGGGCAGCATTAGTTACATTTGTTTGAGCTTTTCATTCTGTTATAATGTTAAACTAAGGGTGTACTTAGTTTATTTACTTGTGGCTTTTTCATATTGACTTCATTTCTGTTTAATACTGCAGTATGTAACTTTTCTAAAAATATGTATATATTACATATTTGTCACCATGTCCTGAGACAGATAATCTGTGAAAAGCTCCAACTTCTCCATCTCTTCCACTACCATCTGAAGAAATGCACCAACCAAAAACAACCAATCAGAGCAAGGAGGAGGGGCTTAGTGATGTCAATCAACATCATGTTGTCACTGTTTGATGTGCGGAGAAACCAACTTACTAGGAAAACCATTTATCCACCGTCATTGGTGGCTATGCCTTAGAATTCACAGATGGTGATTGACAGCACTAAGACCCGCCTCCGGATATATCCAGCATTTTGGTAACAACTGAAGCTAACATAGTTGTTATGTACTTTATGTCCAATATTGTACAAAAAGTACATTAACTGGAACAAATGCTACTGTAAGGGTAAGCCTGGAGATCTTGCATCTTTTCACAGATTGTCTGCCTCATGACAAACAGCTTAAACTAATATGTAAAAATATTTTTTATGAATGTTACATACTTTAATAACCAAAGATTGTGGAGTCAGTGACATACCACTGACACACAAGGATGGACACTACTCACCTGTTTGCCAACATCTTCTAAAGGTGTAGCCATAGTGTGTTCTGTAAGACAGTATTTAGTCATTTCTGTTGTCTGGTCAACATGAATACATTGAAATAATAAAGCATACTAAAGATCTAAAATTAATGACGTAATTTAAACTTTTTTGTTAAAATCGTTTAACATTTGATATCTACCAAATGAAGCTATAGAAAAAAGAAACAAAAACACATTCACACACATCAATACACATCTGGTTGAAATTCAGTCTTACCAATCAGTATATCTTTGGAACAATAAGTCTCTTCATCATCATCATCATCATCATCATCATCATCATCATCATCATCATCATCATCACTGTCCTCATCTTGTTCCAGGTCAGGGTCAGACTGCTGGAGGATGATGGGGCAGACCAAGTCTCTGCCACCTTCATCCACTGAGCTTTTTCGTGGTCTGTGAAATCAAAGGAATAGAAATGTGTGTGTGGCCAAAGACTTCATCAAGCATGTCATAATTATACAGATTTATCCTTAAATATGCATAACCTTTGCAAGATGAATGAGGTATTGAGAAAGATCCTCCATTCTGAGACTCTGTTCCATTTCAAAATGATTTGATGACATAAACATAAATCATAACTAGATCTATTTAGAACAGCTGAAGGACTCCAGTACTTTTCCCATCAGTCTTTAAATGCTTTTCCAATTCCACTGATGTGTTTAAACTATAACGTGGAAACAAAGTCATCAAAAACTTTAACAAGAACAAGTTTGTCTGCACTTTATTATGTTCTGCTGTGGTCACCAATGACCCATCTTCCACTCCAATTGTACATGGAACCTTTGGACTGGTGACTGGACCAGTACACTGCTGAGTATGTTTAAGAGTATGTGGCTTTCTGGAGCGCTGACCGGTTAAACAATGCAAATTCATTAAAAAACATTTATTTCCCTTCTCAAACCTTTGTACATGACCAAGAAACATCCAAGAATGATGTCTGTTCTCTAGAACTTTGCCAAACAAGAATTCTAAGTTGTGTTTCTTACAACATTTTAATGTCAACTGGGTTGTTTCATCCCTCATACCGATGTGTGACGTCAAGGTCTCCGTCCTCATCCAAACGTGTCTCCACGTTTCCCTGGTTACCTCCCTCCTCATCCTGTTCAGGAGACGTTCCTAAGTCTCTCCTCGGACTTTTGTGCTTCTCTTCGTTTGCTGAATCCGTCCCAGAGTCACTGTCATCACAACTTTCTGCCAAGATCCTAAATCTGGACCTGAACACTGCACAGTTCACAAGTTATTCCTTCCAAGTCCATGTCTCTTGTGGCGAAACTTTTTCTCATCAAATTGATTTCATCCAGTGCATTTTAGTTCAAATGGTGCTAAAGTCGTTGCTCTAGAAACTAGACTAAGATACTTGGTAAGATTTTGTGTTTTTACAGTGTATGATTTACTTTTTAAAATCATTGTGGAACTGAATTTGGGTATTGATGTACTGAATGTTCCTGACTTCATTAAGTAATTTGAGGTTTATATGAATTAGTTTGAATGGAGCAAATTGAACAGAACTGGACTGAAAGCAAAGTGGACTTGAATCACATTATCAAGTGCTGTTATTTGGAGCTGTTATGTGTACAGAACGTAAGATTAAACATGCGGCTGTTTTTAATAATCCAGGTGTCTAGTTTCTGACTGACACCTGGAAAGACACCTCTGAATATTTACTCTGGTCTTTGGGTCGTGTGAAACCTGCTGTGTAACCATGCGACTGTGCTAAACTAACTTCATCTTCCAAATAATTGTCTGCCAGATCTGCACTGACCAACAGGCAGCAGTCAGTGAAAGCTGCAGTCATACACACCTGGCTGCCCGGCGCTGTTGAGGCGTGTCATCAGGTGGTGTGTTTTGGGCCGGTGCATGTGAACGTCTGACAGCACAGTGTCGTGTTTAAAGGTCATCTGATCCATGGGTGATCCCTCACAGTCTGGATAAATCCAACCATCTGCTTCCTGGAACCTGCACCCACTCAAAATGAACAGAACAACTATTAACAACAGATTTATTAATTTTTCATAGCTTAAATAAAACTGAGTGCTTTTCACAAGTAAAGTTTCACAAGAATCACACTGTGTCATTTGTCTTTAGCTGAGCAAAACCCCAAATGTGTATTGACTAGGATGTATTTTAAAAATGGAGCTGATCTAAGGCAGGGAAGATTTCTTCAAAACAGAAAAGGCCCTTAATTCAAACTACAATACTGATGCCAACTTCTGCATCATGTAAAAAAAAATATGACTTTTTAAATACATCATAAGAGACAAATCAACACATAACACAAACATATCTTAGATTATAAGTCGATTGAATACACTAGTTTTTTTTACAGCTGCATATTTATGTTGAAATTTCATTTTTGTTCCTCACTCTGTTTTTATATATTGCATATTTCTATCTTTGTTTGAATCTTCTTTGATTTCCTCTCATTTTACTGCTGTTGCAGTAAAATGCAACAGCAGTTTCCATTTCCAGACATTTCCATAAAGGATATCTCTATTCCATTGTTCACAAATAAAAAACATTTTGCCATTCTAGCTTGTGGCAAAATGTAATAATTTATAAATAAGCAAGTAAGTAAAGTTTACTTTATGAAGCGCTTTTCACAGACATAAACTTCTAAAGCGCTGTACAATAGAAATCAACCTCAAAACCATACAAAAAACATGAAACCAACACAAGAAACAACAAAATCAAGAGATAAAAGCCTGGGAAAATAAAAATAAAAAAGTTTTTAGTTGGTTTTTAAAAACCTCCACAAAGTCAGCAAAACGAAGCTGCGAGGATAAAGTGATCCACAGCCTTGGGGCCTCCAGGTGAAAGGCCCGGGCCCCGTAAGGTTTTAACCTTCTGTCATCGTTGGGGGGAGCTGTAAATGAAAAGAGGAAGAAAATTCCCCAGCAACAACATTGTTAATAAAGCATCTGCACTTGCTGGCAACTTGAGAAGTAGGGTCATCAACATGAATATTAAAATCCCCAGTGATGAAGATCTTATTTAGCTTGACTGTAGAAGATAAAAAGGCCTGAAAGTCTAAAAGAAAAGATGAAACTTTTTATCTGATTTATCGACCAGTTGGTCGATAAATCAAAACAGCCTTTGGTTCTATCTTGCTGATTTGGACCATGATCAACTCAAAGGAATTGTAGGTACTTGAAGCGATCATTTCACGTAAAAATGTTCTTTTACAGATGACAGCAGTGCCACCTCCACAGCCTGTCACTGTCCAGGTAGCCTGATCATATAAGCAGGGGTCTTCAAATTTAGACCCTGTGGGCCGGTGTCCTTAGCAGGACTCTGGACAACTGGACTGCATGCTTGATTCAGGTGTGCTGGACCACCAGGGAATCGTCCACAAGTTGCAGGACCCTGGAGGAACAGACTTGAAGACCCCTAGTGGAAATCCTTAGTCTTATGCTCTGATCTCTGAAACTCGAGACTTGAGAGCAGTTGTGCCCTCCTTTGACTAGGACGTCATGTTGAGTGTCTGTTTCTGGCAGTTTTATTTTTAGTATTCCACGCTGGTGCCATCTGTCAACAAAGATCACTGCACGCTGGACGTCCTGTTGACGGGCTGAAAAGGTATAAACCACTCCAATCGAAAATTATTGGATTACAATAAATGAATAATCATTTAAGCAGTGAATACTCCACATTCCTCTTCTGTCTGACTATAACGGAGGGAACAGTCGACTCCTGCCCGCTCCCTTATGGTCCTCGATTCCAGAACTGAAGAGTCTCTGCCTTCCATTCCGCCTTCCAGCAGATCCAACTGAACAGCTCTAACTACCAACCTGTGTCTGTTATTCACACAGTCAGTCTATTGGAGCAGGAACTGCCCCTTCAGCTTTAGTTCAGTAGCCCCGAGGCTGGAACTGGAAACCTCTGCCTTAAATCGTGTTTTTCCCCAAACCCAACCTCCTGTTGTCAAGAGAAACTGCATGTTGTTTACTAGCGACTGCACGTGCAGCTTCCATAGATTCCGACTTCCTTCCCCCCAGAGCGGAAGGAAGTCAGCTAACCACGGCTAACTCTGCTAGCCGTCGTGTCTGTTCGGAAACATTGTTTCTCCAGTTAAAGTCACGTTCGGAAACATTGTTTCTCCAGTTAAAGTCCTACAGCTCTGAGAGGAACTAAAACAGGAGGTTACTCACCGGGGCCGACATGACAGTCTTATGATGCATTCATGTTTTTCGGAATTAGAAAAACTTTGAGGAGCGCGCTGAGAAACTCAGACAAAGATATCGAACCTGGCTGCCACCGATTCGTATCTCAGTTTTCTGTTGCCAAACATTTTCCTTTGTCAAAGAAGCAATAATAACACAACATTTTAAGAGATACAGAAAAATTTAAGTGACTTCAGTAAAACACAAAAGGCTGCATTTGTTAGATGATAAAACTTACGAGTTTACATTGAATGCAACATATTCCATGGTGCGTTTGATTCACCTCCGAAATCCAACAGAAAATTTAGGAAATGCATATTATATTATATTATATTATATTATATTATATTATATTATATTATATTATATTATATTATATTATATTATATTATATTATATTATATTATATTATATATGTAAAACCTTGATGTTAAAAAGAGACTAACTGAATACAAATATATTCGACATGTTTAGCTTTTAGTTTCTTTTCATCTAAATGTCCGCCCACTTTCATGTTGCACTTGGAGAATCAATCCCACTGTCAAATAAAAACACTTGACCGTAACTACCGTACACATGAGAAAGTAGAGTTTTCTCAGGGAAGTGAAATCCAAAACCACATAGGAGGAAAAACTGGGGTGAATACTTAGTGAGTAGTTTATAGGCAGCTCTCCTCCTACTGATAGCTTTAATCTGCAGTCAGGAGCAACATGGAAAAGTATCATCATCAGGGTCCAAAGGTTACCAACTGGTGCTTATCGCTACAGATGGGAATAAGGACACCAGTTCCCCCTGTTCAACATGCTGATGTTAGCCTGGACGTGGCCTTCCTGTGCAACTGCACTAGGAAAACAGCAAATAGCAATTACAATACTTATAGGAGGAATGTTCATTAGCTTTTATGTATTATGTGGCATTAATTAAAATACAACCACAGAATAATGAGGTACTGCTAATCAAACTCACTTGGTTGTTGGCAGCTTACTGCTTGTATGGACTTTTCCATCGTTGTGTATAGACAGAATATTCAGAGCAGCAGCATTTTCTCTTGAGCTGACATGCAAACCAGTTCAACCCAATGTCAGGTCATGAAATGCTTAGAAAGTTTACAAAAAACTCCAAGAGCTCCGTCTGAGCTCTGTTAGCCACAGTGGAATGCTATATGCTGAAGTTGTTGTAACACAGTTTGTTGAACTACAGATATGCTGGGATAATGACATTTTATGCTATATTGGTCAAAATAGACAGAAATGAGAAACGGTTTCAGAAACAAACTCTCTCTTGGAACTTCAGTTTTGTGCCTCGTCGGCGCCCCCAAGTGGTCAAATAATGTGTTATCTGAAGAACTTGCCAGCTTGACTGCAGCATGTTTATCAGTACAAACATCTTTTAGAGAGGAAGCCGATAGTTGATTTACCTAATGTCTTAGATTTTCTGCATGCAGTGACAAAAACCTTCAGGTTCCAAAGTTTTACGCAGCTGCATATCTTCATATGTCAGTAGGGAAGATAAGCACTTCAGTGGCAGGAGGGATGATGATCAGGAGAAAAGGACTGAACTGGCTTGTTGCCTCTTCTAGACTACTAGAGGAATGTATTTTAGACGGATGAGACCATAGTACAGAGGTTTGACCAAAACGCACACATAGTAGAAACAAAACAAAAAAAAAACAAATCCAGCAAATGGTTTAGCGTAGTGGTGGAGGCTGGAGACTGAGGCTTGTTTTGCAGCCACAGGCGTGGTTATCCCTCAGCATAACAAACGACTCTGGGCTCAGGTTTGAGGCCAAATGTTCTCGACTCAAATTAGATCAACGTGACAAAAGCAGCTCCATATCAAACCTTTGCTGTGAACATGTGATCTAGATTCAAAACCTCAGTTTAAACAAGCAGCAGCAACATGTGCTGAAAGTCGAGTCCAAATGAGCAGGTTGACTGCAGGCTCTGATTATCAAAACTAGATCCACTGTGTCATAAACATTATGAAAAATGATGTAATCCATCCACACCAGAGCTCAGATCGGTTATTTATAGTACTGTAGTGCATTGTCTTTATTAAAGTATTTTTCATCTGAAGGTGTCAGTGACAACAAACACAACACAAACATCTTCACAAACATGTTCATCAAGTACCAACAAAAAATAGAAAATATCTCTGAGTCAGATTTAAGAGTAAAAATGGTGAAAATTGCACATCATTCACATAAAATACAACACATTTTTAAACAACATGAGCAAAGAGGTTGGGTTTGTTTGTTTCCCCATTACTTTAGTTTCTTTTTATCTCTCAGGTTTCAGTCTGATCAAAAATAAAAAATCCCGTTATCATTTCTAACCCATAATTTTCATCTGTTGTGGAAAACATAAAAACCTCAGCCGCTATTCCGATAAGAATACATTCCCAGGTCAATACGAAGGTCTTAAGTCAGTATCTGCCAGTGTTGATTTGACATACATGAACACGTTTTCCTTCTAAAAGCATAAATAGTTATAAAATGTGTTGTTCACATGAGTAAACTGGAGACTCTGAGTTCTGCTGGTCAGATGGCTGCAGGGTGAACGCTGAGAGGAAGTGGGCGTGTCTCTGTAGGGGAGGAAAAAAACAGTCAACGGTCGTTAAACGTTCAACTCAGGTGGGATGGATTTCAGAGTTCGATCGAACATCTACACCGGTCTGGGAGCCAGCTTCAAAACAGGCTGCTATTGTTGAAACTAGGGGCTGGTCTGCCAGGGAGCTCTCAGCTGGTTAATGGTTATCCAGTGATAACAGATTTTACAGCCTCAAAGCTACGGGAAGTTTCCTTCAGTTCCACATTCAAACCACATCTGACTGAAAGAGAACAAACAGATCTGATCGGGGTAGGAGGGTCAACATGAAGTAATCGTTTGGAGCAAGAAAACAGAATCCTACATTTCCTATGAAGAGCTGCTGACTCTATTCCAATGACATACAGTATCTGAACTTTATGTGTAAATTGAGCAATGAAGAATACACAGCAAAGTCGATGGTAGTAACGTTAACAAAGAGAGAATGCATTTCAGTTAATGTTTGTCATTGAAGCCTGGCAATCCTCCTTTATCTAAAAATCTAATGAACATCTAAATTCAGATTGATGTAGTAACTTTCTAATTTTAATTTTGACAAATTGTTTTTTGTTTTTTTTTTTTATTCTAAGGACTGAATACATACATCATAGAGATGATAGTCTGGAATTTGACAGAAACAAAAATAATAGATTTTTCTTCCTATTTGTGCATTAAAGCTTATACACCTAACCTTCATCTGAGAAACTGATAAAAAGGCTTTAAGATATTTGCTATGTATGGGCACATTTGTAATTATACATCATTCAATGTCAAGATTTAACATTTTCAGTAAATGTTTCAGTAAACATTTACTGAATGTCTACTGAAAAAAATTCAGTAACAGAATCAACCTCATATTTATGACTAAATGAAAATAAAAATCATCGAGTCGATCTACCGTATGTACTTCTTCTGATAAATTACATCGAGTGAGAGGTTTGGTCAACCAGGAGGAACTCAGAGCACAGCCTCTGCTTCTCCACATCGAGAGGAGCAAGAGGTGGGCATCTGGTTCCCAGAGTACTGGTGGGACTGGCACGTCCCACCAGTAGGAGGCGCCAAGGAAGACCCAGACGAAGATGCAGAGGAAGACCCAAGACATGCGGGACATGCAATGTTCCTTTGATGGTCTGGGAACGTCGTGGAATTTCATAGGAAGTTCTGGCCAAAGTTTCAGGAGAGGAAAGACTGAGACTCTCTACTTCAGCTGCTGCCCCTATGACCCGACTCCAGGTGAGCAGAAGTCAATGGATGGATGATCAGTTGTTTAAACAGTCCAGGAGTGGAATCTATTTTCTAGCTTTGTAGTTTATACAACCTATCAAGCTCCAGGAACACTGAAACCTTTGCCAGTCTTTTCAAAGACTCGGTGTGGAAAGCCTCCCTTTTTGTCATCTGAACTCTCTTTCAAAGAAACTGGAACCAAAGGACAGAGAATGAAAGGGGGTTCGGTTCCATCTCACTGAGGCCAGTGCCATCAGCGAGGTCAGCCTCTCATCCAACCCTGGTCACACACGTTACGAACACCAGCTGCTCCCACCAGCAGGAGTTATTATCACAAAGTGGATTCAGAGAAGTAAATCCTCCTCAGTTCAGACGATGGACAGTTTGGAAGCACTGGGTTTCCTGTAGCACTCGGCTAAAGGGAGACTCGTTTCAGGTGACATCTCGAAGCGTCGGCAAGCAAAACAAGGTTGGGGTCTCTTCAGGACAGAGGGACAAATGGCTCTGCTTGGGAAGTCCTAAACATGCCTCTTGTCTTGTCAAGAGTCTTGAGCTAAGACTGGATCAAAAGATACACACTTTCAAAGACCATATTAATGTTTACACAAAGTATTACCTTGGAATAATGTGTCTTTAATCTGTCAGTCAAATTCCTCTCAATTTCATCTTAAATAATATCTTAAGCCTTGTCTTTAGTTTCCATGGTTACTGTTCATCATGTTAATGTCAATTAAAAACATTTTGTAGACACCAATAAAGAACCTGTTCATTTTATGCTTAGCAACCCAGAACAGGAACATTTAGTTTATATATTAATATACTCAACCCAGAAAAAGAATCAAATCTGTTAGTTAGACAAAATATCCAGAAGATTTCACTCAACCCAGAGCAGGAACTGGAACAAACTTAAAATCCAGAGAAACTCCTTTGAGTTTATGTAGAGAAACTAATGATTACCTTAGATCAACATGATCAGAACAAGAATCCACAGAAACTCCAACTACTTTATAAATCACTAACTACTCATGTATAAACATGGGTTTATAGTTTTTGGTTTTCTTTTTTCTTCTGCTTTTTGCTGTGGTTTGTTGTTTTGTTGTATTTCCTCTAATTCATGTAAAACATTTTGAACTGCCTTGTTGTTGTGCTCTATAAATAAATTGACCTTACTTTATAAACCTTGTTCAAATTCTATCCCAGGTTTAGAAGAAGATCATTCAAATTAGAAACAAAAACGCACCTAAAATAAAAATCATTGTTTTTATGATAATTTGGTTTGTTACCAAATTATTGCACATCTCTAAATTTGTACCACTGGGCTACAAAACAATTAGACCAAAAATAAAGAGGTAAGAAACGGTGAAGGAGTGAAATGTTTTCCTCTTTTCCCATTATTCAACAGTTATTGAATATTATATTTACAAAGTTATGCTTGATTAGAACATTTTTTATAGCTGATTTATTTCTCTGTGTTTTTATGTGTTGCATGTGTCGAAGCTATTCATGGTGAGAAATGTAATCCTTGTTGTTAAAATGTCCTCAGCGCAATAAAGCTGGCAGAACATCTTGAACTTTGACCTGCTGTGTGACCTGGGCCTCACCTGTCCGCCTGTCATGTGGGTGAAGTCTCCATAGTTGTGTGCGGCATCTCTACTTCACCGCCAGCCACGGGGGACACTGCGATGTGCGGGGGGCCTTCCTGCGGGACCACCGTCTCCATGGCAACGGCCACCTGTCCCCCCTGCCGGGACTCCGCTGTCCCAGCGGCTGACCTCTGCGCGCGACTCGCGCGGCCTCCGTTCCGGCGGAAAGAGTTCCTGATTCCGTTGGAGACGCGGCTGGAGAGCCGCCTCACCACGCCGCTGATGCCGCCCGCGGGGCCCTTCTTCTTCAGCAGGCCGACGTCATCCTCCAGCTCCCCCGGGGGAACCTCGAGGTTCCCAGAGTACCAGAACACCCACCAGATGAGGCTGAGGAAGATGACGATGGCGCCTGCGTAGATGAGCAGGTCATAGAAGAAGACGTTGACGAACACCCCGAGGAGGAGCACGGTCAGGCCCACGACGTCAAAGGCGACGGCCAGCCAGAAGCTGCACACGCAGCGGCCCAGACCCCGGTACTCGGCCTCCATGTTCAGGTGTCAGCGGCTGCAAGGTGAGACAACCTGTCCCGCTCGGGGCCGCCAGGCGGACACACCTTACAGGAGGGGCGGGGCGGTCCGCTGCCAGGAGGAGGAGGGGCCGCTGCTGTACAGGCACCTGGCCGGGAGGGAGGGAGGGAGGGATGGAGGGAGGGAGGGAGGAGGGAGGGAGGGAGGGAGGGAGGGAGGGAAGGGCCTTCCTCTGCCAGGCTGCATGCAACCTGCAGCTCTGCAGCTCTGCATGAGTTTGGCAAAAAAAAAAAAAAAAAAAAAAAAGAAACAAACAAAACAAGCAATAAAGAACCAACCAATAATGTATTATTATCACTATTATTATACCATAAATATATGATAATGAATGCAGGTTTTTATTATTATTATATCAGATTTGTTTAATGTAATTATTGCACTAAATATCCACTGAAAAGTCACTCCAAAACTATCAGTAATATTATCTAGTTTTTTGGGGGGATTTTCTGGTCAGTTTGGAAACTATGTGCTTAATCAGAATCAGCTTTATGGGCCCAAACAAGAATCTTGACTTCAATCTCAAGCATATAGCATTTTCTACAAATAACATCCACAAGCTATTGACTGAAGAAGGGCAAAGTTCACAGGAATGTGAGACCACCTTGTGGTGGTTTGTGTAATGAAGGTCTAACAGCCTCTCAGTAAATTTGATTCAACTAAATTGTTTGTGGCTGTAACTTTACAAAATGTGAAAGATATGAGAGGAAAAAGTATTTGCTACCTTCCTGATTTTCTAATTGTCTTTTTTTCACACTTCATTGTTTCAGAACATCAAACGTCACCTTATGGTGAAGTTGTGTTTAGGCTTTTCAGCAGATACAATCTGCTGAAAAGCAGATTGTAACTTTTTGTTATTTCTCACAGACTCGAGCCATTTCAGCAACCACTGTGGGATTTTAGGTCATTAATAAAGAGTTACCAAAAACTGTGGTACCTACAGCAAAGGAGCTGTAGGAAGTTCTGGTGCTGAACAAGAACTAGAGTTAGAGACGGAATTTATTTGCAGGTTTGCAGGATGTCAGATACCTAACTAAAAGAAAATATTTCAAATAGTTTTCTTATCAAATGTGCAAAAAGCAAGGAAAGAACTAATACTTTCTTCACCTGTTTTGGACTTTGCAAAATTTGGGCATCTGGGTGGTTTAACTGATTTCAGATGGCGAGTCATACAACAGCTGCTGGTTGATCCACTTTCACTGGAACCTGCACTTAATATTTAATCTGCAGATGGATGCAGGGCAAATGACATCTGAAGAATTTGCATACTGTGTCCACTGCTTCCATGCGAAGCTTCCAGTTCTCAATCTTCCACACGGTTAGCTGGAGAGTGAAGGTTAAATATTCACCCTCAGGTTCTAACGGAGCTGGATGAAGTCACGTCACGATGCAGAGATGGAATCGTTTAGTGAGCAGGAGCAAAGAGCTCTTCAGGAGCCGTGTGGTTTCCTCCTCCACTGCTTCCTGCAGCGCTGCTGGCCCAACATGTTGGACCCGTCACTGCGGGACATTTCTGTCTCTAAACGCTGCAGCCAGTAAAGAATCTTTCCATTTTCTAATATTACTCATGATTCCTCCTTTATTTCTTTACTCTTTTAGACAAAGTGGCAACACTTAAATATTTGCTCACTGATGCCAATGCTCAAGGTCAGAGTGAATTAGAATATCAATTCTGATGGGACTAATCTATGTGTTTCAATATTGATCAAGACACAAAACTAAATTAACTTGCAATTTTATTCTAATTAATTGGCTGAATAACTGACAGGATGCTCCTAGTGACAGGGAACGACTTGTTGACCATCCCATCTGCGCCTGTAGGTGGCAGTGTAAGCGTGATGCTACATAAAAAATGAACACTGACAAGAAAACAAAACAAAAAGTAACTCCTTAACATATACAAAGTAGTACCGCCATATCCTAAGAAAGAAGAATGAAAAACACAGTACTAAAGCCATAAAATTACAAAAAAAATCTTGAGTGCCAAAATTAAAATATGGAAAGACGAGAATAAAGTCAAAGTAATATTCTTGTACAAGTTCTCATGTCAAATTTATTCTCATGCGACTATACTCTCAATCATTTCTTTAAATTTTTTTAGCATGGCCCTAGTACTTCATATTATACACATAAAAGAGTTAACATTAATTAAAGAATATTGAAACATTTAAATAAAAAGCGCTCTTGTGGAACCAGTCGGGGCTTTCAGCTCCTTTAGCTCTCCAGGATGTTGATCTGAGAAAAATGTCGGACATCAGGCTGGCGGAGTGAGCTCTGACACACACTTTGTTTTCCCAATTAATGTTTTATTGGAACAGTTGGATGCTTTAATAACATTTGATCAACGCCCAAGCACACTGCCAGAACGTCTCATGAGAAACCAAAACTGGGTAAAAGCAAAGGGAAAACATACAACCAAGACACACTTCTGCTTTCAAATGGTCGAGTTCTTTCCAAGAATTTCATTTGCATTTGAAAATCATTCGCAAAATCTTGGTCCGCATCTGTTTATGGATAAATGTTCTGCCATCTGAGAGTCATCTATGACAGCAAGAGAAATTAAAAACTCAAGAAAAAAAGCAAAACATGTAATGTAATAGGAATGGGAGAGTTGGAAGGGGCTAACCCAGAATGGCATAACAGAGCTCTCAATATGAGAAAGCTGACTCCTGTGGTAATCATTCGTTGTCTTTTGTTTAAAAACAGGTTGCTTTTTCACAAGTTGATTTTTCCAAAGCTGATCTTCAACACGCACAAAGGGGGCGTGACGGGGAGGTGCTTTCACCGCTGAAGACAGAAGAGGCAGTATGTGAGCGAATTCTGCCAGATCCTTCTCACCAAGACTCCCGAGCGCTCGGCCCGCTTCAGTCCCGCTCAGCCACCAGCTTCAGAACCTTACCGATGGCGATGGTCTTACCTGGCAACAGCACAACAAAAACCACATCAACTTCCTTCTATACACACGTGGATCTATTAGGCTACAGTCCACTCCCATTCTTAGGGCCAGGATTTGATTCAAACATCTCATTTTTTCTATTCAAACATTTTAGAGATTCTGTTTAATTTATGAGGAAAGAGTTTAAACAAATGGAGATTTATTTAAATGTATTCTGTAAGGTTTCATACTTTATGGAAAGAGAGGGATGACAACATTTAATAAATATACCAGGAGTTAATCTCCCATTAATAAATTAAATGTACCAAAATTATTAAAATCATTAATTTAATACTAAATAATTACATATACAGTACAGACCAAAAGTTTGGACACATTTTTATTCAATGAGTTTCCTTTATTTGTTACTATGTGAGAGTGAGCTCACATAGTAACAAACATAGGCTTCTTATCTGAGCATTAGGGTAACCCTAACCCTAAAAGCTACATTAGCTAAGGTAATTTTGCTAATTAGGCAGTAAGTACTACAGTAAATGTCACTGGCATTTATCTTCGTATTTCACAGAATAATTGAGTACTAGTTGTGATTTACTCATACCATTTATAAATTAGAAACGAACTGAGATCTAGTTCTAAGCTTGTGGATTTATTGTTGTCAAAGCAACTGCCTGCCAAGATGGCTGTCAGTGACAAAGTTCACAGAAGTTGTGACGTCACATGAGAACAGTGTAGTGTGATTGTTTATGGAGGGGATCATTCCCTGCAACTCCATCCTGCTTGTAGCTGGATGTTACCTCAGAGCATCAGGCCTACCTTCATCCCGTAAGGTAAACCGTCCCATCTGAGGAAAGTCTTTAAAAGTCTCGAGGCAAATGGTCCCAGCTGTACGCAGGCGGGCGATGCAGACCTGGTCCTGTTTGACGAACCGCGGCCGCGTCTTACTCTTGTCTCCTGTCTTCTTGTCCACTAGACAGATTAAGGCCTGCGCAGGAGGCAGACGTCAGCAGGGAGTTCAGATTCTGATAGCGAATTGATCCCACTCCGGCGCTTACCGTGATTTGCACTTCTTCAATGCATGTGTGAATGTGAAGGACCGCGTTGTAACCTGGACAGATGATGGATTTGTGTTCGATGATGACGATCTGTGAAGAAAAAAGTACACACTATGTTCAGGTAATTTCATCTAAAGCTCATGTCCAGTTGTTTGGTGTTCGCCCAAGTACCAACTAGCACCAGATGTTTCCCACAGGACCACCCTGTATATTGAATAAAAATGGCGGCGCCATGTTTGGTGGAGCGCGAGCAGAGCACTGCTGCAGGCAGAGAACTATCGAGACAGTCTCTGATTCGTCCCTCAGTCCTTAAACGCATCATTGCTGTGACAATGTTGAAACAAAACTAGACCGCATCATTTGATTATCTACATGCTTATTGGATTACTATTAATTTTAGGGCTTTAGATAATTAATCACCTATTGAAATAACTGTCAGTTAATTCAATAATTAATCGTTAACAGGAGCATAGACTCAAAAAACTGTCCATTTACTAAAATAACAACCCATTAAAAGTTATAATTACTTATGGACATTAAAGCTTCATGACTTTAGTAGCTCTCTTAGCATCAGCCATAAAAAAGTTTTAATTACACAAATGTGTGTTAATTCATCACACAAGATGTTTGAAGACACACATCCTGTGTGATGTTGCCAAGATAAATGATGCCATATTCTTGTAACACAAATAAAAATAACCCCTATCCTCTCATGACCAAAAATAGATAAACAATGAAATATGCATTTTCTCATTTAAAAAAAGAATTATTTGTTTACTTGCATTTTTAATGCATTATCAATATTGTACAAGCTGGGCTTACGGGTTTAAATGAAATTGCACCAATTGAATAATTCATTCCATCATCACCAGCTGCAGCTCTAGTATAGATGACAGCAGCCGGCTTCAGCTCAAAACCATTTAGGACCTTTCTTTCCCAGGCCTGGATTATGGACCCTTAGTTCATGGACTGAAAAAATTTATTTCACAATGAAGGTGCTGTAAATTTGTTTTTGCTATAACTCGTATGTTTCACATTTCGTGTGCCGGGTGGACTCACCTGGGCGTCGAAGGTGCGCCCTGAATGACAGAGACTGTCAGAGTTGCACAGAATAAATCCCGGCAGGATCTCCTCCTCCTCGATTCCCTTCAGTCGCAGCTTGAGGTTTTCACCAGGTTCTGCATCGTCCGTCTCCATGTCATCAGATAAAAGACTCAATACCTCCACCACATGCTGCAGGAACACAGACACTCAAATTAGAGATGTAACGGTAATGAGAAATGTTTTAAGGCCTAAAACACAAAGTGGGCTAAATTGGTAAAAACGGTAATCTTTCCCTCTTTCCCTCTTGATGCAACTCGTATCTGAAATCAACACTTCTGATCATTTTGACCTTAAAACTTATTATGGTGGCAGAAAAACAAGATACATCATGCAGAGACTGGTGGCCTCTGAAGGGAGGACAGAGGGTGTTCCTCTGAGCTCTGTGGAGGAGAACTGATCTAGAATCAGTGAGCCTTGTTTTTGTTAGTTTTGTTAGTAAATGCATGTTCAGTCTGAGGAATTTCTGTAAGTCAGTGACCCGATGCTTCAATTATTTAGTTTCCGTTTACAAATGCTAGAATACTTAGAACTATGTACATATAAAAGAACTATGTTTGACAGTTCTATTATAGAGTGAAGAACCAGGCATATACAAAGTTCCTCATTGCATCAGATTTTCTACATACAAAAACCAGGTAGTGAAACCAGACTAGCTGAAGAGAAATGTTAACACTGCTGTGTGATCGTCTTTCTGCTTTATGCACAGCATAAACAAACCTCTAAGCAGTCATCCAGAACTTCACACAGAGCTCTGTTGACATAGTTTGACCCTGGCCTGTTGAGTTTGGCAGGCGGATGTCTCCACGAACAAAATGACGCAATTTTTGTCTCGCATCAACATTGAGAACTGATTTCAGAACTTCTGCTGAAGTATGTGGAGGAGCCTGAAGGCTCCATGTTGTTCAGGGAGCAAAGAGACTGATGTTTATAGTTAAAGCATTTTGACTCTGTTTGACAGCACCTGCTTTTCAGTGTGACATCGCCTCTCCCAATCTGAACCAGTATTGCTCATGGGAAACTGATCAGAAAATGGAATCAGCATTAGTTGTTAAGTCTGCTAAGAAATACCAAATAGCCCTAGATTGTGGCTCAGTGTTGAATCAGATGCAACACATAGGATCACAGATTGGTTTCTGAAAGTCTTCCTCTCTGTCCAACTACTAAAAAATAAAGACCAACAGAGCCACAAAAACCTTAAATGAAACAGTTGAAATTGTGCAGATGGGTTTTCCCCAGTGTATTATGAGTCTGACAGCCTACCAGCTTTACTTGCTTCTCTATCAGAATGAGTGTGGCATATTTTGCTTATTTTAAATAGTTTTTCATATGCCAATAAATCTTGGCCTCGCTCATGAAATCTTCTCGTTTGTCCTTGGCATACAGTGGAGATGCGCAGTGCAGCGGCCAGCCAGGGGCAATACGAGTCTGACTACTCCATTGGGATTTGACAGATGTGAAAAAAAAATTGTGAATGGTAATTGTATTTTTTTTTATTTGTCGTTTTTAACACTGTAGCTGTATGTCTAAGTATTGTCAACTATGTCGTCCTAAACATAATTATTCAGTAATATTTTACATTTTCAGTGAAAACATTTTTTAAAACAAAAACTCGCTGGGCCGCTGGTTGCCCTGGTAACCCTGATTCACGGTAGGTCTGGATCTGATTGGACGACTTACCCTATTGGGCATCATGACTAGCTGCTGTGCTTTACTGATGGAGCCAGACTCCAGCTTTCCCAGAACCACAGTCCCCATGTCCTGGTGAGAGAGCAACACATTTTCAATACATGACAACAAAATCTGTTCCATGTTTCAGGGAGCAGTTTTTATACAACATGCATTAAAAAACAAACATGTTCTCACCTTGTATTTGTCAACAATGGGCAATCTGACTGGTCCATCACTAGATCTGTTGAAATTTGGCAAACTGTCCAAGTGTGGGATGAAGGGCAAACCTCTGGAAATTGAAATAAAAGCAATTAGAGAAGGATGAGGCGATGATCTTGGGTTATCCTGACTGTGAGGAAGCTAACAGACTTACGTATACCAGGGGCACATGTCAGTCGCCTCCTTCAGGTTGGCTCCGGTGAGCCCAGAACACGGCATGAAGTGGATGTCTTTCTTCGGGTTGAAGCCCACTTTCTTCAAGAATGGCACTAATTTCTCTTTGCACTCTTCATACCTGACAGTCCAGGAAACAAAGCAGCACATAGGATCACCTCAATAAATTCTTGGTGCTGGAAACGAGGGGGTGAAGAGGAAAAGCAGGGGACAAGTATCCATTTCAGTCGGAAAAGGCTAGAAATGTGCTGCCTTTAGTCCCAATATCAATGTACAAATACAGAAATACAAAAAACAACAATTTCAATAACTTTACACAAGAATGAGTAGCTTAAAGGGGCAGTATTCTGTACTTTCCAGTCATACTGTGCTATAAAATGGCACCATCAAGAAAATGATACCTTCAATTATAGAAATACTGTATGTATCAAACATAAGAAATGTCAATTTATGAATTGACACCATGAAATTGGACTTTAAGACGCTCCTGCTCTTTCCAACATTCCACCTTCAGAAAGCCATCACAACAATGCTTCTTCATTATGCCATTTACAATCACTCCTTCAGTGTTGGACTGTTAAGTAGCTTTTAGAATAAGCTTAGCAAGTGTGCAGTTCCACCCAGTGTTTGACATTTGCTGTTTGCTAGTCTGAAGGAGCTGAGTGGGGAGAGTCAGAGTGAGGGGAAAGCTCGGCTGGAGACTACAGATGCAAGGCAGAGCAGCGGAGAAAATCTGACTCTTTGTTCCAGGTGTTTTTCATTCTGAATGGTTGCCATGGGAGATTTAAGGATTTCTGAAACGTGCATCAAAAAAATAAAATAAAAAATAAAGACAATACTTCAGGTGTGTTTTTTGATTACAGTAATGTCATAACTAAATGAATTTTACACAACCTTCCTGTTTAAAAATATCTTTGGTCACTGAAAGCCAGCTGTCCAATGACAGCACAGGGGAAAGTTTATACTTTTCTATATAATATTTCAAACCTTTTCAACTCCTTCCATAAAGGTCCAACCACTGTGTGACCCAGTTCTGTGGGAACAATCAGAACCAGAAGACAAACCCAGCTGAGCATCAGCTAACACTCAGCATGTCTGTCTTGACCAGAATGATGAGTCATGAAAGGGACAGGAAGCAGAACCTTTGACCCCCCAGGGATTCAAGGAGCCAGTTTTTATTCATGAGGTGGAAATGACAGATTAAGCCATCATCTCAGGCTCAGCCATGTAAATATCAGCTGCTGCAGCACCTTCCCTCAGTTAATCTAGGATGGACAGGTCAATACGTCTTCATCTGTCTCTACAGTCAACATCTTGTTCATTTAAAGGACTGCAGATGGGGCCTTTGATCTGATCCTGTTCACCAGTCTGGACTCAGTCTGTCTCATGTCATCTGGATGAAGGATGCTTGGGTTTAATTTGGTTTCTGATTTGAATCCAAGTGACTGAAACACACCAAAAACTTGGAATCAAAGAGTAAAATGCAATTATGTTTCCTCATTAGCAGGTTGCTGAGGTAACAGTGCCATTAAATTTCCACATGAGCATCCCTACACCCACTTATCCTTGCAGAGCTGTGGGGGGGATTGGAGCTTCAGCATATGTTGGGTGAGAAATGGGGTTCTCGCTGGAAGAGTCACCAGGTCATCGCAGGACAACCACAAAAAACAGGACGAAGCACCATGTGAAAACACACACCCCTCTGGGCAACTTTAGAACGACTCATGTACAAGCTTGTTTTGGAGCTCAGGAGGAAGACAGAGTACCCAGAGAAACATGGAGACTCCCTGCAGACAAACCTGAGGCCACCGCAGTGAGCTAGCAGCTGGTGACATGGCAGCAGAGCTGATAACTGTCATCTGATCTGTTTTATTTGGCTGTGAGACGTGGACAAATTTAGAATTCAAACAAACATTCAGAGTAATCACAGAGGACTATAAATAGAACAGTGAATCATTAACCGTCTCTGTTTTCAACACTGAAAACAGAGTATGCTGCACAATAATTTCTGCTGGACAATCAGTTGTCCCTAAAATTATTACAATAGATGATAATACTCGTTTTCTGTCCATTTTCAATTAATATGATCGAAGATCATCATTTGAAAGACTAATAAGCTCTTATTTTGCACAAATCCCTTCGCATTGCAACTAGAAGAAATTTTAATTTCCCAAAATAAAAACAACCAAACAATAAATAAATTTTTAAAAAATTAAATAAAAATTCACAACTGAAATTATTACACAACTAATAATTATTAATAAAATGAATTAGCAAATCTAAAGAAAATTGATCTTCAAAAAATATAATCAGAATGGAAATCATTGAACGCACTTTTAATTAATCATTGAGCAGTTCCCTGTTTTCCCTGTACCCACCTCTCCAGACTCCAGTTGACAGTAGGGTCATCCATCTTGTTGACCAGGACTATCAGGTGCTTGACACCGGCCGTCTTAGCCAGCATGGCGTGCTCCCGGGTCTGTCCGCCCTTCTCAAAACCTGTCTCAAACTCACCTTTCCTGGCAGAGATCACCTGTGGGAGCACAGGGTAGCACTCCCATTCATATTCAACATTAAGTGGCAGTTGAGCTAGGAGGTTATTCAGTTCTTAGCATGTCTGTGTGTGGTGGACCCTAATAGTGGGTCAGTTGTGAGTCACTCACCAGAACAGCCAGGTCAGCCTGGGACGCGCCTCCAATCATGTTGGGCACAAAGCTTTTGTGGCCTGGAGCGTCAAGGATAGTAAAGTGCTTTTTGTCCGTCTCAAAGTATGCTCGGCCCACCTCCACAGTCTTTCCCTTGTCCCGCTCCTCTTGATTGGTGTCCAAAGCCCAGGAGAGATACCTGAAGACAGAGAGGACAGATCGTCACCAACTGTCAAAGAGCTGCTCTTTACAACATCTTCACCGTGACCTACATCTGCCTTCATAAAAACGCACCAAGCAGTTAACCATAAAACTGAGCACATTGAATTTACAAAAATAAATGTTCTTAATGGAAACACACCAGTAAAAAAAACAACAACTCATTTTTCCATAAAACATTTTTGAGCCAGGGTGAGGTGGCTTTTTCTTGCCGTAGCAAAATAGATTTACTTTGCAAAACTGCAACTCAAACCCTTTTTGCATCTTGAGTCATGTAATCAACAGCCAGACGATACTACTTGAAAAAATGACAAAAGAAGACAACAGGAAGTGGTAGAAGGATGATTGGTTGTTTTTGTATTTTTTGGACAATGTTCAGCTGGCTCCACCAGAACTCCCACATCACAGTTCATTAAATGTTATGTTGAATCCATAATCAATGCAAAATCAACGACTATTATTTCCCCAGAATGCTGCATACATAGCTGCTCCCAAGTGGGCGGGGCTTGTCGCTTCAACGAATTAGACGCAGATGTCTTCTCTGATTGGCTGATAAATGATGAGCGCTGGCACCATGGCTGAATTATGAATATATCTTGTTCATTTACTTTCACGGCTGAAATGATTTTTAATTATCACATGAAGGAACTTATTCACATGTGACTGTAATTTCATTTCTTATTTGATGGAAACACCATAATTGCCAGATGTTGGGCAAAGAGTACAAAGAATGAAAACAGTTTGTTATGACAGAGCAGCTAAGGCGCCTCGCTCACCAGGTTTCTCTGTTCTTCTCCTTGGCTTCCCTCTCGTATTTCTCTAAGGTCCTCTTGTCCACCATGCCTGTTAGATACCTGCAGAGAGACAGGGAGGTTACAGCTAATCCTCCTACAACACTTCACCTGCAATACAGAACACTACTTACATAATTTGTCCGCCAATGGTGGATTTTCCAGCATCTGGAAACAGAATCAAACTTTAGACTCTTGAATAAAAGTCCACATTGTCATAGGTATTTGTGTGAAGAAATTGTGGGGAAAGAGATTAGTTACAATTTGGAATAACACTGGAACATAACATGGAAGAAGTGAAGCAGTGTGAATTCTTTCCAGATCAACTGTAAGGTCTGCATTTCTTAAACAATGTCCTCCACACATAAACTAGAACCAGTGGGTCTCAGCACTGACCTACGTGTCCGATGAACACCACATTGATGTGTTCCTTCTTGGGGGCGTCTGGCTGTACGGCTGGAACCTTTGGCACTAACACCTCCTCCTCTTCCTCCATCATTTCTGGAGCCGTGTCCTCCGGCGAGGCCGACTCCCCCGGACCCCGGTCCCCACCTCCCGGCTCCTCCTCAGTTGCTTCGTCGTCTTTTTGGTCCCATGGTTCCTCCGACGTCATCTCCGTGTCACCATTCTCCACAGGCACTTTACAAGCACAGAACATCACTAAGTCAGTCTGAAAAGGTCGACTATCAAATACTTGCTAATTGTGACAAAATTTCAACTTTCGGGAGTCAACAGCTGAACCGACTTGAACCTGATCTGGAATATAAACAGCTCAATTAGACTGTGGCACAGATTTCTTCAAACACGATGTTCGGTGACACATATAAACACACAAACACCTCTGTGACACATCGCTGAATGAGTATAAATAATAACAGATGAAGCTGACTGAATGAGAAACTACAAACTAATTTTAGTCAATATATGTAATAACATTTTTAAGTTTATACTAACACATTTAACTAAAATCAAACAAACCCAGAATACAATGGTTGTGCTTCATTTCTAGGTTTTTCTATCCTAACAAAGTTATGACAGAATTTACATACCAGTACTAAAGAACTGCATATCTTTAAAGGGGCAATACCATGTATTTTCCAGCCACACAGTGCCATTTTATGGCACAATTAAGTAATTATGTCATCATAAGTTGTTATAAAAATGCTGTAGAAGTCAAATATGACTTTTTACAAATTTGACTTTGGAATTTAATATCTTGAAATTGGGCTCTCTTTCTGAAACTCAATCTGTAGGAAGTCATCACAACATGGCTCCTCTCTTAACCCTTTGATGTTTTTAATCAGCATTTCGCTGAGAAGTAGCTCATAATGAGCTCAGCAGATGTTCAGTTCCACCAGGTGTTTGCTAATTGCTGCTGGCTAGTCTGAAGGAGCTGAGTCTCGGACTTGCGGGGGAGTGCTGCTCTGTGAGGTTGGAAACTGCAGCTCAGAGGGGAAGCTGTGTCTCAAAAGTGGTGTTAGGCCCACCCAGTTTTGCACAGCTGACAGGTTGCCATGGTGATTAAAGGATCCTCAGCTATAAAAGCTGGGGATTTTTTCATTGCTGTGCTTGATGCAAATTGTAGGTGCTGTTCTCCAGTTCACAGTCAAGTTTTGTATGAATGAAGCCCTACTATGACGTAGAAGACTGACCAGCATAATACTCGGCTGTTTATCATTTACTGTTATTTCCCGTTGAAATCCGGCTACGTGTGTTTAAGGTGATAATGAAACACTCCTTCTTGGGGGGCGTCTGGCTGTACGGCTGGAAGCGCTGGACGGTGTTTCTTTTCATGCAAAGCAATAAACATAAGGAAATAAAATCTCATGATAAATTTATATACTTAAACATGAAACTTGTCTAAAAAACAACATTTAATTTAAGGAGCGGGTTTCAATAGCATTTTATCAATAAATACAAGACGCCAAAGAAAGGCAATAGTTCAATTCTAAGGTGATTCACAAGTCAGAAATGTAAAAATGAAAGGCTTCTGTCTACATCCAAAGCTCTCCTGAGTTTTTGTTGTTGAGGAAAGGCCTCTTCAAAATACCACAGAGATTAAAGCATTCCTCAAATGCATGAAATAACTCCAGGTATGGTTTTGATGAGAGAATAAGTTAACATGATATAAAACTGAAAAAAAGTCAATTGTACATATTACTACCCCTTATTAGGCACATTGGTCTTGCGCTGGTCAGACAGAGAAGAAATAAATCAGGTCTAAATCAGGTCAGTCTGACAGAACACCCTTCCTCACCCCTGCATCAAACAGCCATGCTCCTTGCAGGTGGCGCTAAAACCGCAGATGTTCAATATCATCAGAACATTGATTTTCATTGTCTGCCTTATTTTCCTGGTGAACTTGCAGCATGCTATGTTAACCCAAAGTCAGCAGACTGCCAACTTCTTTTTTTTCTAAGTCATTTTGGCCAATGCGTTCAGCTGTCTGCCAATAGTAACAGCCTATTAACAGATCGTTGACGCATCTTTAGCACGTTCAAGCTAGACCAAAGTTAGAATGGTTGTTCGTTAGACCTGGAAAATCCAGAACAGATCGATATCCATTATGTTTTCTGGATCAGAATCTAGACTGACCACAAACGGCAGAGAACAGGTAGTCGGCCAGGAGTCCAGAATAAGACAGCTGGCGGGCCGGATGTGGACCGTCAGGAATGTATATATAGTGAAGGCAGTTCTGTGTGCTGTTGTAGGCTGCATTGCTGCTGTGTTTTCAGTGTGAGTCGGCTCATGTCACAACAATGAGGAATGCAACAACAACATGGAGCACACAGAAGCCAGCCTGGCAGGAGTGTTATACGTACCGCTGCTTTCTGACACGTCCATGATGGAGACTTTATCATTCACAACTGCAAGGGGAAAAAAAGGGTAATGTTTGGATTTTTCTCAAGGTAGTCCATTTATGCTGTTGTCTTTCAAAAACAAAGCTTTGTTATGATTACGGCAAAAATGAACACCCGAACCTTTAATTTGTGTTTTGGAAGCAACTTGCTAATGGCTCCAAACAGAACAGGTCTGTCCCACGTCCACAGGTCAGAACCGGTGAGGTCATTTCATACCAATCACTACTGGGTAAAAAAAAATAAATAAAAGGTGCCCTCCCACAGCATGCCTGCTACTGCACCTTTTAAAAGCTCATACCTGCCAGAGGGCAGAAGCTACTGGGCTTAGTGCAAATAAATGTTGCTACATGACTCTAGAAATGACCGATAGAGTCCCTCACACTTACTCTGGTTTGATCAGGATACACTTGTCAATTTCATAAAAACAACTTGTCCTAAATGGGTCTCAGAATTAAAATAAATGTTAACTGGAGTCATACCTCACCTTTAAATAATTACATACAAACGAGAAAAATTGTACTCGAGGAAATAAACTGATACACCGCGAGTAAAAGATGACATAAATCTGAAGTAAGAAGGATTGAAATGGGGGAATTTGTGTAGAAATATGGGTATGGATAAAGAAAGGGCAGACTTGAGCTGGAATCCTTTTCTTTTCCTTCCTACCTGTACACAGATACTTACAACAGAGAAGCATAAACTGGCTTTTACTAGCAGATTCCAATTTCCAGTTTTCTTTGGTGTCTGATCTGCTCACTTCAACAAAATACTTTTTTATTCTAAACACTAAACCAATATAAAATAGAAGATGCACTGCAAGGTTCTGTTGGAAGCTGTAGTTCTGGATTTGAACAGAAAATGAAGGAATCCCAAGATAATCCTGATTTGTGCATCCAAACTTGTCCATGAGAGTTGTCTGATTCCTATTAAAGTCAAATACAAACATCTAGGTAAATGTTCTTGTGTTAATAGTTGCATTTATGGAGCGAAAGTGGTGGGAGTTCTGAGATTTGACTAACTGAAGAAAAAGATATATTAGCCTGAAACCTAATCAAAGTGAGATTTCGGTATAGTGTTTTGATACATTTAAAAAATAAAACCAGATAAATTTTCAAATCTCATCCAGATTTCAATAATATTTTTTTTCTGAAGACTGTTGGACACAGTTCGGGCTGTAGGAGCTGTTTGGGTCTTGTGAACTGTACCAGACCAGAACTCAGTAATTTCAGTCCAGACAGATGTTTACTGGTGTCAGAACATTCCCTCACAGCCAAGTGAAAGAGGCAATAGTTCAATAGGATTACTTTAAATCACTGGTTGTCAATAAGAGCCGGAAATAAGGCATGAGCCCTATGAACACGAACCACCCTCATTGGCAAACGGCTCTATTTCGTACCAGAAAATGTTAGTCACGAAACGGAATAAACCCCGACAAAGATAGGAAGTGACCAGCAGCCGGATCCAGCTTTTAAAACTGAATAATAACTGAACTGAGGTTCAGCTAGAGAACTAGTTTCCGATGACAACTACTGCCCTGACTCTGGACTGCTTTCAAGCAGTTCTCGTATGTTTTATTCCACTCTTGACCAACAAATGCGTCAGAAAATCCACGTCACGTAAAAGACGAAGTAGATACGCCAATTTCTGTCCAAGTAGCAGACTGTCTGCTTAAAACACGGAGCTACACGGTGACAAACATGTCACTACATCACATCTTTTTCCAAGTAATGTTTAGAATTTGTCAGTTTCACGGCTTTTGACCCACGCACTGAGTTACAGTCGCTAAGTAGGGAACACACCAGCTAGCGAACAAGCTAGCAGTTTACCGCCAGTTGGGCGAAAACCCAAGTGCCGGTAGAGTTCAGGTGTCCTCAAACTGTGTCTGTGTTTAACAACAGCTAAATGACCACAAATCAAAGGTTCATGGCGCAAAGTGGACCACAAAACGCGTCACGGGAAAGCATGTAGCTGCTTTTTCGCCCTCCAACCGACGCGTGTCTGAACACCCGCTAAGCTACAGGCTACAGTTAGCAGTTAGCTAGAACGGCTAACGCCAACGTGACTGGGGTGAACTTACCAGCAGCATCGGCGTTCTCTGTGGGCGCTCTCATGGCAAAAGGCGGAACAAATTCAGGAGCGTTCACATTGGGTACGAACGGCTTAGCGTTCACGTTCAGGGTTGTGAATGCCGCTTCAAGCTGTGCGTCGACTGTGGCCTCCACATCGTCCTCTTGTTCCCAGGAATCAGGGGCAGTGTCTCTCGGGTCCATCGTGGGTCTTAGATTTTGACCATGTAAGATTGGAGCTACGCAGTTCTTGGTCCGCTTGAGTGTCCACCTTCAACCCAATGTTAGCCGTGTCCCGCTGAGCTGTGAGGACCGTCCCTGTAGTGCGTGCGCGATGTTATCCCCAGTTCACATGCAGTAAAGCACTCGCTCTGTCGGTCCGGACGCCTCAGAACAGGCTCGAGTCAGCACTCCCAGAGACAGTCCGCGTGAGCTGCGGCGTTCCTTCAGTCGACGTGCTCAGCGTGAAGCACTCTGGGATTCGAAGTCCTATGAGCAACTGGACTACATTCAGCTTAGAAGACATTTAAAAGTAACAAACTACATCCCCCGTAAAGCAATAGAAAAATGGTTAACGTCACTTCATATTAACTTTTAACGCAGCAGATTCGCTTAGGTTTTGGTCGAGGAAAATAAATAACACTTTTATGCTTATTTATGTATGGAAGCCCGTTTCCGACACTCTGTTAAAAATAATAAAATAAATTATCTAAAAACTAATGAGATACTATCTCAAAATAATGAGATCCGATCTTAAAATAACAAGATAGTACCTCATAATGAGAAGCTATCTTCTCATTATAATGAGAAGATATGTCAAAATAATGAGATGCTATCTCAAAATAATGACATAGTATCTCTTTATAATGAGATGGTATCTAATTATAATAAGATGGTATGATCTCATAATAATGATATTATCTCATTACAATGAGATGGTATTATCTCATAATAATAAGATGATATAATATCATTCAAATAAGATGCTATTATCTCATTATAATAAGATGGTATTATCTCAGTATAATCAGATGGTATTATCTCATAATAAGATGGTATTATCTCATTATAATAAGATGGTATTAGTTTATTTTAATAAGATGGTACTATCTCAGTATGATCAGATGGTATTATCTTATTATAATAAGATGGTATTATCTCATTATTATAAAATGGCATTATCTCAGTTTAAGATGGTATCACATTATGAGATAGTGTCTCATTACAATGAGACCATGTCATTATAATGAGACCATCTCATTACCATGTCATTATAATGAGACCATCTAATTATAATGATACTCTATACCATTACCATCTCATTATAATGAGATAGCATCTCATCATTTTGAGATGCTATTTCATTATTATGAGATAGTGAGTCCAGTATGATACACTAGTTCCCTGGATGACATCTTTCATGCAGATGTGAATTGTCAAAGCATTCACAATTATCCAACAATTAAAAATAGAAATAGTTTTGAAGAAGCTAAAACTTAAGTCTGGACACCATTTATGCCTCTCCTTGGTCTAATAAAGTTCACTCCGTGATGTCACTTTAGATATGGTAGTATTCTTTAATTATTCTCTCCCAAACTCAGAAATTTTGCTCTTTTAATATTTATTTGACCTGCGTTTGTTTTATGTTTCTGCTCATTTATATTTCTCTTGCTGTTCAACAAAGATGAGAACAAATATGTTGGGAGTATCTGAGCAACACCTTTGGTTTTCTAGATCAAACCATCAACACTGAGGCTTTCCCATTTGATGGGAAAATAAAAAATAGAAAAAGCTTTTCTGTGATTATTATGAATGATGCACTGAAGTGGAACATAAGCTCCTGGAGACGTGAGAATCACCTGAGGTTCTGTCAGTGAACCAGCAGAGAGAACGCGGCCGTCTGTAGATGGCAGCACCAGGGGACAAAAACATTCCATTTAAATCACAACCTACCAGTAGCTGTTCATTCTTTTGTTCTGTTTCAGTTAAAATTATATCATTGTGATCATTCTTATTTAAGATGAATATAACACACAATACATGGAAAAAAATTCCAGTAGAATTCAGTCAAATTAAATCAACCTTTAAAGTTCTAAACTAGAAGTTAATTGCTCAATATAGGGTCATTGAGCGATTAGGATTATTATTGCAGAAGAAGAATAAAGGCACGTAATAATGACAATGTCACAACAATCAAGTTCAGATTAGATTTGTGAAATCACTAGAACACTTTTTTTTTCACCCTGACTGACCTTAAAAATTTATGTCAAAAGAAAACTATCAAGCATGTCAGAGACAAACACCACACAAGAACCAAAAGCTTTGCTTCAAGTTAAAAACTTTATAATTTTTATATTAGAATCCCATGGCAGAAAGAATCAGTAAGGAAATTCTGTTTCATTTACACCATAAGAAAAAAACAACCCAGTAGTAAAATAATTATCTAGAGAAGATGTGCAACTCTGGTGGAACCTTCATTCTCACTGTTTGGAGATTAGAGTTTCGTTCTGAGAGTTTCCTCTCATACAAAGTTTACAATGAGGCACAACAATGCAAACACATTTAAAGAAATAGGATTTCTTGTGATAGGGTTTTGTGGAGAAGTGATGAGCAGTCAATATCTTATCTGTGATTGGTAACTGAACAGATTTCCTTTTACACATACCGTTTGAGTTCTTAACTGCGCAAAGCTAATCATCAAAAACTATCAGGTCATGTTTGCAACTTTTACACACGGATTATTATTTTTAGCGGTCTCCAGGCCAAGATGATTTTCATCTTAAGTGACCAGAGAATTAGGCTGACTTAAGCAGCCTAGAAGTTGAATACAAATAATTTTAAATCCAAATCTACCAGTGTGAATAATTTGGGGTTTCAATGAAACTTTATAACAAACAGTATTCTCCTTCAACAAGATATGCTGTCTCCCGTTTGGGTCATTGATTTTCAAATATAGCAGATTCTGACTTTTTAGATCCAAAATAACCCGGAGCAAACCCGCTGCTGATAAACAACCGCATTTTACAGAATAGTTTGATTATGAGATTAGTGGAAGTCATTGCTTGTCAAAACTGAAACTAAATTTTCCAGGATGGGTGGGAATAGATGTGCAATTCATACAAAGCGTTCGATGACAGACAGCTTTTTTTTTTTTTCCTTTCTAATGTTGGACACAAAACAACCAAAATGCACAAAATGACCAGCAACCATTTAAGCTGCTTCAAGATGTCAGAGCCTTCTGTTTTAGTCCAAGTCTTGTTGTTGGACTGACTCAACAGGAAGCACAAGGTCTGTCAGTCTCAGAAAAGCCAAACTGGGCCTTTAAATCAACATTGTAACAGCCAACATTCCCTCCTAATCAAGTTTTCACCTTGTATGGAAAATAATAATAACCAATAAGTAGATGTTAATATAATTTTGATAAGATGCAATCTCATTACAGTAAGTCCTCATCACACGAGCTGACCAAGGTTTGTTGTCAGTAAGATAGTGACAGCTTGAAAGTAGGTCATACATTCCCACCTCAAAACAACCAACTTATCACTTTTAAGATACCTTAACTGAAGCAAAAGTTTGCATCACAGGAAGAGAGAACACATTCAAGAAGAAATTTTGATTATTTTTTCCCCCTAAAATTAGAAACTTAATGCCAGTGCAGCAGCCCCACTCCAACAGCACATCCATCCCTGCTCTACCAGCAGCACTAGATCTCCAGTAGTTCATGGTGAAGGGTGGGATGACCAGCGTGCAGTCCTGTCCAAAACTATTCACACCCTGAGTCCTTACCCTTACTAACCCTTACTGCTTACTAACATTTATGGCTTTTGTAGGATTTTCTGTAAGAGACCAACACAGAGAATTGTGGAGTTTTTTTTAAATTTTTTAATAAAACAAATGCATTGTTTTTCTTGTTCTGTACATTGAACTATTTGTTGGTCTACCACATAAAATTCCTATAAAAGACATTTAAAGTTGAGATTGTAATGTTTCAAAACGGTCATGTTGTTCAAAGGGTATGAATATTTCTGCGTGGTACTGAACGTGTGTCATGGAAAACAGATTTGTTTGTCAGAATCATCAAAGTGCAGACGCGTGCTATAAAGCAGACTTCAAACGTTTAGCAGAATCAACTTAACTGTTCAAAATTACGACCAAGTCCACCCCCCAAAAAAATACAAAAATTAATAAAGCACAAACACCCAAACAATTCCATAGATCCGGTTCTTCACACACTACTTACATAAAATATCTTGGCAAAGAAAAATATCCCTCAATGTAGTAAATAATTTAGAAATGCTCACTGGTGAGATTAATAAAAAAATAAAATGAAAAAAACAAAAAACAAAAGAAAAGTCAGGTTCTTTGAATCTTGCCACTTCTGCAGCTTTAAAGAGAATTTGATTTAATTTCTCTAATTTGTTGGTGTTAAAAGTTATTTTTACGTTAAATATGTGCAACTTCAGCAGCTCATTTCTGATATCAGTAGTTGTAATAACAAATATTCTCATGAAAACACTTCTACACTGAATAAATATGAACATACTTGGTAAATATGAACATTTTGAAGCACAAAATGTCTATTTTAAAGTTTTTCAGCTTTTATGGATCCAACCATATGGGATAACGGCCGACAGTAACAGTAGAAATGTGGAATGTCTGATCTACGTTCCTGTTCATGAAAATATTACATTAGAATTCTGTCAAAACTCAGGCTTGTTCTTCAGATTTCACCTTTTTGTACTAAATTCAATTCATTATTTTCTACTATTTTTTAATTGCAAATATGCATGTTATTTATTATAGCTCAGAAGGTTTTATAGAAATATAAGTTAATATTTTAAAAGCATAACACATATGTCAACGTAATGCATCGATCATTCATTTTGCATGAACCTATTATTTGTCATGGATAATGACTGTATAAATGACTAGAGTCGTGGTCACAAGTTTAGCTCTAATCATTGTGGGCGTGGGTTTGATCTGAATTTGGGACTTTTGATGATTCACTAATACTTTATTTCCAAGGCAGAATTTTGATCAAATTAACTGCCAAAATAAAAATAAAAAAAACAGGAATCGGGACAGAAAAGTACATATTTATTGTAGATTTTCTCTTATCCACACTGGGCTGTAGGTGGATGCAGATAAATTCACTTCAACCTTGTGGCGGTGAAGGCAGTGTTGTATTACTCAAGACCGGTTTATTTCAAGGTCACATTCTTAATCAAAGAATGTCAGCAGCACTGATTGCAGTTTTCTAGCCGATCCCTGGTTACCGATCTTTAAAGAGCCTGACCTGCTGATTTTGGCTGATATTAATTCTTTTATTGTCTGAAATGTCACTAAATGGAGCCAGAAAGCCACTGAGTCTGCAACAGTGGGGTGAATATTGTTAACTGTAAACATTCAGACATGATGGGCCGGTCCAGAGCGTTACAGGCCAACACTAGTGGTTTAGAACTATTGATACTAGAGCATGAACATACATGCTCCAGTATGTACATCTAGAGCATGTGTGGGTTGGAGAAAGTCTGCAATAAATTCCAAGCTGAAGTTGTTTGTTGCATAATTACACAACCCTTGAAAAGGGAGGATTCAAATAAATGAATGAACAACAATAATAACTCATGATGAGTGGATGTAAACGTGCAAATGATCTTTCTTCAGTGATTCTGTTGGACTGACCTGGTGGGCCAGATTTTACAAGGACATCATCGTTTTATTTGAAATAAATTATTCTATCCTTCAGTTCATTGATGCAAATATTTATGTAAATGTATCAGAGATGAAAATGGCCCAATTTAACCATGTCAACTGGGGTGTTTATTGGAAAGACTTCAAAACAGTTCCATGTGTGATGAGCCTACATCTCCAACCCAAAGCCATCAAGAGATTTCACCAACAGAAAGGTGAAGGCAGAAGAGAGGAAGACTGGTAGAAATGCACTGATCTGAGTTCACAGTGAGTCACACGGACGGACTGGTTGGGTTGTTTTGGCATCCTGAAGTGTTGAAATGAAACTGCCCAGGTGGCCTTCTGCAGAGGTTGGACTCCAAGTGTCTCGGTTTAGCATATGTTAGACTGGCTGCGTGTGAAGGACGGATGGAGAACACCTGGACGTGCAGTGGACCTATCTCCCACTCAGATCCACCTCTTGGCCTTCAGGCTGCCTCTCCTCCTCTGCCTCTACCTGCTCTGGGTTCCCATGGAGAGCCAGTGGTCTGACGCAGGCCTCGGCGTGCTCCGCTTCCTCAGGCGGAGACGTGGACATGGAAGGGTGGATGTTGGGGTTCATGGTGAAGCTCTCCACTCTGGATGACTCGTCAGCTGGTCCGACGGAGCTGGTCTCACTCATCGAGTCAGAACCTGCGCCTGGGCGCCGAAATAACCTCTGACCTGTGACAGGAATCATGTGTCGACGTCGTCAGAGAACAAACAGGAAGTTTCCTCAAAACAGAACGTTTTCTAGAAAAATGGAATCCTTAAACTTAGCACTTGAAGCTAATCATAGATTTCTGTGGTCATTTTTCAGGTCAATATTGACTGTACACATGAAAGTCATGAACAATTACTGCCGTTTATTATCTGTGAAGCACACAATGAAAACCAGCTGACAACACAAAGAGGGACAGCAGGGAACTACACTGGATCGTATCACTTCCTAATGAGCTTAGGGTGATTTCACACCTGATGGTCTGCCAGACCAAAGCTACATTTGTTCCATTTTCAGCTGGTTCTCTTTCACACTGCACTGTCAAATGAGACAAACCTTTGAAAAACTCCCTCACCTGTCCTATTTAGGTCTTAAATGTCTTACTTGAAAGCAAAGTGGAACTTATATTTTTTTTGTATCCACAGACTTGGTGATATGATGCTGTTTGTTCTCTGTTGTTCTTTTCACACAGCAGCTGCACTTCTCCTCTCATTAACTTAAAGACAGATGGGCTCTTTTTACTGGTTCTGGGACAATGTCAGCTTTATTTACCATCTTTGTGTTAGTCATTCACCTAAAATCTCAATAAAATAAGTTTGTAATTAAAACGCAAGAAAATCTGCAAATGTTTTACCTTGCAAGACACATTTTCTCCTGTTCTTGTCATGTCCAACTCTTTTTTTTTTAAGACTGTTGAACTGTTTGTAGTGGAACAGAAGACATTCATGTAAAGCTGTGTGAAAAGCTACCCTTGTTTGACCAATAGAGTTTTAGGAAGATTAATCTTTATCTTTTAAAAAAAGTCTTTCTATAAGTGTCTAGAAGCAGAGATTTGAACATTAATTTACTATTACAAAAAACAAAACAAAAAATCAGTTGTTTCATAAAATTGGTACATAACAGAAAGTGGCCTACCTGACAGCCTCTTAGCTGAAAGGGTGGGGACGTCTTGGAGGGACGGCCTGCCTGCCTGGACTTTGGTGGAGTAAGTTACGTCTGTGGAATCCAGAGAACCTGAGGACCAAAGAGGTTAAATCAACATGTCTGCTGTCCAAACAATCACATCAAAAACCTTTACAGTAAGGCTCTACTTTATTGAAGACTACCACAATAACATACTTTTGCTACAGTCTTCTAAAAAAAAAAAAAATAGGCATCTATTCATCTACCCATAAATAAAACGAGTCAGCAGTCTGTCGGCCGTGTAGCTACATGGAATATTCCGGGTCTGATGTCGCAATGGTACTGGAATGTATGCATGTGCTGAAAGCACCACAATAAAGAGGAAAGTACAAAAATGAAAGACAGATTCAACTGACCCCATCTTCACTGAAGGCAAATATTTGGACTCATTTTGGTTTTTACCGAAATCCATGGAAAACCATCAGCTTCACCAAATAAAGATTGTGCACTTCAAAAACACTTTAAATGGAGCCAAGATCTGCTGTACATTTTGGTACAGAGCTCTGCAAGGCGTGTGAAGTTTGTAGCTGTGTTTTTATTCCCTCCAGGGGGCTTTTTGCAGGCTCTGGTGTCCCTTATATAGGCTGATAGGACGGGCGTGAAGACATGCGGCAAATATCCTTGGGTCCGTAAGTCGAATCCGTGACGGCTGCGTCAAGGACTCAAGACCTCCAAATGTGGGTCGCACTACCCCCTACGCCACCACAGCATGTCCTTGTGGCTGAGATTTTATGAAGAAAGACACTCAGACAGAAATGCTTTGTTTCCACTATCTGTTCATACAAAGTGGTGAGGAATTATGTCACTTTTTCAATATTCTTGCCTATGAAGATTGTCAAATGTCTAAAAACTTCTGGTTGAAAAATGCAACGTAGTCGTGGTCAGAGGAAGCCGTCTGCAGGAAGACATGGGACTCTTTCTGTGAATGCTCTGTAAAACCTAAATGGTAAATATTCTGTACTTGTGTATCACTCTATCAAGTCCAAATGACACTAAAGAGATTCACACTACCTTCAGTCATTCACATACACACATTCACACTGATGGTGGTGACCTACTGGGTTGTAGCCACAGCAGCTGTGAGGCAGACTGACAGTGGCCAGGGTGCCATGCACTGGCGCTACCTGCTGGACCCTCTGACCAACAGCAGCAGGCATGGTGAGTGAAGTGTCTTGCCCAAGGACACAATCGACGAGGGCAGTTACTCCATTGTGCCCTGCCTCTGCTCTCCTCCTGGTCCGTTCACCTTCAGCATCTCTGCTTTTCCCCGTTCTAATCTCTCTCTCATTCACACACACTCAGTCTCCAGAACAGGGGTGCTTATACTTTTGTTTTTCAGCATACAATATATTTATAAAACAACCAAGTCCAAATGATCTTCCTTCTACAAAAATGCAAATCATACATTTATTTAGAAATACATTGAGCATTCTTTCTGTGATTAATTCTTTGTGAAAGTGACACGTTTTCGTCTTCTTACTCTGTCCAGCTCCCTCATTTATTACTGACCATTTCTTAGGCTTAAGAAAAAAAAAACAAGAGCTAAAAATTGGAGGTAACACACTAACTAGCTAGTTCTGCTGCACCTAGCGCAGCAAAACTAGCTCCTTCTTCTTCTTTGTCATAATGTCAGTTGGCAAACTAGTAAAGGAAACACTATGGCCACCAACTGGTAATGTGGCTCTGTGCATAAATCAACTGATGGATGAATGACAGATGAACGTCTATTTATTTTATGACATGTGATCCACCCACACTAGTCACCATCGACGTATTGAGCACCCCTGCTCCAGAACATGTCTGCAGTCAGTAAAGTACCTGCTGCCAGGTTAAAAGTCCTTCCCTTTATGGAGCTTTCAACTGGAGAGAACCAATTGAGCACAGAGCCGACCACAGGAAGCTGCCTCAGCATCCCCTAGAACACACAGATTCAGATTTAGTGGCAACAATGCAACAAATGAAGAGGACATGTGGAGAGCCTTAGCAGCTGCATTGAGCACATCTGTTCCGTCAACACAAGCACACACACCTCCTCCAGGAGTTTCTCCTGGTTGGCTTTCTGCAGCTGCAGCTCTGCCTCCAGGATGCCCTTCCTCACACGCTCTGTCATGTTCTCCAGTAACTGCAGAGGACAAAATCACAACTGCTGAAGTGCTGTAGAAAACATAACACGAGGGAGTAAATTCAGTCCAATTCTATGCTTTGTGCTCTGAGTGATGCCATGCCTAATTTATTTTACAATATATTTAAGATTCATAATTACACTTTCAGGACTATTTGAAAGAAGGTTTGCTGCAGTTTATTTTACATGTTTGACCAGCATAGTCAACCATGTATTTGTCAGTTTCAGTTTCTTTATTATTTATTTTCAATTGGCTGCTCTCCATCTAATTGCACTAACTGAACAAATGAAAGTTGTGCTATTTTTACATGTTTGACCAAGGCTCTGAAACTACTGGTGTGTTTGAACTGAACTGGTACAAAGTGATAAAATATATATATATTTCAGTACATTTACAGTTAGGGCCAGAAATATTTGGACAGTAACACAATATTTGTGAGTTGGGCTCTGCATGCCACCGCATTGGATTTGAAATGAAACCTCTACAACAGAATTCAAGTGCAGATTGTAACGTTTAATTTAAAGGGTTGAACAAAAATATGTGATAGAAAATGTAGGAATTGTACACATTTGTTTACAAACACTCCACATTTTAGGAGCTCAAAAGTAATTGGACATATAAACATAACCCAAACAAAAAAGTTTTTTCTCAATATTTTGTTGCGAATCCTTTGGAGGCAATCACTGCCTTAAGTCTGGAACCCATGGACATCACCAAACGCTGGGTTTCCTCCTTCTTAATGCTTTGCCAGGCCTTTACAGCCGCAACCTTCAGGTCTTGCTTGTTAGTGGGTCTTTCCGTCTGAAGTCTGGATTTGAGCAAGTGAAATGCATGCTCAATTGGGTTAAGATCTGGTGATTGACTTGGCCATTGCAGAATATTCCACCTTTTTGCTCTCATGAACTCCTGGGTAGCTTTGGCTGTATGCTTGGGGTCATTATCCATCTGTACTGTGAAGCGCCGTCCGATCAACTTTGCAGCATTTGGCTGAATCTGGGCTGACAGTATATCCCGGTACACTTCAGAATTCATCCGGCTACTCTTGTCTGCTGTTATGTCATCAATAAACACAAGTGACCCAGTGCCATTGAAAGCCATGCATGCCCATGCCATCACGTTGCCTCCACCATGTTTTACAGAGGATGTGGTGTGCCTTGGATCATGTGCCGTTCCCTTTCTTCTCCAAACTTTTTTCTTCCCATCATTCTGGTACAGGTTGATCTTTGTCTCATCTGTCCATAGAATACTTTTCCAGAACTGGGCTGGCTTCTTGAGGTGTTTTTGGGCAAATTTAACTCTGGTCTGTCTATTTTTGGAATTGATGAATGGTTTGCATCTACATGTGAACCCTTTGTATTTGCTTTCATGGAGTCTTCTCTTTACTGTTGACTTAGAGACAGATACACCTACTTCTCTGAGAGTGTTCTGGACCTCAGTTGATGTTGTGAACGGGTTCTTCTTCACCAAAGAAAGTATGCGGCGATCATCCACCACTGTTGTCTTCCGTGGACGCCCAGGCCTTTTTGAGTTCCCAAGCTCACTAGTCAATTCCTTTTTCCTCAGAATGTACCCGACTGTTGATTTTGCTACTCCAAGCATGTCTGCTATCTCTCTGATGGATTTTTTTCCTTTTTTCAGCCTCAGGATGTTCTGCTTCACCTCAATTGAGAGCTCCTTTGACCGCATGTTGTCTGGTCACAGCAACAGCTTCCAAATGCAAAACCACACACCTGGAAACAACCCAGACCTTTTAACTACTTACTTGATTACAGGTTAACGAGGGAAAGGCCTTTTGAGTTACTTGCAGCCTTTGGAGTACATTGTCCAATTACTTTTGGTCCCTTGAAAAAGAGGAGGCTCTGCATTACAGAGCTATGATTCCTAAACCCTTTCTCCGATTTGGATGTGGAAACTCTCATATTGCAGCTGGGAGTGTGCACTTTCAGCCCATATTATATATAAATTTTATTTCTGAACATATTTTTGTCAACAGCTAAAATAACAAAACCTGTGTCACTGTCCAAATATTTCTGGCCCTAACTGTATGTAAGTGTTTAAAAAACTTTGAGTCAATTGTTTTTCTGTCCGATACCAAACCTCTGGCCGATACTGAATCTCAGATATCAGTTATCTGTATCAGAAGTGAAAAACATGCATCAGTGCTTGTCTCGTTTTTGTGTTGTTTCCTTCTATTTGGTATAGCGCCCCCACAGGTGAGGAGGATTACAGGTTTTCCATTTGACTCTGCAGTGTGAAAGCAAACTGCACTAGCAATAAATGTAACACACATTATAGCTTTGGTCCCCAATTAAACTGAGTTTACTGAACAACCAGGTAGGAAAACACCATCTAACTGCCTTCATGCATCCCACAGAACAAACAGAGCAGTTACCCTTCCGCTCTCCTCTATGTCTCTTCCCAGTGTGGATATTGTGTCCACCAGCTCTGACACATCAACATCATCTGTCACCATGCCCACAAAGATGCAGTTCTCTTCCGTCACAAACTCAGGGCCTGACATAGGATTAAAAGAGAAAGGAAAAAGTTTGAATATAAAACACAATGTACTAGATTGGGGCACAGATGTTAAGGAACCGACCAGTGGAGAAAAAGATGTCTGTGTCAAGCTCTTGTAGTTTCGTCAGCAGTGCATCGTTGATTTTCTTCTGCTCCTGTTTCCTCCTGCTCTCGTCTGCTCCTTCAGCCTGGGATTCATACCTGGACATCACCACATTCTCAGAAAGGTGTGCATGCTTACAAACATACGTGCTTACACCGCCATGGTGTAAAGTCATGGAGGTGACTTTACACCTCCATACCTGTTTGTTTTCACAGAGCCTGCCTGACCGAGTGGACGACAGTAAATAAAGAACAAGTCACTTTTATTGCACAGCATCATTCTGCAGATGGTCTGGGTTTCTATAGCTTCTTTATTGACATACAGGCTGATTAGACGACCAATAAAAAGGTTTTGTCAAAAACAAGTTCACCCATCAATATCACGATAATAAAATGCAATGTTTATTGTCTTCTAAAATGACTTACATCTATCAGAAAATGTATTCAACCACTCAGCAGATTCCACAGCTCCTGTACTTAATTTAGATGCAGCTTTACAAATCTACTCTTTGCTCTGCTGCCATGTTTTCAGTGTTTGTTCTGCCCTCTTGGAAATGAGCCATACTCATCCAGTGGTTTTTCTATGATTTTACACTGAAGATGCTAACCAAAGCTTTCAGAGTTTTGACCTATTTGGGTTTTTGTCATTTTTCTGGATGTGGAACACTCTGACCTTGGCAGAATGCTGTGTTAAATGTTTTTTTTTTTTTTAGGTCGCTCCTGATGTTTTTCCTTCGTGATGTTAATACTTATTTTTTTATGAAGTACAGAGGAAGTCAGAAAGGAAATGCTTTGAAGAAAAAAAATAACACTGTGGCATTGTTTCACATATAACATATAAAACTTGGGGTTAGATGCAAATAAACTAAGAACCTGACAGAGTCCAGTGAACTTTTTATAACTTGACAAAAGACAATTAAAAGACAATGCTCCTTTAGGTTCCTATGACAGCAGCTAGACTTTAACCAAAGTGAGAAAAACATGAGAGGAATGCCTGAACAACTAACTGATCAGTCATTGGTCTGAACGAACACCATCTTATTTTCTCAGTTTGATAGCCATCTAATAAAATAAATAAATGAACAATTCATTAAAATAAACTGAAATGTATTAATTACAATTAATGTAACTAAATAAATAAGTAATAAAATGGACTGACTTATGGATGCATGGCTTGATATTTCATGTGGCTTTGTAAAGATCCTGTTGATAAAACTTAATCTTTTGTGGGAAACCAAGTGAAGCAGAACCCAGCAGCCCAGACAGCTCACCGGACTGCTCCCAGACCAGGCCAGCTCAGCTCCTCAATGTATGTGAATGACGGTGCATGACGGTGGGTCTCCTCCCTGAAGTCCTGTCTTAAGTTCATTGTGGCTGACATCATCGGCACCAGCTCCAGCAGTTTCTGCACCACTTCATCGACATCCTCCTGCTGGGTTCCCAGCACTGGTGGGAAAAGCCAGAAAAGTGTCCAGCTGACATTTCCGCACTCTTCTAGCACTTAGAATGGACGCCTAAAAGCAGTGTCATTTCAACGATGCATAGGTGTTCCTGTTACCTGCAGCTGTGAGGAGGGGGCTGAAACGCACACAGGTCCCTTCATCTTCTAGCTCTACCACATCCACTCCACTAGAGGGAACCAGCTGAGCAAGCTGCTCACCCATCTGCATTTGGACCAGTACAGAATATTTTTAGGTCGCTAAAAACATTCATACTGTAGATATGTGGCAAAATATGTGGTGATAAGAAGCTCAGAAAATCTTTATTCTTCGTATGATGCCCTAAAATGAGCAGCTTTGACTGGATGATGTAAACGTTTCATATCAGACGATATAGGTAATTATTGATTGATTTTTTTGTTTTGTTTTTAATATTTGAAATATGACCTCAGCTCTATGTGGCAGTTATTCATTTTTAAGAAATTATGTGTCATGGTGACAAAACCTTAAACTGCTTCAGAGCAAGTTAATCAACAGGTTGTTGCTAGGTAACCAAGTGAGATGATAGGTAACCAAAGAGTGAGTGAGCTTGTTGATGCCACCAATCTTATTTAACTCGCCTTGCCTCTGCCTACATTTCCCAGAATGCTGTGCGGGTCTGGATCAGAGTTCAGTGAAATGATTGAATATTCTATCAGATGCATCATCTATTGATATTGAGTCTACCATAATATATATTGTTACTAATTTCTTCTCTATCCTTAATGCAGGACACACAAAGTTTACATTTGTTTCTTTCTCATACCATGACCTTTGCCATTTCTAAAACTAGAAGGAAAACCTCACCCATCCGTTGAAGGAATCCAGTACCTCCTTCTCTCCAGCACACAAACCGTCCACAGACCCCCCACTGCCTCCTTACACACAACAGATGAGGAAACAAAGGACATGATATTATTACAATGCTTTCATCATTCACCATTCAAACATTTAGAACTTGAATTCTGATTCATTACCAAACAGCACCATCTGGTGGTTAGCTTATGAAAACATGTTCAAGAAAATGTAAAAACTGATTTCTCACATTTCCATCAGTCAGTAAGACACTTGCTTTTTGGGACCCTCTCTTAAATGCTTCTAGTCTCCATTGACATGATTCTTTCTTGTGAGTAGAAAAGGAAAGTGTGTTCCTGCTGTTGTGGTGAATGGATGGTGATAAACCTACTCAAGGCTGAGGAGAAGCTGAATGTAGATCTCAGTGGACTTCCTGATACCATCAACCAGGTCTTTGTGTTAGAACAAGTGGAAGGTGTTTGACTGTGGGAACCTGGACTCTCACAACATGTCCAATATAGCACTTCTGGATAGATGCAAACTACATTTCGTTGCTTGTACATGTGGCAGTGCAATGACAATAAAGTTGAATTCTATTCTATTCTATTCTATGGATGTGTGGTAGCGGTGAACTCGACAAGTTGTTATTGATAAGTCAATAATTTTTCAACCAAAAAGGTACATTTAGCAGCTACTTCATATTGGCTTTTGGGGAAAAGGCGTAGCCCAGCATTCATGCATCGTTTTATGAAAAGTGCCCACTGGACATTCCCTACACCCAGGCATGAAGCCCCACCATTTCAGAAGATCTTTATTGTTAGGTGTAAAGGGTGTTTTCTTGTAGAGCAATTTATCAAAACCCCAGCGTGCATCACACTACATTCACTCAGGGCTTATGGCACCAAAATACATTACAGATCTATGAGACCTCTCAGATCTTCTGATTCTGCTCTGCATCCCCAGAAACAGACCCAAACATCTCCATGTTTGGGTCATTTAGTTTCTATGCACCACAAATCTGGAACAAACTTCCAGAAAACCGCAAAACAGCTGAAACACTGAGTTCCTTTAAATCTAAAAAAAAAAACCTCATTTGTTTAGAGTTGCTTTTGATAGCAATAAATGAAACATTCATCAACATATTTGATGTATTGCGTATTGATTGTGATGATGGCATTTAACAAAATGTAATGCTTATTACTTGTTTTCACATCTGGTGACTGTATGTTGTTGTCATGATGTAATGAACTGCCTTGTTGCTAAAATGTGCTATACAAGTAAAGTTGACTTGATTTGATGGTGACAAGCTACTACAATGTAGCCACAGCTGCCCTGGGGCAGTCTGCCCCAGGGCAGCTGTGGCAGACTGACTATCGTCAGCTGAAGTAACTTGTTGTGCAGAATGTGGCAACTTTACCAATATTAGATTCCTGGGAAAACTTAAACAGCACGACAGGAGAGTTTTGTTCATCTTCCACCTGTTGAACACACAAGAATATGGATCAGGCTCTGGAAACATGCTCTAATACCACAACCCCTTCTCGTTATCATATAAGACATGTTAGTTGAAAAGGTGCGACGTGTTGCAGCTCAAGTAAACACAGACTGCGTGACAGTTGTAAGTAAATGTCCCATACAGTGATTAAAATGTGCCACTGCTCTGTATGGTGAGGGTGGATCGATCCTTCGGCTCACAGTGAAATGGAGCCTATCAAGCGAAAGTCAAACTTACAATTCTGAAATCACAGCTGCACAGATGGATTAGATCCTCAAACTAAGAACTGATCACTAACTGTCATAAATAAGCTAACTGAGCTCTCCATAACTTCAGTTTTAAATGTCTTCATAGTCTGGCATCCCACACCTTTGTATTGCTGAATTTCAGCTGAAAGTCCCTGATCTAGGCTGAAGACTGGAGATAACAGAGCATCTGAGGAGGCTGATCCTCAACTCCAGAGGGCTTTTAATCTTTTTTAATTTGATTATTTCTTGGCTTTTGATCTGGTTAAGCGTAACTCTCACAATTTTTTTTATATTTGTACAGTAAGTCTGTATGTTATGCTTTTCATCTGTTATTTCTGTACTTTGTTAAATTGTTTTGTATATTTATTAACCACTGTAGACTTGTTCAGTTTTAGTTGTTTTTAAAAGTGCTTTGGAAATAAATCATAAACACTCGAGTTCTCTGTTACTATATAATTAAATTTTCATCCAGAAGTGAAAAAAAAAATATTTAGGGTAAAAACTAGTGAACACATGGCAATGGGTGCTTGAATACATCACCGATGTTTCTCATGTTATTAAGCATGATGGTGACATTTTGAAGGTTTTTTCCTATATCTGCTGTCAGCTGTGTGCAGTTAAAACTGGAATCAACAGATGTAGTGAGAATTTAGAAACAAATCTGGCAAATATCTGGGCTCAATAATATTTACTGCAAGTTATTGTTATTCTAAACCACTGCAGTGGAAAATCAAACCAAAGACAATTCATATTATCAAGGAGTCAAATGAGAAGTTAAGCAAGAGTTGGTCTTGCTTAGCTCATCTTAATCTACCTTTGATAGATTAAAATAAGCAGATTTCAGATGAGCCTGCTGTTTGTGCATTTGTGGAAAAAAACTAACTTTGCCATAAAAACATTTCTTAAACTCAAAGGGGAACTATTTCAACTGAGCATCATTGTTCAGTCATCCGCTCCTCATTACCTCAGATTGCATGTCTGAAGTAAAGCGCATTTGTTTAAAAAAAGAATTAACTGATTGGACAAAATATTCTCAACATAACTGAAGCTCTGTATCACAGATCAATTTGTAATACAATTTACTCCATAGTAGACAGTATCAGATCGCCACACCACATTTCACAGTGAACTGTTCTTCATGACCCTGTTTTTCTTTCTGAGGCAACAAGAGACTGTAATTATGAGGAGTCTCTCAAAACACATGCCTGGGTGAAACCACGCCCTAAGAAATCAGGAAGAAATGAAAAATCTGCCAGCAAATGGAGAGAGCATTTTATTGAGTTGATAAAGATGAGAGAAAATGGACCAGAACTGATAGAAAGAAAAAGGATGAAGAGAGGTGGGGGTGAGAGGCAGAGGCTTAGTCCACCCTACAATAGAGAGTATGAGAGAACCCAGAATGTCCCGCAGAGAGGTCCCGGAGATGGGTGGGATCTGCGACACCGCGCCCTGGAGCCAAGGTAACCCATACTGACTACGATACACAGGATCACACTGAGATGGTTAAACTGCAGACTCTTTGACCTGCATCCTGTTCTAACAGGCTCTGCTGAGCTCCAGCCGCTGGGTTAGGACTGGGTTCCCCTACTGTCTTCACCGCGTCTTTGCTTCATCGCGTCTCAGTGTGGCAAGCTAGACAGTCCCTCCTGGAAGTTGCGATCGCAACTTAGCGCAAATTCACACATCATATGCAATTTTCACAAGTCATTGGAAATTTTCCACAAATCTGACCAGTCACTAACGTTTTCTTATATGCAACTTTGACCACAATTTTTTGACCACAACAATCGCCAAAAACGTCCCAACACCCGGGAAGGACTGAATAGTTGCTTTCAGGAGATGCTAGTGAACAAGTTTCAAAGTCAGCTCTGAACCCAAAGACTGATTTAGAATCCATAAAATTACCATTTTTAATGCCTCAATGAGAGAGATCTGTTTCTCAAGCCCGTCCTATAAACACAAGTGGGTTTTGTTTATGAGCATGTTGCAATATATTATTTATTAATATCTGCTTATTCATATGTCTGTTGCCATTGTTTACAGGAACATAAAGGATCAAACAAAATATAACAACAAATTCAGTTAAATTCTAGAATGAATGTAAAGCAATCACTTATGTTTTATGTCATCCATGAGCATGTGAGCAAACACAGACTGGACCATGTTGTTAAAGTTAAGGTGTCATTTTGTTTTACAGATTTTATGTTTCTTTATTTATACCGTAACACATTTTTAGATTTTTTTTCACCTTCAAAATACAAAACTAACCCTCGGTTTGTATGGTTAAATAAATCTTCACTTAAATATAAGTAAAGATTTATATTTAAGTCTTTACTTTGACTGGACCAGTGTTCCACATGGGTAAGTTTTGATCTAACCCATTGTGTTCATGAACATGATCCTTCTGCATGTCACATAATTCAGAGTCAGTGCACAGCAGTTATACAAATTCAGAACTCCCTTGGGTTCATTTATTGTAAAATATGGCTGATTCTTGGTATAACCAGTTAATAATTGGATAGGAAAAAATTATTCATATAGGAATGTTTTATAGACATCATCAGAACCAGGCAAAGCTAAAACTATACTACTTGAAAAGTTCTGGATGGAAAAAAATTATAATTTTTTAAAATCTTAAATGCAAAGTACAGATTTGTCTTATTTACTGCAAAATATCCTAATTTAGAGACTGTATACTCCAGTTAATGACTAATCATTGACTAGATTAGTTGAAGATTATTTCAATAATCAATTTTCAACCCTAGAGCTCGAGAGAAGACGTACCGAAGTTCTGATGCAGGTCACAGATTTCAGCTTCAGCAGGAGGTGCTGGCTCTGCAGGGGAGAAAAACTAATTAAAGTGCAACATCTTGCTAATAACTTTTGTTTCTGAAAATAATTCTGAATATCACAAAGGCATAGATATGTTCCATTGACTGCATGCTGGCATTTATACTCCATGTTTTTGTCTACAGAATGCCTGTTCATTAACCAATAAGAAGCCTTCTACCGAAAAAACAGGATTAATATTTTTCCAGTCTTACTTTTTCTTCTTTCTTCATCATCCCTTCATTAAGGAGAACAGATAAACCTGTGCTGTTCTTCATTTGCATCTTAAAAATTATTCAAATACATACTTTCTAAAAACAATCATTCATCCATCTGTGGTTTCAGATAAAGTCATTCTCACCAAAGCTGTGGCGTGTCTGATCTTCTGAACAATCCCGTTGTGGCCCAGGTACTGGAGAGAGAGCCACAGAGGCAGCGCCCGCAGCTTCTCCACAGGCTGGCTGGAGGTCAGACCAGCTGCTAGGGACTGAGCACACCACACACACAGAGATAAGGACCCTTCACCACAGCTCCTCCTCAGTCTGAATGAGAACGGTGTGAGCCTACCAGGGCCGGGTCTTCGTGTCTGTAGAGGGTGACAGCAGTTACTGCAGGCAGTCCGAGCCAGCGACCAGGTGTCAGCGTCATACTGTCACTTCTGGTGGCTCCCTGTGGAAAAACACACCGATTACAATCTAATGTTGTGCTTCAAAGCACAACTCAAAACTCATCTGTTCAAGTTAGCCTTCTCACTTTAACTGTGTAGTTATTTTGTGGTTTTCTGTCTTGTAGCCATTTCTTTACCGTTTAATTTATCTTTTTAATGTTGTCAAGTGTCCTTCGGTGTTTTAAAAGGCACTGTCAAATAAAATGCATTATTATTAACTTCACTTTTACTTCTGCAGGAGAATATTAGTCAGTTGTCTGACAGATCCTGTCTTTAGTGGGATTTATTGATAAAACTATTCAATAACAAACTGCTAAAATATTAATAAACAATCTAAAATAATCAGCATCTGCATTCGGTAAATACTTCTTAAAATGAAATTACATTGAACGTCATTTCACATTAATGTAACTTGGCAGAACAGATAAAAACTTCATTGATTTAATTGATAAAATCACATCTAAGCACACAGCTGTTAACTTAAAGGTTCTGTTTGTGTGTCCTCCCAGAGAATAGAGGGCCAGATGAAAACTTACTGTGGGCCAAAGTTGTCCCCTGGACCAGGAATTAGATGTGTGATGTGATATAGTTGATAAAAACATTTAAATGGGAACAAGACTAGCTGTTGGGAAATGCAGCCAATACAAGATACAGCTTATTTGAGCAAAAAAAAACAAAAGAGAATAAGAAAGCTACAGGGCACAAATAATTTGAGACACAAATAATACATTAATTTGAGAATGAGTTTTTAAGCCTCCTTTCAGATGAAATATAATTATTTAAGGAGAACCAGTTCAACTTGGAGCTGCACCTGGTGATGCTCTATGAACATGAATCAATTCATTTTAACCATGATTGAACTTGATGAGTTAAGGACTGGTTCTTAAGGATGAACTGGGAAAACACAGAGGGGGGTGTTAATTAAATGAGATTACCATGACAGCAGAGGTGACCTGGACCAGAGCCAGGGTGGCCAGGTTGACCCTAAGGGGAAAAAAAAAAACACCCCGACACATTATTAAGTTTGTTTGGAAAAACAAAGTTAAATAACTTAAGATGATTAACATGTGTAATTGCTGTCAAAATAAAAATTTAGATAAAATTAAGTGAGCTTGGATTTGTTTTCAGATTATTAGCCAGTTGTGTTGGTGAATTATTACAGGATGTAAATGGCTCAAAGAACTCTTTCCCTGTTAGCTGTAGCTTCTTAATAATGAAAACAGGAATGTCTCTCAAACTGAATGCTGAATTGAATAACTTTAGACCATTTAGGAAAAATAAACATTAATGTTCCTTCAACATCTCTCGTTGCTAAGTCAGCTGCTACATTACAAAGACATTTCCAGCTAAAAAGATCAAAATAAAAGCACTTTCTGCTCCATTCATACAGAAGTTTAACACCCGGTTATTTACTTTCTACATTTATCTCTTTGATTATGTCATTTGTGTAGTTAATTTGGGTATCTTTACTATGTTGAACACAAAAGTAAAAGTGACTTTAGCTAATTATTTTCCAATATTAATAAGCTTCTCCAGCTCATAATGAGGAGAAGAAACTCCTCCCAACACATTTGGAGTGAAATATAATTCAACATTGTTCAACATTATATAAATAAGCCTTTAGATTTTTGGAGTAAATTTAATGTTATATGACAAAAACTAAAAGATCTGTACATCTTGTTTTTTCTGTTTTTTTCCTTTACTCATTTTTAATTTGTATTTCATTTTCTGTTTTCTTGTTTGAAATAAAGATAATTCCTAAATGTTGATGAGGTATTTCAGGCCTGAGGATCAGCGCAGACTTACCCCTCCACATGAAGCCATATACCATGCTGGTCACACAGCTCTTTAAGGCGACTCAGTTTGTCTGTATGACCTGCTTCAGGGGTCCCTGAGAGGGCGAATCAGCAGAAACAAAACTGCATTATTAATTCATTGTCAGTTTTAAAAGAAAATTCTAAACAACTGTTGCAGAATTTCTGGTGTTGAACACATGGATATAAATATTTTGGAACAGTCTGATCTTCACCTGCGTTGGCGATCAGCAGCAAAGGAAGCTTCCCAGCGTCTGTGTCCTCTTTGATCAACTTGTCCAACAGGGCAATATCCTGGAAGTCAAAAGCATTTTTATTTTCACATTTATATTCAGTGAGCCATTTGAGGTGGATGCTTCTCCATTTGTTTCCTCCTACCATTTGGTGCTGGGATCCAAAGATGGTGTTACATGGCACTGTGCACAGGCTGGACAGAGGCAAGCCAAGCTAATAGAGACAGAGGAAAATCATGTTTTCTTTGACTGCAACAGATAGTCTTTGACTTTAAAATTAGACATTAAGAAATGATTCAGTCACTGTTTGAATCAAGGTGCTCTCAGAGGTTTCGTTAGCCTCACATGTGTGCAGTCATGCTAAGAGGAACATTATGAAGACAGAACAGTGAGCTGACATTTACACCACATCCTCATGATAAACAATGAACTGTCTACACCCATTTATCCTGGTCTGACAATTATTGGTCCCACCACTTTATTTCAAGTGAAGTTTAGACTGGGCCATTTCAAATTAATGACTGTTTTTCCAGCTGTTGTGTTCCAGATTAGCATGATGATTGGGATCATATGACTGTTATGTTATATATCCTTATTTTGTCTCATTTAAAACCACAGACTTCTCACCATCAGGTCACTTTGTGTGGAACTCTCCAACAAAAGTGATTTTAAATCCTCATTAGAGAACATGCAGCGATATCAAAGAGGTGTGCATCTAGCTGGAGGAAAAACAACTGTGCAGCAGAAGTCCAGAGACCAACATGACAGCACTTTCAGTTACATTTTACAATGTTACAAGTGTCTCAGAATTCAGCTTTAAAGGACAGCATTATGTATTTTGCAGGCATATAGTTCCATTTTATACATAATCAAGAAACTATCTTACTTTCAATTCTCATAAAAATCCTGTATCTATCAAATATGACTTAAAAGAAATATAATATTTCTTCTGATATTTAATTTAACTACTTGAAATTGGGCCAAAGTCTCTTTAAAAACTCCCGCTCTTTCTGAAACTCCACCTTTAGGAAGTCATCACCACATTACTCCTCGAATAAGCCTTTAACTAATTTTTTACTAGCGTTGCGCTGAGAAGTGGCTCCTATCAGAGATCAGTTGATGCCCAGTTCCACCAAGTGTTTGCTAATTAATTGCTGCTGGCTCGTCTGAAGGAGCTGAGTGAGGGAGAGGTGAAAGTTTGGAAACTGCAGCTGAGAGGAGGAGATGCATATCTAAATGGCAGGGCTTGGTTCATAGGGTCCGGCTAAAACAACATCACTGTAGTACAATGTCTCGCAGACATTTCTACTATATTTGTTTCTATATGGATTCCACCCACCTGGTTGCATACGTGTTGTCCCAGGCCAGGCCTGCAGGAGGCGCTTTGGTAGATAACTGGCTGTCTGGAGTTTAAGGCAGCATAGCCTTCAGTTGTATATTCCTCGTAACGGGCGTTGATGGCGAGCCGACAGACCTTTACAAGGCCATCCCTGTCATCTTCATGGAAATAGGCGGAGCCATTGTCATACCTGCACGATAGTCAGGTGATGGATGTAGATGTGATCACTGAGAAACATTAAGCAGGCTCATAAACTCCATCTGTGAACCCAAATTGTTATGATGCAAACTATTTTTGATAAGCTGTAGATAAGGGATTAGTCCAGTATCTATAATTTCAGACAATTCTTCAAAACTACAAAAAAAAAAAAAACATTACAAGCTCTGAGTGCCATGGAATATGGTGTCTTGCAGAAATATTTATAACAAATTAGCGTTTTAAAATTTCGTTACATTACACAGAGACATTTAAAAAAAACCTAAAACACTTCCAAAACTGATCAAACTTAATACAGAATTTTGAAAAGAAAGGAAGGAAGAAAGTTAGTTGTGGGAGTTATGAGAGGGCTGCTCTGTGAGGCAGACGCACAGCGATTCAGCTGCAGCTGAATCCCAAAGCCCAGGTTCACCTGGGTGTTTTGCACAACTGAATGGTTGCCATGGAGATTAAATGATTTCGCAAACATGCATGAAAAGGTATATAAAAAAAGTAGAATTTACATCATACAGCCTCTTTAATATGCTTATAAATAAATAATAAAAAAACAACAACAAAACTACTCCATTTTAAATATCTGACCAAAATTATGAAGTGTAATTGTGGTGGGTTCAAAGATTCACATGCATCACTGGACCAGATGGATACAGACCCTTGTACTATTACATACGAGTCGTATAAAATACAATGTAATTACAAATGTAATGTGAGAAAATGTGAAAAAGTATTTGAAGTATGACTTGACTTAATGTACTGTTTTTTCTATGTTGCATGACTTTGTGTTTTTGTGTTTATGATGTAAAGCACTTTGAAATGCCTTGCTGCTGAAATGTGCTATACAAATAAAATTTGATTGATTGATCAATCAAATTTTCACAAGGTAAGGTATCAGGAGTTAGGATGCTGATATTGTACCTGTCTAACACTTGACAAAGACCTATTTAAGGCTTTCCATTAAACCTGAATGCTGTGGCCTAAATGACGGCGGGTGCGGCAGGGTTTACCTGAAGATCCTGCAGAGCCACAGCGTAGTATCAGACAGAATCCGAGTGGTTAGCTTCCGGAGCCGCTCTCTGTCCAGCACGGAGATGTATGCTGCCAGGCTGTGGCCCAGCAAGGCCATGTGACCCTGTTCCCCCACATTCTGGATCCTGCTGGGCACAGCACACATAAATATCTGTGCACCACTAAGCTTCGATCAGTGATCAGTTCTGCTTACGGCTGGCTGGCCTTGTCCCTCCCATCCTCTTCATCTTCCTCTTCATGGATGAGGTGGTGAACAAGGTGCAGTATTGTGGTTACATCCTGCCCACTGCAGATGAAACACAACTTGAATGCACATCTTTGTAAATAGAAGACAATAGTTGTATCCAGTGAGCCACAGTTGCCACATAACATGAAGCCAGTTTATTTCCAGCAGAAAATTCAGGTCCTGTATAACATTAGAGGGTTAATGGACGTCATTTCAGTCATCAAACATGACTAATGCAGAACAGAATGTAGGTAACACTTCACGTTGCTTGTTGCTCGTGGTGAACAGAGGGATGGCCTCTGTCAAACTACCCCAGCACAGCTGAGGCTACTATCCAGCAGCTCATCACAATCAATGTGCCAATATGTGTGTATGGGTGAATGACTGAATGTAGTGTGGAGTGCTTTGTGGTCTGGAACTGAGAAAGCTGGCTCGTCTGAAGGAGCTGAGTGAGGGAGCCATTTACCATTTATTTAAGAAATTTTTGTTAAATCTGAAATTTGTTCCTGTTTAGACACATCCAATAACACCATGCTTTTCCATTCTAAAGCATTCCGATGTAGAGTTGTACCCTAGAGATAATTAAAGCATCCTGTGGTTCAAGGTTCAGTGGATTTCAATAGTACCAGTAAATGTGGGGATTTTTATCATGTTTTACATCCTGAGAAACTGTTATGTCACTTAACTTGTTAAAGTTTACATTTCTTTTCCAGATCAACATTGTCTTGATAAAAAAAAATCATTCTTCAAACACACAGCCCTCTTTAAACACAACAATACAAACAGGTTTTTAAAACAGCATCCGGGAGAATAGATAGATACCTGCAGGACACCCTGAAGAATGAAACACACACAAGGATTGAGCTGGAATAAAACCTGGTCCACACAAGGGAAACACTGCTTTTGGGTCAGGGGTTAGATTTAGGACTATGGTGTGAATTGAGTCTTGGTTAGAGTTAGCGTTGGGTCTGTACTGATAGGTTTTAGGGTCAGTCAACTGAAATCAATGAAAAATGAATGGAAGTCAATGCAAAGTGCATGTGAAAATAGAAAGATGCAACATGTGTGTGTAAGTGTCTTACTCTCCCTGTAGAGGTCCGGGGATACTGGTTCTACTGAAACGTCGGCTTTCCATTCCTGCGTCTGGCTCCCTAAACACACACACACAGCTCCATGAATCCTTCAAGAAGTGCTCGCCCCCTACTTCCTTATTATAAAAAGATAATGTTGAACCCTACATCTGTCCATCTCCAAGGATCCTCATGGCTTCACTCAGGTTCTTTCCCACCTGAGCCAGAGCAGCATCTACCATGATCAAGGAAGAGGCTTTGCTTCCTGAAGGAGAGTTGAGAAGAATTCACAAATGAAGCACACAATGAACCAACAGACCACCATAAAGTAGCATATAACTGTGAAGTAAAAGGAAATGTATGCATTGTCAAAAAAGTTTGGCATCACATTTATACTGTTGTACTGCTTTCAGACGTCTAACAAATGTCTTTAAAAGTTAGCCTCATATACCTGAAACTTTTTCTCCACTGTAGCTGCCTTTTTATTAACTTTAGAATTGCACTACTTGAAATTCTACATGCTGATTTCAGAAAAATTCATGTTTTTGTAATAGAATGAGGTGGTTTCTCAGCTGTATCAAAAAAAAAATAGATGTCTTTTGGAAAACTGTAATGGAAACACTTTTTTGCATCACGAGTCAGGTGATCGACAACCGGATGTTACTATTGGTGAAAATAACATCACCAGTATAGGAAGACAACAGGAAGGAGGATGACGAAGGGTTGTTTTAGTTTTTCAGAGAGTGTGCAGCTGGCTCCACCAGAGCTCTCACAGCGTCGCACAGCTCACAAAATATTGTGCGTCTTTCCAACATGTTGAACCTATAACTCTTCTGTAAATTCACCGACAACAATTTTCACAAAACTGTAGCTGCTCCCAAGTAGGCGGAGCTTGTTGCTCCAACATCTAAATAAGACACCAAAGTCTCCTCTAATTGGTTGACAGATAACGATCGCTAGCACCATGACTGAATTATGAATTTATCTACCTGTTTACATCCATCACTGAAATGATTGTTAATGACATACTACATGAACAAATGTATTCACATAATTTTAATTGAATCTATTACTTAATGGAAGCACCACAATTGCAAAAGTGTGTTTTTTCAACGGCAGAATATACACAAAGATTTGCATACACTTGTAATGGAAACACAGTTCGTGACAAAAACTACTGACTGTAGTCTTTGTCACGATTATGATATGCGTAAATAATCAAATTTAACGATTGACCTTAAATTATGTCCACCTGCTGGTACTTAATCAAATGTCTCAGGATTTTCATGTTGATCTGGAGGATGAATCCGCACTTTGTGCCAGACTAGAATGGCAAGGTCCACTTCAGCCAAAGTTTTGGGCTGAGCTAAAATCAGGGAACATTCCTCCAAGTGAAGAGATCAGAAGTGGGTAAGACTCTGTGAACGAGGGGTTTCCAGATCACAGAATCTTGATCCAGAGAAAATTCTGCAAGCTGCAGTGGTGGATCATATGCTAATCTTGCTTAGAGATAATACTCAGATATTTGTTTTTTTTCATTATTCATTTTTTCCTCAGTTTCTTCACAGAAGGAGGAACTAAAGAAAAAGTGTGCGGAGATTGCTTCAGTCGGCTCCAAGAGGAAGAGAGTCTGAAGCAACTCTCTGCTCAATGCAAACACAACCAGGGCCGGAGTACAATAGGGCCGGGCCGAAGGGGGCCGTGGCCTGTGACAAAAGGCCTGAGGAGAGAGTTGATCTGAGAAGCAGCAAAGAAGCCCTGAGGAAGCTGCAAAGATCCACATCAAAGGTGGAAGAACCTGTTTGACTAGACAACTGTTAGTCAATATATAATATAAAATATTTATACATTTATAGTCATTGTTATAAGACCAAAATTATATTGAGGCATCACAATGCTCTTGCTCCTGAATTTCCCTTTTGCGGACAATGAAGGTTGTTTGTATTCTACTCTATTGTGTTTCTATTCTCTTGCATAAGCAAAAAGTGCAGATAGTACAAGTGAAATCTCATAAAGTGCAATAACAAATAATAGTTGGCCAAAAGTTTCATATACTTATGAGCTATGTTAGAGACACACCAAACGTGAGAAAAAAGTGTTTTGGTCACAAAAAACAATTGTAAATGTCCAGTAGCCATGGTGATGGCTGCATCATGCTGTGGGGATGCTCTTTTTATTTGAGATAAAAGTTTTCAGAGAAATCCTGAGAATAAAAACAATCAGTACTGAGGCTTGAGGTGGAGATGCACTTTTTTTTGTAAGAACAGAAAAAAAACGTTTTGACCTAGATAAGGAATGCTGCTGGAGACCAACCTGCAGGCTGCCAGCTTGAATATTTATTTTATTAAAACAAATATTTAACATTTTTGATTAAACACAATTACATTTTCGGTTCTAATCTGGAAAAAAGGCCTTAAAGGTACTAACACTTTTACAGGTATGGCATATAAATTTGAAGATCGACTAAAAGCTGGATATATGACGAATTAAATGAGCAACGCCAACTCATTTTTTGTTAGTTGGTTGAATATCTGGCCCAGAATATTAGGCAGAGCAGCGGGGCTCTAGGCTCTATGCAGGTCATTGATATGCTGGCTGTATTATCATCCCCATAGTCATTCACTCCTCAGGTGGAACTCGCAGCGGTTCAGCCCAGTCAGCGGCTAACTCTCCTTCAGACCCTCGGTATGAGCTGGGGTTCGGACATACGGAACCAGCAGCGCGCTATCCCAGCTGAAACAAACCCCACATCATATTCCTAGCTTCCCACAGCACGCGCTCCTTACCTTTTGCAGTCCACAGCTGACAGCTTGACACCTGCGCTCGGTGAAAAGGGAAGCAGAGAATTCGCTGCTAGGTAACCCGAGGGAGCCCCTGCAGAAGTCTCAGGGAAAGCCCGTAGAAAAAAAAAATTAAGTCGCCAGTTTTGAATTTATTGCGAATTAAATAACCTGTCTCCGTAGGAGATTTCTGTTTACCACTGGCAGAACCGGACAGTTTACTTCCTGGACCTGCCGAACGACGTCCATTCCACGCTGGCAGCGCTGACGTCACGCCCCGCCGAGCAGGATTGGTCAGCTGGCGGCAGCTGATAATCACACTGCATATGTTACTGAAGCTCAACATGGAACACGGAACTGCAACTATAACCACACGGCAGTAGCAGTTTTAGTGGGATAATGTGCGAAAAGCCAAACATTGATACAACATTCAGCTTAATGCTGAGGTCACAAGGAAAGAAGAGATTATTCTGAGTCACTGGGACCTTCTGGAGAAGCGTCCTAAACTGTGTAGTGTTGAGGAAACTGGAACATGTGTTTGTGGGATTTTGGAAGTATGAGAATCAAATGAGGGTCATGGATCTGCAGAGTATTTGGACCGAGTTTCAAGCATAATTTATTTCAGTTAAATAAAGTTGAACCCTTCAACTTCACCTTCAACTTGAAGATAAAGAATACCTTAGTTTTTGAAGACTACTGATCACATTGAGAGACTTAAAGAAATATGTCATTAAATGTGATAAATATCTGACCTGCAGCTTTACTGCAACAAATTGGATCCTGTAGCCGATCCTGAGTGAGATGTAAAATATGCTGAACTGCATCTGCCACAGCCTTTAAAATGAAACAGATTGTGAGCAAAAATGAACCCAGCTTATCTTAAAAATTCTATTTGTCTGAAGAAAACAAATGATGCTTCATTGGCAAGCTTGTTCAGTGGCCTTCTTCATTTCCTTTTAAATGTTTAAGATGTGTAATACCCTGTAAGTCTATGCATCATCATATGATAATGCATGACATTAATAAATACATTGAATGAAAAAAAAAACTAGACAAGTTATGGATGGGGACAGGGTGTAGCTGTGAGGGGAGGCTGAAGAGACAGGCTGAGGGAAGGAGACTGATAAACATGAGATGAGCTGAGGAGGACATAAAAACAAAATCTCTGAAAATGCATAAAGAATCAAATGTAAGCATAAAATGAGGAACTGAATACAGTGGAATGAACTGATGTAGTGAGACCAAGAAGTATCTAGGAATAAATTTCTTGTCTATATGGAGCCTGTCTTCTGGTGACAAAAAATTGTGAATAAAACTTAATAACTTGTGGGAACTCCTTTTTTAATTCATGGGTACGACTTAATATTTTATGAGAACAACTTAATTAGAGAAAGTCGTTGCTACTGACTTTTTTCTCCCATGTCATCAGACTGGCTCTCTGGTCTCTGTACTTGTCTGAAGCTGTATGTGTTTTAAAAAGGGACTTTGAATAAACCACAGGAAAAAACCAAAACAAAACACTTCCATAAACCACCACCAGGGAGCGCTGTTGCTTAATGAAGGGCTGATTGGGATGTTCAGTTTTTCTCAAGGCTCCACATCGCTATGAGTTCCAGTAATGATTCAAATCCAAGCTTAGTGTGCTGCTGTCTGAAATATAAGTACTTTTAATAAGGAAGATACGCGAGTGGAAGACGTTATTGAGTTAATATCAGCCACAGAAATGGCTGAACACAAGGTCTCCTTCGCACACATTGCCCGGTCATCAGACTGTCTCCTCCTGTTTGGCTTCTTCCCTTTAAGCAATCTGATTCCAAGCCTTCACCAGGTTTTAGCTGCATGAAACTGACGTTACGAGGATGTAAATCATGTGCACGGCAGACAGTTTTCAGTTAGAAACTTGGGTCAAGCTGTGGCTTCCAGGCTCTCACTGACAGCGTGTCCTCAGGCAAAGATTGCTGCGAAATCAATCAACCGAACAATCAGTCAATTTTATTTATAAAGCATCCTTCATGCTAAAAGCAGCTCAAAGGGCCATACAGAATGATAGACGATAAACCCACAAGAAGATACATTAGACCTTGTATCTTCTACATACGCCTGTTTGAATAATGTAAAATGGCAGTTATTTGGCTTTTTTGTTTGTTTGTTTGTTTGTTTTTGCTTCTTGTCTGTTTGAAATGAATAAATATCCCCAATCAAAATTGAAAAAGATATGAGAAAACACTCAGATATTAGAAAAATGTAGCAACTGAACAGACTTCAGTTGCTACATTTTCTGTTATTTTCTGTTATCAAAAGCCTTTCTGTTATTGCCATTGAGCCTTCAGCACAAGGAGATTCACGATGAATCAAAATGGGTACATGTGTAAAAATTTTTTTAAAAAAAAGCATGAAAACAAGACCAAAAGGGAAAAATAAGATTATGCACCATTAATAGCAGCTCTACGGTGAAGGATGGCACAAACACATTTAAAAACCACTAAAAAACATTTAAAAACCTCATTGCACAGGGAGCCAGTGCAATGATTTTAAAACAGATGAGTTTGTCTTCTGGTCTCAATCAGCACAGGAGCAACAGAGTTTTGTGATGGGTGAAAGCTGGACAAATTGGGATAGGGAAATAGGGAAACCAGAGAGCCGGTGTTACAATAGTCTAAACAGCTAGAAATAAATACATATTTTACAGTCTCACTATTGGCCAGAGGGAGAAGCGAGAAGACTGGCTACATTTTTTTTACATGGTATAGTCAGATACACTCTGCCTCCTCTCACACTTTTATTGTGTGAGGCCTGGATGCCTGCTGTATTTTGAGCAGAAGCTTCCCTTTCAGCAATTCTTATCATCCATCCATCCATCCATCCATCCATCCATCCATCCATCCATCCATCCATCCATCCATCCATCCATCCATCCATCCATCCATCCATCCATCCATCCATCCATCCATCCATCCATCCATCCATCCATCCATCCATCCATCCATTTTCTGTATATCATTGTCCAGGAGTGGTACTGTTGCTTGTCTCCAGACATTTTGGGTGAGAGGGTTGTACACTCCGCACAGGTCGCCAGTTTGTTGCAGTGGTTCTTATCAAATCGCTTCAATCATAACTTTGCTTCATAGTCATTTAGAGTTGAGGTTCAGTCCAAACACCAGTGATGAAATGTAGGGAAGCAAAAGGACTTTTTGGCTGTACTTAAGTACATGTTTCATGTATTTGTTCTTTACTTAAGTGCAGTAGATTTAATGATGGGTACTTTTGACTTGTACTCCACTACTTTTTACATTCAGAATCTGTATTTTCTACTCAACTACATTTCTACTACGTGTTGCGTTACATGTTACATTCATGTCACATTGTGATTTTTTTGTTTTATTTATTTGAAATTAATCAAAGACTTGTTATTAATGGTTAACTTGTTAGCCTGTTATTCCCAAAACTTGACTTCCAAAAGTCAAACACATTTGACTTTTGAAACTCTGAAATTTTTGAGTTTTTCTAGATTATTTCGAAGATGAATCTCAAAATGTCAGAGCTTTTTGGCAGAAATGTATGTCTTTTTGTTAAAAAATAACCTTTCTACTGTGGCCCTAATGCGTTGTCGTACATTTCTTCCACCCCTTTGGTTTCTACACACAGCTCACAGAACCATATCTACGAGTCACACAGATGAGGGAAAGCTACTGTGACGTTAATCCTCTCTGGCTCAGAGCTACAGGACTAATGAGAGGCCCCTGACCCTCACTACCATCAGGAGAGCGTGTGAGAAGGAATCTTACAAACAGAGATATCACAGTAGCTGCATGTTGCTGCTGACTGTGGGTGTTCAGTTAGCTCATCTGTCCATCTCACCTGCTGTATCACTCATCCCTAATCTCTGCTTGTGACGGGCTTGATAGTTCCCAGTGGTGCATTTGTGTTTACATAAAAGTGTGAGTGAGACAACAATTGGGTGTGTTCGTCAGTGTGCATATGCGTGCGTGAGGGTGTGTGTGTGTGTGTGTGTGTGTGTGTGTGTGTGTGTGTGTGGGTGTGTGAGTGTGTGTGTGTGTGTGTGTGTGTGTGTGGTGTGTGTGTGTGTGTGTGTGTGTGTGTGTGTGTGTGTGTTCATGCATGCTCTGACTGGCCTGAAGGAATCTTCTTACACTGGGCTTGCTGTGTGTGGCAGACTGTCAGGTGAAGAATTTGTGAACCACATTCCAGGGTAATTTAGATCAAATGGCACAGAGATAACCTGAAGTGATTGGTGCACCCAGGACACAAATGCTCCATTTTAGCCTCGGTGTGGGTGTGGAGGCCAAGTTAATGTATAAAATATTCAGTTACTGTGAAAACTTATTTGTTCAATTAGTAGTTTTGTTGAGGTTTAGATAGATAGCATTATTATATTGCATGCTGCTAATTGCGTAATGTTTCTTTCTGAATAAGTGTTTTATTTTAAGTTTTTAAGTACGATTCAACTAAATTGGCCACTATGCAATTTATGCAAATGAGGTGTGCTGAGCCGGAGCATTAACAAAGGATAACGCAAAAAAAAAAAAAACTGTGGAATACATTTTTGTTTTGCACTTTTGCATTAGAGCACTGTGGAACTTTTTATTTTCCTCTTCAAACACACGAGTAAAATCAGCATTGTGGCAACACAGTGGGGGATGCAACAGAGAACCGCATGAGATATGATGGATGTAGGTTTAACATGACAATAAAAAGAGTTGGTGTGACTCATTAAAAGCAGGCCTTCACACAGGAAGTCCACATTATGGGTCTTAGCTGCTGTGAGAGTGAAGATCTCTGGGTATTTCTGCAGTTACATTTGTTTGAAACGTTGCCTCTTTTGTTGTATCAGGGCTGATGATTGAGGTTTGTTACATGTGGACTGCTCTGTGGAAGTAAAATGGTCTTGGTGGTGTGAGAGTTAATGCAGTCTGTTACTGAGCTCAGCAGGAAGTCAGTTTTAGCAGTTTAATAATAATCAATTTTACTTAATAGGGAATATTTAAGAGGGCCATTGTAGATGGAAAAAAAGAGGAGCACATTTCCAGTCACAAAATCTCAGAAATGTTGAAATTAATGTCACATGTTTTCTTGAAAAATCATAAAAAATGTCCAAATTTCAAAATATTAACCTTTTCAACTCTTGGAAATTTTCTGAGTTTGAAAAGTCAAATATTTTCAAATGTTCAAACATAGTTTTCTAGACGTTTTTTTTTTTTTTTTCTTGCATTTTCACATTTGTCCCTGTTTTTTCCTGGGATGTTCAGGGTGGTTGTTGTGGAGATGGGCCTCCAGGCCAGACTCAGGTCTTCTGCAGCTCCTGAAAGGTTTTCTTCATGGATTTATCTGGATTTTAGCTCCATTAATATTCTTATCAACTCTGAGAAACTTTCACGTCCCTGTCGAAAAAAAGTCCCTGCATCATGATGCTGCCACCACCACACTTTTGCATGACGTCAGTGTCAGACCACCCACAGACATCTGAATGTGGGCCAACATGTTTCATCTGACCAGATGGTTCACATGTTTGCTGTGTTTTCTATCTGGCCTCCAGACACAAGACTCCTCAGGGTTTTCTTTCAGCATTTGCTTTTCTTTCCTTTCTTTCATAAAGGTCAGATTTGTGCAGTGCATGACTGATGGTTGTCCTGAGGTCAGAGGTCAGATTCCCCCACCTGAGCTGTGACTAATCCACTCCTCCTCTTCTTGTAAATAATGTTTATACTCTGAAAGAGTATATAAAGGATTGTGATTTTTTTTTTTTATCATGCTACTCAAATTTCCAGAGAAAAAGTCTATTTATAAGTTTTTATAGCTTTCTGCAGAAAGTGTTCTCACGTTTCAAGAAAGCTTGAAATCAAAGTCAAAATTCTTGTTTGGGTACAAAATGCAGGCCTATAAAGCTGATTTTGATAAAGCACATGGTTTCCAACCCAATGACAAAAAAAGATCTGAACTATAAACTAAACTATATTCCTGGTTGCTTTGGAGTCATTCTTTTGTTGATATTTAGTGCAGTTATTCTAAATATATGTAAAACACTGCTAAACCTGCACAAGTGGGTTCATGATCACTTTTTGCCACAGTGGAAAGTCCAAAGAACCTGCAGCTGGTTCCCCTCTCCTCGTTCAGATGTTGGGTTGAACAGAACTCCAGGAGACGTTCAAAGTTCGGGACGTTGTTTCAGAAACTCATCAGACACTCGAAAGGCTAAATGTCACGTGTGGCAGGACACGGTTGTCTACAGCTACAGAAAGCTACAGGTGAAGGTCCATTCCAAAATCCCTGCAACTGTAAGGGCAGAACCAGAACCAGAACCAAACATGGAGAAGCAGCATTCAGCTTCCATGCTCCACTAATCTGGGACAAACTTTCAGAAAACAGCAAAACATCTGAAACACTGAGTTCCTTTAAATCAAGACTAAAAGTAATTTGTTTAGTTTGCTTTCATTGATAATAACTGGAACATTGATTAATATATTTGATGCATAGCTGATGATGATTAGGCGTTTGATAACATGCCATGTTAATGCATGTTTCCTAATTGGTGACTATGTGATGGTTTCATGACATACACTTTGATCTGCCCTGAAGCTTAAATGTACAAATAAACGTAACTCGTAAAACAAGAGGAGTTTTTTCAATCATTCATTCATACATTTTCTGCGTTGCGCTTTTTCTTGCATGCTGTCGCTATTTCACATCATTTCTATCACATCTCTCCACACTTCAGACTGGACAGGACTGTCAGCAGCTCTGACTGGAGTCCACAGTGAGAGGAAAACCCACCGCTTCCCCTCTGAGTCAAATGAGCGAGTCTGTCAGCCTGTGCAGACCGCGGGTGAAGGTGGAGGTTTGTGGGGGATGGAGGGGTTCTCGCTGAAGTTTTTTTTTTTTTTTCCAGGTGTTGCATGCGGCTCCGCCCAACCCCTGTCCGCCCAATCGCCCCCTCTCTCCCTCCCATCCCTCCCGGCTGCTCCGTGCGCATGAAGCAGGGGGGAAGGGCCGACAGCCACGCAGGGGCTCCGACGGTCCAGCAGTCCCACACTGCAGCGAGATCCGAACCGGAGGGAAGGAATCTGCAGCCCAGCAACTCTGCCTCCGGACCGGGTTGAGTTATTTCCTGAGAGCCACAAAGTTTTCCTCAGTTTCTCTTCTGCGTTGCAGCGCAGCGTCTGGAATCTCTGCAACCATTAGACAGGATGTCGGACCTTCCAGTCAATGACCACCTCGCTGGGATCTTATCAGATTTTGAAGGTATGTGGGGCGGTAATATTGAATTACTTTACTGCAGACTGAAGCAAGGGACGCAGTAAAAACCAGACTGACTGGAGGATATCATTTTATTTTATTTAAAACAAAACAAAAACAAAACACAGTAGACCTGTTTAACTTTTTGTGATAGCTTTATTTTTTTGTGTCAAATATTGTTTTTATAATGTCTGTTTTTGTGTTGTGTTTTTTTTTTTTACTCCAAATAATCCACTAACTTAAAAAAGTTACAGTTGGTTTCAGACTGCAGAGCTCCAGCCTGCAACAGGACTGCAGTTCAACCATCATGTGACAGACATTTAATTCACCTGAATGTGGCTTTTGTATGATCAGTGGATATCAAATAGGGCTTGTTTGGTGCACATGAGTTTGTGTATGTCTGAGTGTGTTGTGGGAGTGAGGGATAGATCTCCAGATCCTCAGATGCTCTGAATGAGCTGCTGTGAGACTGCTTCCTGCCTGCTTCCTACCTACTTCCTGCCTACTTCCTGCCTTTTTCGGGGTAAAACTCTGCATTCCCTCCAGTCAACGCAAGTGTTTTAGTGAACAAACATACATACAATACAGCATGTGTTGATGCTATGCACCTTTTGATGCTGGAATTCAAATTAAACTACAGGGAACTTCCCAGTGTTTGATTTTTACAGATGAACATTTTAAATAAACATCCAAACTCCAGGCAGACATTTCTGCTGCTCCCTGCAGCCTTTCCAACATCCCCAACCAGCGACTGACTCTTTACTGACCTTTCACACTCTGGTCCAGTTGGTGGCATTAAAGTAAAGTTTTTATTTTCAGAAGAAGAGATGACTGGGTTGCTTGTTAGCCATTTAGATTCAGTCCAGGTTTTCATTGAATCTGTAACTGAACAGTTCATTTCAGCTCACTTCATTGGATCAGGTCTGTTATAAGACTGTACAATAAAACACACGCACACACGCACACACACACACACGCTCACACACACACACACATCTATTTCAATATAGATAAATATAAACCCTAACCCTATTGCAATATGCGATATTGCAGTAGATGTTATCAATATCAATAGATAATACATCTGAACATTCACCGAACTCTGATCTACAACCTCACAGCATTCTGGGAGATGTAGGCAGAGGAAAGGCTTTTCACGAGATTGGTTACCAAGCAACAAAGTGCTAGCAGTTTCAAGTTTTTGTCACTGTGCCTGATAACTGTTATAAAAAGGTTTGACAGAATTTCAGATATTTTAAACAACCGATTCAGCAATCATTTCATGTACTTACTGACATGAAATGCTTATTTTATGATATGATTTTCAGCCATATTGCCCAGGCCTATGCTGTCATTCTGGTTCTAATTCAGCTAAAGTCATAACAGTCCAGTCAAATCATAAGGGCACTTTAAATGTAGTCTGTGGAAGGAAAATCTGAATATTTGCAACATGGTTGCTACCGTTCATATAAAATATGGAATACGCCTTTATTTGGCAGTTAAACGTTACATTTTCTGCAATACTGGATGAGGTTCGCTCTTTAGTTTTATAAATTCAAATCTTTCACACACAACAACAACACTAAGTGTAATAATAATGAACAAAAGAAAACACAAGAAGTATCAAAGGAGCAGAACAATGTCAGTGAGGATTAATACAAGAAAGGTTTTTTTAATTTGTGTTTTCAACAGCTGGTATTTTAAATAATGTGGTCTTAATTTTTTTAAAATTTGTTTTATCTTAAATGTTTCTTTGACAATGAGGGAATAACATGATTACATAATTATTGTCAGCAGTCTGGCTGTGCTAATCTGTCCCACTCAGACATGTTTTGTCTGCACATGTGGAACAAGCGGCAGACAAACAGAACCTGTGCCACCTTTTCTGGGCTGCAGACCCGACAGAGTCTGAGAGCTCTGGGTCACAGACACCTTATTTTTGCCGATCATTTTCTCACCGCTGACCTGCATGTTTTAGGAGTTTTCTTGCTTCAGAACAGCAGGTGTTTGCTGAACTGCAATCAGCTGAATCAGGTGTGGAAAGGCAGGGAACTATGTGGCGTTGCTCTGAAATTTTTAGGTAGACCTGCCTCTCAAAATTGACAGTACTGGAAAAAAATTATCAGTTTGGCCACCACTCATGTAAAGATTATCACTACTTTTGTGACTGTTCCACATAGTTTAGAAATAAATGACCGAATTCTTTGTAATAAAGTATTACTTTTACGCTGATGGTCACCTCGAATGTTTAAAATCTACTGTATTTAAATTCTACCCGATTTAACACTTTGATGGTTATATGTTAGTAGGATATAATCATATACGCAACAGGACAGTGCTTTGTTTTTCTTATTTTGGAGGTAATTTTCTCACCACTGCATCTTATGAGGTATTCTCAGCTTTCACAAAGCAATTATGCTTGAAAAAAAAACACCTTTAAATGTCCTGCCATTACTTGTCTTTGCTTCTACCTGGAGATTAAACAAAGGCAGCACGTTGAAGCAGTATAGGATCTTTTTCTTAGGCTATTCAGTTTAATTTGAATAGCATATTTCATGTAAAAGACCATTAAAGGTGACTTACATAAAACAGATTTAGATACAAAAAAAATTAAAATTGAATACCAGAAGTGCAGCACATAGTGGGAAATTAGTAAAATGCAGCAGAGCCTCTATATTACACACCTTTAGTATCTGCCTTCCACTCAGAATGGGGAGGTGCAGCAGTCCCGTCTTTAAGTCCAGTGTTAACAAGGATTAAGTGCTCTGGCTGTCATATGATGGAGCTTTCATAATCACACTGAAGGGATTTCTGCTTGCAGCGCTGTGAAAGAGCATGCTTCCTCTTGCCTCTGCCTCTCTGCATCACCTTTGAAATTTTCTCCATAATCCATCAAACGTCAGAGCTGCTGTCAGCGTTATTAAAAAGTTTTTGCGGCCTTGTTGAAACAGGGTGTATGAGGTACAGATTAGCTTGAAACGGTTAAATAACAGGCCAACAACAAGAAAATGATTAATGGACACTAGAGCTGCTCAGAGTGAGGAAGCATATACAGAGCAAGAAACCGCCCCGATTTAAATAGTTTGCTCTTCCTCGGGGTTATCAGTCATGGCTCACAGCCCTGCAGGGACACCGGCAAAGACAGAAAAGAGAAAATCTACACTGCTTTGATTCTGGTCCTCAACATTCTTCTGTGTAGACAGGTGCTTCTCTGGGCCTCTAAACAAATTAGTTTAAACTGTTAGACAGGGTCTCTGCTGATCCGTTTGACACCATGATTCCACCGTTAGACTTTAGCTGTGGAGATAGAGGACAAAGATAGGCAACAGGTGTGGATCGCTTACCAAAGTAAATGCTGTTGTAAGCTGAATAAGACAAGATGCTCTGCACCTCCTGGCAGCATCGCTAAGCAGAAAACAGGAAACCAGCTCGTTGTTACCATAACGCCCATCAGTGGTGGCTCATGAAGTACATAAAGCAGATCAAAGCAGGTCTGCATTCAGGCTAGAAGTAAAATGTACAAGACGTTGGACGCGGACAGGGGCCATCCTCAAAAAGTGGGTCAAAGTCCAATTGTTTGGACATGACTGAACTCTGAGGAATTCTTAGTAATAAAAGACCCAACTCTTTGTAATAAAGGACAAAATTCCTACTAACAAAGAACAGGATTCTTTGTATTAAAGAATGGAATTACTAGTAATCAAGGACAGAATTCTTAGTAAAAGAAGGAATTCTTTTTATCTAAGAATAAATGATGAAATTCTTTGTAACTATGGACATAATTTGTTGTAATCAAGGACTGAATTCTTAGTACTTTCTTAGTAATAAAGTAAGGAATTCTATGTAATAAAGAATTTAATTCTTTATTACATTCTTTATTATATAATAAAGAATGTAATTCTTTATGTAATAAAGAATGTAAGGAATTCTTTTTCAATAATTGATGGAATTCTTAGTAAAGGATGAAATTCTGTGCAACAATGGATGGAATTCTTAGTAATAAAAGATGGTATTCTTAGTAATATACGATAGAATTCGTTGTCATAAAAATGGAATTATCAGTAAAGGAAGGGATGCTTAGAAATAAATGACAGAATTCTTTGTAATAAAGAATGGGATTCGCAGTAAACGAAGGAATTGTTTGTAAGTCTTAGAAATATACGACAGTCAAAACGAACAGAATTTTTAGTGGGAAAGGATGGAGTTCTTAGTTAGAAAAGATGGAATTTTTGTTACAAAGAATAAGAAAGGAAGGGATTCTTAGTAATAAAGGATGGAATTCATAGGAATGGAAGACAGAATTCTTTGTTATAAAAATAATTACTTTATGATGAGCCAGTCATAATGTAAAAGCTTGACATCTTGGATAAACACATGTGTAAACATTATTAAGGGGGACCGTTTACAAGTGTTATTTACACTCTTGTGATTCTGCTAAAGGTGAATCTTTTGAAAGAAACAAGTCCAGACTCAACTCCTCCACCTTAAAGTAGTTCCACTTGGCAGGTTGAAGTTCTCGTCCTCTAAGTGGTTACCAGTTCACTGGTCAGTAATTGCAGGGAATGATTATATTGTTCGTGGAAGAAATTAGCGTACATTTCTTCACACTTACTTTAACTTGAACAGTCTCCAGAGACCAAACAGATGAGGTATAGAGATAGATGGCACTAGCAGACAATTTCCTTCCAGCAAAAAGAGAAATCAGAACAAAATTTGGTCCAGGCTTAGACAATGTTGGGTATGAAGATGGTTTGATTTAGAAGGAGCTTGTGCACCTAGATCAGGCAGCACAGGTGGAGGGATAATGGTTCAAGCAGAAAACCGGCTAATTGAAATAGTGAAGGAAGATCACCAGACACAGTGGATACAGCTCAATCCCACCAACACTAAGGAGCTGGTGATCGGCTTTGGGAGGGACAGACCTAGTCCAAGAACTCAGAAAGAACAGCATGCTCTTCCTGAGGAGGCTAAGATCTTTAAACAAATGTCAGAAGCTAGATGTTCCATCAGTCTGTGGTCACCAGTGTTCTGTCCTTCGATGTGGCTTGCTGGGGAACACGACTTCCGAGACAGAACTTTACAAGTTGGACAAACGGATCAGGTGGGCAGACTCAGTGGTCAGCTGGACTCTCTGGCTATTGTGGTACAGAGGAGGATATTGCACTGGCCAATGGCGGCCACTCTGCACACGTCCATCAGTAGCCAGAGAAGTCTGTTGAGAGGAAGGCTGCTCCTTCCAAAGTCCACGGCCATCAGACGGAGGAACTTCTATCTAATCATCTAGCTGCTCTCTGGGAGGAGGCCTGGGTGTGTGTGCTGCAGGGTTGTGTCAACGTTGCCCTGTAATGGAATCTGTCTAGGGCAGAAACCCTGCAAGGAGAAGTGCAGGGTTTTGCATGACAGATGGAATACTACGCCCTGATGATGGTGATAATGTTCATGTGTAGGGCCCGCCTGCATCATGTTGACGATCTCCTGGTGGCTCCCCCTATCTTTCCCACTCAGATCCACTGAAGATATGCAGATTCTGGAGAATCATTAACAGCTCTGGGCTGACTTGCCTGAGGATGCAGCAGTAACATGGCTCTATTCCCTGAGTGCAGCCTGGTCTGATGGGGTGGAGGCAGCAGTGGGGAGAAACATGGGACCACCAGCTCAGACATTACCTGCAGTTTCATTTCATTCTCAGGACTTCAGCTTCATGCCTAATTACCTTCCCTCAGGATGTGTGTCATATTTTGTAAATCTAAAACATAGTTTTTTTCTTTCTTTTTTTATTTTTTTTTTAATTTTTCTACATTTACCTTTAAGTCTGTTAAGTGTAAATGCAGTCCATGTTTCTTAACCCTCTCCAGGCAGATGTTGCAGATTTGCAACTGCTAACTGCTACTTAGCTAGTCTTTGCAAGTAATTTGAGCCTGAGAGGGTTAAATAGTAAACTTTAAGAAACTTCTCATTTTAACTTTGATGGCTATGTAGCAGTTTTGCATGACATTGTAAGACTGTATGCTTCCTGGGAGTCAAAACAATCTGTCTGTCTGTCTGTCTGTCTGTCTGTCTGTCTATCATCAAGCACATCTACAGTACATAAAATATGTTGAGCTGAAATAATGTCAAGCAGAGCGTGCGCATCACAGATACCTGTGAAAAATCAGCTTATGTCTCAGTGTAAAATAACAGGTCGTTCTCAGCAGCATATTTTTAATATGTATTGCCACATTTCATGGATTGGGCCGTTTACGTAGCACACGGTCCCAGGTGTGTTGATGTGCAGCCGATTGTTCCAGGAGGAACGTATAATCTCTATCCAGTGTTGTCTGGGTGTGAATGGGATCTTCTCATAGTTGGATACACCTGGCTTACGAAAGGCAGAAATGGGAGTCACGGCTGAACAAAACTGAACAATATGTCTGTACAGATGGTGGTAAAATAGTTTAGTCTACTGAACAATTTTTTACACGTCAGAACAAACTAAATCCAATTAAGCAGAAAGCCCTTAGTGTTCTCTCCAGTGTGAGAGAGCATTAGCCTATGGTGGAAAACTACAGTTAACTTTTAACCTCTGAACCACACATGTAGATTATCTAACATCATCTTAACACAATTTGAAGCTAAGCTGTATGAACTGCCGTCAGATTCATGGTTCATTGTATGTTAATTTTGAAAGGTGGAGTAAGATTTCACAAAGATCAAAAAAAATTTAAATGAAGAGAAACAGGTTTAGGTAAGGACAGACCTGAGTCCAGGAGATGCACTGCTCTGAAGACAAATGTGTTTTTCCTTTTCTGCATCTTGGACAATACAGACTGATTCCAGAGTTCTGAAATGTGTCACAATATCATAGTTTGCTTGAGTCAATTAGCTGCAGACCAGTCACAATAGCTGGACCCCTGTCCACCCCTGTGGTGGACAGGAGTCCAGTTCTCTCCAGTGTCTCCAGTGTCTCTCCAGTGTCTCTCGAGACACTGGAGAGAACTGTCCTGTGGTGGACAGGGGTCCAGCTACAGGCATGTGAGCATCAAAACTGGAGCAGGAAGAAAAAGGTCTTAATGCTGTGGCTGCAGGCCCAAAACTTTAACCTCTTAAGAGAATAAACTTTTTTAATGTTACATGTTCACATAATGTTAGGTTTGCCTTTAGTATTATGCCCTCATCAAAAACATTCCTGGACTGTTGCCTTGATTTTTTCATGTCCTTTAATCTCTATGGCAACCATTTAGCTGTGCAAAACGCAAGGCTGGACCGATCCCTGCCTTTGAGACGCAGCTCCTCCTCAGAGCTGCAGATGCCGAGCTTCTACCTCACAAAGTAGCGCTGTCCTGTAACTCCTCCACTCAGTTCCTTCAGACTAGTCAGTAGCAATTAGCAGACACCTGATAGAAATGTTACTGAGAGGTAGCTCATTGTCAGAGCTACTTCTCAGTAAAACGCTGGGAAAAAAATTCTTAAAGAGTTGACAGAGGAGCGATGTTGTGGTAACTTCCTGAAAGCAGAGTTTCACAAAGAGCAGTCATTTCTTAGTGACAAAGCCCAAATTTCAAGGTTTTAAATTGCAAAGTCAAATTTCTTTCAAGTCATATTTGATATATGCAGAATTTTTTTAACAACTGGAAGTAACATAATTACTTGATTGTGCTATAAAATGATTTTTATAGCTGGAAAACGCGATACTGTCCCTTTAAGAATAGGAAACCTCAGGTTCTGACATTCATGTGGCTGTTCACTGACATTTATCATTTATTTGTAATCCTAGCCATGGCTTCTTTCAGCAGCGTAATGCAATCTGCCCCTAAGGGAAAATGCTTCAGAAATTGTCTGAGAAGCACAAGAATGAGTTGAGGTGTTGACCTGGCCTCCAAATTCCCCAAATCCCAATTCAACCCAGCATCTGTAGGATGTGCTATCATGTCTACTCAGTGAAAGGGGTTTCAATTCAAGAGTTTAATTTTAGTTCCACTTCATATAAAACCCTGACCATGATCCAGAAACACAGTGAAGAGTTCCCTCTGTTTGTGTTTATCAACCAAAATGACTACTTTGATGGTGTTTTTGGTTAAAACAGTTCACCTGTTTACAATCATATTAACACAATGTAGTTAAGAAGATGACGAGCTCCAGGACCATGGCTGAATTATGAATATAGCTCATATAACTGTTTACATCCAATACTGATGACTCTGATGACTTGTTCACATGCGATTTTAATTTCATTTCTGTAATGGAAACACCACAATTGTGAAATTGTGTTTTTCAAAATTAGTAGAATTTTGACAACAATTTGGACACATTTGTAATGGAAGGCAGACTAACACCTTCTCTGACTCTTCACCTGTCAAGTATGGAATGCTTGGTATTGGACCAGAAAAATTTCGATGATGTTATTAAATAGCCCGGGCTTGTGTCAGGAAATATGACAGCTACAATACAATAAAGGATAAAGTTAATAGCAGTGGGATTTCTACATGCGTGCAGTTACTTAAAACACATGTATATCAGGTGAAACAACTTGCAGGAGGATGGACAGACTTACAACCCTACTCAGGTATTCAATGTGCTTGGATCTGTGTGTGTGAGAGAGGGAGCTCTCACACACACCCCAAGTTAGGTGCTGGCTTTAACAGATGACACATTGTCTAACAGGGTCTGCTCAGGTAAAAGGTAAAACGGAGCTAAAATGAGGCACATTACTGTCACAGGTAATTATTTCTGCAGAGTTTGAAAGGGTGCCAGCAATTACCTGATACCAGGACGCCTTATCTACTGCAGGGAGGGCATGTCTGTGCCTGCAGACTCGGTGAACCAAGCTGGGTCCACACATAGACATCCTCAGACTGCCTGGAGCCTACAGAAGCTGAGGGCCAATAGCTGTGCAGCTAGGTGTGTGATTTAAGGCTCGTCTGCTACCAGTCATTAGTTTTGTTAGCATATCTCTTGAAGCTGGCACATAAACTGCCTCAAACACAAATTGTTCCTTGTTAAAATGGCATACAGAAGCAGGTTCGAACATGGGTTTCATTTTTATTTAGCTAAAATTAGGCCTGATTGCACCTAATTATTATTTTATTTCCATCCAAGCAGACACTAGCTAAACAAAATTCTAATCTTATTCTCATCAATAAAAGTGGCACAGCATTCTTTCGCACTTGTTGGCGTGTCGCTCTTAAAGAAACAGCACACTGTTTCTTTAAGAATGCTTTTTAATGAAGGTGGACTCTCGTTATTTATCTTCTTCTTTGCCATCATTTGTCTCATCGCAGCCACATGAGACAAATGTGATCTCATGTGGTCGCAACAACAAGCACAGGTTAATTGTGTGGTGGAAGGAAAGTGATTCATGGTTTTCAATGTGTTTCACAAATAAAAATACAATTGAAGCTGCAGCTCTGTCGATGTTTGTCTCTACCAACTTTTAACCTCTATAGACTGAAAACAATTCCCATGTCAGTGTCATTGCCTCATTGAAAACATATCCATAGTGTTGTTTTGATTTCTTCATGCATGTTTGAGAAATCCTGTAAGCGCCATGGTGACCATTCAGCTGTGTAAAACGCCTGGATGGACCTAGCCACGCCTTTGAAATGCAACTCCTCCAAAGAGCTGCAGTGTCCGAGTCTCCGCCTTGCCCATCAGCTCCTACCTGTCACCCCCCAACTGAACTCAGCTCCTTCAGATTAGCTAGCAGTAATTAGCAAACACCTGGTGGAAGTGAGCATTCGCTGAGCTCATTACAGGAGCTACTTCTCAGTAAAACAGTAAAAATGTTGTGAAAAGGTTAATAAGAGTAGCCATGTTGTGATGACTTCCTGAAGGCATAGTTTCATAAAGAACATGAGTTTTTAAAGGGGCAGAGACCCAATTTCAAGGAAGCAATCTACAAAGTACATTTTCTTTAGGTCATATTTGATAAATATGGCATTTTTGTAACAGAAGGTAATATAGTTACTTGCTTGTCATAGAAAATCGTACTCTATGCCTGAAAACCACATAATACTGCCCCTTTAAAATATGCTTTTGAGGAAAAGATGGCGCTACTGATTTCATAGATCTGTCATCAAAATGTAGCTTTAGTTTGTTTGTTTTTTGTTGTTGTTGTTATACAAAGAAATAAATTAAATCCTGCTGTAGGTGTCCTACTGTATGAGTGGTTAATTGACTGAACAATGAGCCAAGTCTTGGTAGGTATTTTATTCTACTGCCCCCGACCCCCACAGCCTTTCATGGTGTGTCACATTGCAATGGCTGATTTTTGTAATGAAACCCCCCACTTGATGTCCTGACTGCAGCGACGACCTCAATCTGCCCTTTGTGCTTACAGGAAGAAGGAATGTGTGTGTGTGTGTGTGTGTGTGTGTGTGTCCTCCCCTGGAGAAGGGGACACTTTTCCCATAGAAGGGCAGGCTTCTACACTCCATGAGCCAACAGACAGAGCTTTGAGTGCCACAGGAACAGCTACCTGTGAACTATTAAGCTTCAATCATTTAGAATACATTCTGAGTATTGACATTATGTTGGTCTCAATGTTCAGCAAAACTCCGCTAGAAGTAATCCAATCAAGATGTTATTTTAACATCCCATGCCACCACAGGAAGTTACACTTTTCAATAGTAAAGTACTTGTGTTGAAATGCATGCCTTCTCAAGCATGAGTTTTAAAAAGCTTTCTGCTTTGGAAAGTTGCATTTTCTTTTCATTAGGGATAGGCCACCATGAGATTCTCACAGATTGATAACTTTATATAAAAATACATCTGTTTTCTGGACTCGACACAGAAAATGATCAATTGTTCAACACATCATCAACAATCTCCTTTATATCAGGGAGAAGGCATAAATATTTCATCTGGATAAAGAACTACGATTTTGATTATTAGATCTAATAATATTATCTAGACCAGCTCTTACTGTTATCTCATAGTAAATCTGAATAAAGCGAACATTTAGAGGTCGTACCACCACATTTAGTTGTTTAAATGCTAAATTTGCAGAATAGTTGAGTTTTGATTTTGTTTTTTTGTTTGTTTGTTTGTTTGTTTTACCATTGGTTATTTTAACAGTAACACAATATAAATAAACTGATATCAGGAGTTGGGCTACTGTCCAAAATTTTTGCCACTGGAAATAATTTTTATTTAAAGGTTAGGAATATTGGGGATTTTTTTAAATCCAGGTTTTAGTCTTTAACATTTAAACATGAGATATGGACATTTGCAATTTTTAAAAAGGTACAGAGCAGGAGATTGTATGCAGGATTTTAGTCCCCATTTCCTGTCTGATTACTGTGAATAAAGGACACTTATACAACAAAATGTTTATAAATAAATAATGTAATATCTGAAATCCAGCTGAAATGGTACATCTGTGTGACTAGCTGGTACTTTACAGTCCTCTAAGGTTTTCTAAAGTTTTTCTATTAACTTACTACAACACCACATTTGTTCATCTTAATCAAAAAAAATAAATAAATAAATAAATAAATCAAACTATCCCTTCTGGGCTGAGCTGATTTGATCTGATCTGATCTGTTTTTTACCTCTGACCTTTGCTGTGACCTGAATATTCCTTGTCTCCATTTCAGCACTGAAGAGATCGTTCGACGATGAAAACATGGACGACATGACGTCCGTCACCTCAGCTTCCTCTGTTTCTGCCTCCCTTTCCCCTTCTTCCTCCCGTTTCATCCTGAACCACAACAAACCCACCATGGGGCCTGGAGGAGGCGGCCAGTCTCCTCCTGTTGCCGTCAGCAACAATAGCATGGTCTCTGCAGCGGACTCCCACATACGTCTGAGCTCCGGTCTCAGTCCTGTCCTCAAGAGCCGTGCTGTAGGCAGCAGCTTGTCCTTCAACAGAGGAACCATGAACAGGCCAGTCGTCCCCAACTCTAACTCCTCTGTGACCAGAGCTGCTTCCTTCCACAGCAGGTTGAACCCCAGCTTCTGCTCCACACTGTCAGGGCCTGGCAGTGACAACGACAGCCTTTACAGCTCTACATCCAGCCTGGAGTACTCTACTGGTGGAGGCCATACCACGGCAGCCAACAAGCTACCCTCCTATCACAGCCCTCCACCTCAGAGAGAGTACTACGGATCTAAGCTCAATTGGTCACAACACCAGGAAGCGAATACAGAGAAGTTCTCCTCACATGGGAGTTTTTTCAAGTCGGAGGTGAACCAAGGGCCTGAGCTGATGCTGGATATGAGAAAACCTCAGGTGTTAAACCATGGGACCATGACAATTCTTGACTACCAACTTCCAGGAGAGGGGAACTTGGGAATTTTAAGAGATGGTTGTGGTGGCATGTCTCCAGGAATGAAATATGTTGATGCAAATTTTAACTGGAACGGTTTGCGTAGTGGAAACTCCTTTGAGGAATACGGCTCAAAAGAAGTTTCCCAAAAGCAGCTTCGTGCCGTTAAGAGTCCGCAGCCCAAAGCCAAAGAACCTCCACGTCTCAACAAGTTTCCCTTGGATCTCGACAGCCTGGTGAGCAGCGTCTCATCGGTCTCCCCTACCAAGCCAGAGGTGGGACCGAGGAGCCCAAAAGTGTCAAATAGTTCCCAGCAGAGTGCAAATGACCTTCAGAGCTACAACCCAAGCCCTCCATCCACAGCTGCCAGCCCTTCTGCCTCTCTCAGCAGCCTAGACAGTTCTTCTGACACACCAGTTCGACCCAATAACCATCCACGCTCACCCGTATCTCCTCGCTCTCCTGTTCCCTCTCACCATCTCGTCACTGCTCTAGAGAAGAGTTGCTCTCCTGCACCCTTTGCCCTATCCTTTGCTGAGAGCCTTCAGAGGGATCAATTCTCACAGTCCCAGGCTGGACACATGGTCTCCAATCTCCAAAGTCAATTTAGTCCTTCCAGCACCTTCAGCTCCAGAGTTATTGGATCTTTGGAAGATAGCAAGTGTGATGAAAAAGAGAGTGTAGACCTGATCTTACAAAGGATTGCTCTGTTCTCTTGGCCTGTCACAACTGACACCAAAACAGGACCCGCAGCCCAAACCCCAAACCCAACCCAACGTACTGCTGGGTTGTCACCTAATTCTGGTTCTCCCACCGAGGAGACAACCATCACCATGAGAAAGGAAGGGAACAAGAAACATGGAGGTAAGACAAGAAAATGAGTCTGTCCACATATGTAAGATTGCAGAGTGTGTGTGTGTGTGTGTGTGTGTGTGTGTGTGTGTGTGTGTGTGTGTGTGTGTGTGTGTGTGTGTGTGTGTGTGTGTGTGTGTGTGTTGCATAGAAGGGATGACAGGAAATTTCTGCCAGTTTTTTGCACGAGGATGCTCAGTTGTACAAAATAATGAAGACCGGCAGAAAGACAGGGTTAGCACGCAAACCTTGAGCTCTTAGCTATTATACAGTCATAATTTCTACTCCCCCACAGCCACAACCCACAAACACACACAAAAACCTTGTTTGACATGTGTTTACATTCATCTAAACATCATGTAAAAGCACTTTTCGCTTCATTTATTTAGCCTAAAACGAGAGTTTGTCCTCAAAAATTGAGCAAGTAGAAGCTGCCTGTGATTTGATTAGTAATTTCCAGGTATGATTTACGTCAACATATACTCAAAAAACATTGATTCTTTTTACCTGGTAGGAAATATTTCTCTCGTTTTCTCACTGTCTGTATGGTCACTGGGTAACTTGACTGGGATACAGCTTAGATTGAAGCATTGGTTGTGGTTGAGCGTATGGGTTGGTAAACTTTGTGTGTCAACATAAATCCTAGAACTCTGATGTTTTATTGTTGTCATAAACAGGTCAGCACCTCGTACAATAATACCTGATTTTGTGTATGAAGGATTTGTCTTAGAGGTTTTAATTACAGCTCAGTTGAACTTGGTACATGAATGTTTTTCTCACAAATAGTCAGTGAATCCAAATCACATCCTTTAGAAGGATGAAACAGAGGGCCTCCTTCTAGTGTCTCTTTGATCCGGTCTAATGAGACCTCAGGATGTTTACTCAGGAGTCTTCTCAAGTATACGCTCGGTTTTAACAAACCAAGCTATCAGTTTGAAGACACACAGCTGTGGGGATTTCCTCCGCTCCGGCAATCCCACTCTATAGAGTAGACCTTCTCTATAGAGACGAAAGCCAGATGAAACTCGTTGTTCTGCTGCACTCAGCAGATAGATTATGTCATGCTCCAAGATATTGAGGATGCAGAGAGCAGGCAGGAAGCAGGTAGATGGAAATCAGTCTAAACTTTAATCACAGACGATGGTGCAGGACAGGAAATCCAGGAAGTTGAGGGAGATCCACAAATGAAGGCCTGAAGCATTAGAACTGCAGCCAAAGCAAACATGATAGGCCCGCAGCCAGAACGGGAAGAACAGATCCTAAAGCAGACACTGGTGGTTTTAACAATGTGAGGTCTAGCAGTGAGAAACTAACTAGAGCATAGAAGCAAAATCAGATATGAAGTCATTATAGGAAACAGAGTTTTGATATATGGCCCAAACCAAAAGACTGGGCTTTGGTTTGACAGCAGAGAAAGTCAAACTAGAATGTACAATGAATGCAAAGTCATGTTAATCTACCGTGTAAACAGAGGAGTAGACAGTTGAGGAAAAAAAGAGAAAAGAAGCCAACGAGACTGTAACAAGAGCAGTGCTCTGCATGGGCTTGCGGCGCCGCCCTGCTTTGCCCGACAATCTGTGAGATGGGTTCCTATCAATCATCCCAGGTGATTTGACTCATCCTGCGGTTACAACAAATGACAAGATGGAGCTGGAAGATGTTCAACAAAAGTTCAAACCTGGAGAAGATACACTTCTTACTTAAACAAAAGCAGGAATATCAATAATATCTTGGATCCACTTTGGGCTTGAGCCTCTAATTAAAGTTACACACAATGCTTATAGACTCTATGGTGATACCCAAAAAATAAAACCACTAAGAGTTCTGATGATAAACCCTGACTTCAACACCCAGAAAAAAACATTTTTTTGACCTGTTGCAGTAAGCCATAAATCAATCAATCACATGATAAATTAAAATTAGCTCAATAATTTTCGTTTGCATGATTTTTTGTTTTTGTTTTTTCTCTCATTCTACCAAAAACTGGATGACCAAAGTCTTCAGTTTGGTGTTTTGGTCTCAACTAAACCTTTTTTGGAAGCACAATTTTGTTTACAGAGACTTCATAATTTATTTTGTTTATTGATCTTTAGAACTGAAAGATTATTGATTGTTCAGAATGTGTTCCTGCATTATTATGACATTGCATTATATCACTCTCAAGTCAACAATATTATCGTTTACCGCAATAACTTCTGGGACAACTTATCGTCCAGCAAAATCTGCTAGCGACAGGCCTACACATTTACACATGTCACAGGAGTGCAGCAGAAATCCACAATGTGGCGCTACATGTTAGCCCCTGAATTTACTTTTAAAAAGGAAAAACAGGCTACAAGTAACAAGCTTTCATACAGCCTTCCACGTGCTGAGGCATGCATTGGGTCTTAATCAAGTCTTTGAAACTGAGAATTGGAAAATGTAATTCAATATCAATAATCAAATTTATTTAATTCAATTGCATTCTGGGTTTATTGTCCAGTGTCCTGCTGGCAGCTGTGGCTCAGTAGGTGCATGTTCTGCAGCTTCAGAGTGAGTGTGGCGTCTATTATCTGTGTTTCACAGTGACATCAGCAGAAGACTGACAGGGAAATAATTGCCTCAACAAGGAGGTCATTCACAATTCATGGTCCATAAGGAAATGTTCAAATGTTATTAAGTTTTGGAAGCTGCTGAAGTAAAAAAACAAAAAACAAACGTTCTTTCTCATCAAGTGAAGTCAGAGTGGACCACAGCTTTGAGGTGAGCCCTATAAACTTTACGTCTTCATTTGAAACTTCTTTTGCTGTAAGGCAGGAAGGAGTTCTTGGTTTGTGTTGTGCCAACAAAGATACTGAATAAAGACTTTTCACCAGTTGCAGAAGTACTAAAGAAGGTTTCCCAACTTTTAAATAGTTTTTCAGGCACCAATATTGTTGATTTATAAAAAACAAACAAACAAACAAACAAAAAACCTATGTTTGTGGTTCAGGAATGTCTTGACACGGAGAAAGCCACAGTTATAGGCCATGTCTTGTATACATACGTCTGTGTGGTTGCTCTTTCACTTGGCAGTCCTCTCAATGCTGTGGTTCTCCCTGCTTCTGACCACACTTCTTCTTTCCACTCAATTTTCCGTTAATATATTTGGATACAGTACTTTGTGAACAGCCAGCTTCTTCAGCAATGACCTTGTGTGTCTAACTGTCTGCTGGACAGTTAGACACAGTTAGAGACTTTTGGAATATGTCACTGTGTGTGTGATGATTCTGGATGATAGGGTGAGTCACAGGCCCACAAACTGCCCTTGTACCTGAGCAGGTATATTTACCAGCAGAATAATCCTAGGGTTGTTTTTGATGAAACTGGAATAGGGTGAGATCAGCCATCTGTCCGTTGGTAGTTTGAAATACAAGCTTCATAAGGACTCCACAAATACCTAAATCAGAGTGAGTTGTTGATGATGCTATAAGGGACGGTTGTAAAACCAGTCTGATCGAGCACAAGTTTCCATTTAGAGCGTTTAACATGCTGGTGTGTTCTTGTTTGGGGAATTACAGGTTGCTTTGAACTAATGGGTGTTTACACTAGACTTGCTATCTTTCTCTATGTGGTGCTTTGCTCAGATCGTTTTGTTCCCATTAAAGGCTTATAAAAAGTTCCTCGGTGCCTTATCTTCTCCTTCCTTCCTGCACTCACTCAGGAAAACAAGAGGAGAAGTAAAGGCTATTTCTGTTGTAATTATATTTTTGTCACTGTTTTAATGAAATAAACCAGTGATGAAACTAATCATTTAGCTACTAATCCCACTGGGAGTATGCTCTTAGTTTCTGCAATGTGGAGGCATTTAAATCATTGAGTCTTCCTACAGCCGTCAGACATTTTTTTAAAAACCAGACAGGCTGAGAGTTTCCTGAGGACAAAGGCTTCCCACAAATCACAACATTTCACCTGATAACACTCCAGCATCTCCCGAATGCTTTCATGGAGTCTGAAGGTTTCATAAATGATGTTAACAGTTGACTCGTCAATCATAGTTTCATCTTAAACTGCAATAGATTCTTTGGATATGCTTTAATGTTCTGTTGTAACTTGCCTGAATCCATAAATGATTCTGCAGGTTGTGGAAGACAGTCAAATTATTTTGACATTAAAAAGCATAGACTCTGGATAAAAGTCTGCAAAATTATTACACGCAATCTACACAAACATACTAAACTGTGCAAGATAGTTTTGTTATTTAAGCACAATAACAAAACTTGTGCTTAAATAACAAGTAACAGAAACACCCAACTTTAGCTTCTCATAAGAAAACCTGCTTTGTACCTAGTTTTCAGGCCTCTGGTTTTTCCTTCCTTTAGCTCAGATTAGAAACCGGTTTCCTGTCCAGTTGGTTGGTTCAAGGCTTCTAAATGTGTTTCCTGCAGCAGATAAGATTAGCTCCCCCTGTCTGTTTCAGCTTGTGTGTATGAACCCCCATAGCACACAGGATGGACAATGATAACAGTAGAAATGATTTGAAGAGACAAGATGTCGCCTGTTCAAAGGTTACCTCACTCAAATAAAGTCTAAAGTTACAACCTGGACTCTGCAATTAAATCCAGATTAGGTTAATAAATCATGCATTGAAAAGTTTCATGCTAGTCAAGCAGAAAAAGAAGAAAACGAAAGGAAGCCGACTGAAGCTATTTTGTCAAAGTTGATTTACAGCCATAAAAACGTGAAGATTTAATAAACGATGTTCCACCATTTTACGATTTTAGATTACTGAGTGTAAATCAGGCTGATAGATCACATCACAGGCTTTACATCTTCAAAACCCTGCTGTCCTCATAAATCATGCCGTTATCTTCTATGTCTGCAGATCAGTCAGCCCAAAACGAGACGTTTGTGTGGAGCATCACAGGCAACGTTTCAATTAGTGAAAACAATATGCATTCCATCTCTAAGTCAACAAATTCATACAATGGATATAAAATAAATCAAAAACAAAATCATCAGCAGTACCAGCTCCTCATTCAGACCTTTGGAGTTCACTGTTTGCAGAGTCCAAACCTCTGTCAGATCCTCTGTGTGTTACTGTTACTTTCAGAAATCTGGATCTTTAACTCTCTTTAGTTTCATAATCTTACACAAAAAAAGCAAGTAATCCTGCTTTTCATAAACAATATTTGGTCACACCCTATTTGATGGTGTGTGTGTATAAGACTGGCATGACACTGTCACAAACATTCATTCATTTATTTTATTTTGGTAAACTGTCCATATCACCAGAAACAACAAAGAAATAACAATAAACAATAAATAACCCACAATTTACCAAAAAAGGAAAAGGCTGAAGCAAAGCTTATTCTTGCCTACCCTATTTTTTGTACCCTTTAACCTACCAGGATATTTTCACAATACATATATAAATCTAAATAATAGCGTAAGATTTTATCATTTTACATCTTAAAGCTCTTTTAAAGTTTATTAAAAAAATAACATAACTTAAATTCATCACTTAGTTCGTTCCACAATTTCACACCAATAACTGAAATACATCTAGACTTTATCTGGCTTTTCTCTTTTGCACATTCAAATATAAACAAACCTCGCAAATTATATTTATTCTCTCTTAACTTAAATAATTTCTGAATACTTGAAGGGAGACTTTTGTTCAATGCTTTAAACATTACTTCCAGTATTTTTATATAGACAATATCTTTAAATTTTAAAATATTACTTTGATCAATCCAACTCTTTCATAAAAACATGAAAGAGTTTTCATGAAAGAGTGTCATTTGATAAATAATGACACTTTTAATGCAAAGTTGATCATCTTAATAGACTTTTAATGCAAGTTTAAAGCATTAAAAGTGTCATTACTAATCGATTGACACTTCATGAAAACAATCACAAACATTCCATTGTGACAGTGTCATGTCAGTCTGATGCACACCCCGGCAAATAAAGTGTTACTGAATATTTGACCTATATAGAGGAGTAAGTAGCCTTAAATTGTCTAAGATACCCATAGATACACAAGATGAGAAATGTTGAGAAGAGATGGAACAGTCAGCCCTGAGCAAGAGCCTTAGTCTACTTATGTTTCATTCCCTCCAGCTCTGCTCACTTCACTATAATCCAACTCTAGTTTGTTGGTCTAGAAAGTCCACTTTGATTGGGAGGTGTGAAAGCAAACTGGTCAGCCGACAAACCAAGGACTAGTTGTGGTTGAAGTGAACTCTGGGCCGGTTCCATTGGATATGTGAACACTAAGCGAACCATAGAGTGCTTCAAAAGCAGGAAGCAGGCCATAGCGCAGTGCATTCTGAGTAAATACAGCCAAAAAACATGAACACTAATTCATGGTGGGGTACAGGCAGAGCCTTTGCAGCCCACTGGCTAAAACCAGTTGTGTTAGCTGTACCGCTAGCGTCCAAGGAGCGTCCTCATTTTAATGGCAGCAGCGGCAGTTAGAGGAGCAAAGCAGCTTGTTTGGAGCCATCTTTTCTGTGAGGACAGTGGAGGAAGTGCTGGTTCTTCATTCCTGCAGAATTTCAAATAAGCAAGGTTTAATTCTTACTCTTTGGCCGGAATACAGTCACTGATTACCCAGGCAGTCAACTAAAATATATCTAAAGCACTATTCTTTGTGACATCGTTGGAACATCTTGTAAAGGCACAAAAAACACTGAACAGCTGAAGAAGGATTAAAATGTTCCCATCTGGATATAAACTAAAATCAGAGACTAAAATCTGATGAGGGCCCCTTCCCTACCTGCAGCATACAGGTCCCGGCTTTTACAATGGAGACACAAATTATACACATTTAGAATCAAAGATAAACACACACAAACACACTCACACACACATCTTTCTATCTGCACTGGGACTTTGCATTGACTCACATTCATTTTTCATTCATTTATATAGCCTAACACTGACACATACCCTAAACCTAACTATTACCACGGCATGCCTAAGCCTAACCCTAAACTGAACTCAATTCACACCTAAGTCCTTAAACTGACCCCTGACCTCTAGCCCCAAAAACAGCATCTTCTTACAGCCTGGGCTTTGAGCCCCACAACGAGCCGTCGGTCCTCACGGCGCAATATTTGTTGGACTTATGTTCACACTGTAGCAAACATAAGGCCGGCCACACATCCAAACACAGAGGAATGTCAAGCTCTCATTTCTTCACACACAGGAGTCAATTAAAAATGAGTCAGCCCCTAAAGTGATAGCTGACACTTCCTGTTGATGTGAAGTAAAGGTTTCAGTAATAAACAGTAAGTTTAGTGAGTTTAGTAAAAAAAAAACAACAACAACAACAAAAAAACTCCAATAAAAAAATTACTTAGCTGTATAAACAGGATAATAACTAGAATAGCTTTACCTTGCTAGCTGTTCATTGCTAAGATAGTAAAGGAAAGCTTGACAGGGGCAGTGAGATTTTTTTTAAGGTTTGGTTTTGAGCACAGTTTATATTTGTATTTTCTAATAATTTATTTCAAACATATTTAAAAACAGTCAAACAAGTAGCCAGAAGAACAAGAAAAAATAAAACATTCGTACAGTATGGAGAATGAAACAATTAGCTTTCCTCTGCTTGTCTGTTTGAAAAGGGGTAGAAAGAAGTGAGAAAGTATTTTATCCTCCCTCTTATTTGATTTTGTTGAAATGTATCACATGGTCACTCAGTAACAATCAGAATTGTGTGATCAAAAACCTTCTGTGTTATTCATATGTATGGTCAATTTCTATGCTAAAGAACAAACTCATATAATTTGTCATATAAAAGCAAATGATTACATGTGTGCATTATAATGTACTAATGATAGATGATATAGATATATGATATAGATCTATCAGTCAATAGACAATAGACTCATAATTGGAATATTTGTCTGTGCAATGTCACATTTTCCTGCAGCTTGCTGTCTCAGAGTTGTGTGGAGCAGGTTGTGACTCTAGGGAGCTATTTGAGGTCTGATAAATGCTGACTGGACCACCAGGCTAGAAACTTCAAGATGTGAAAGGAAACTTTCTGTATTTTAATCTGAGTCTTACTGATGGTTTTCATGGAGAATGATCATATGGAGTAGCTGCTTTCTCCAGTCCATATCTGTCTCACAATGGGGGCTTTCCCAGTGGCAGGAGGCGCCGTTTATATTAGGTTTAAACAGAATGACTTATTAAGAGCAGCTGCTGTATGGACCGGAGTATTTACAATGAGCTGCTTGTGTCTAATAGTGAGAAACCCACCCAGACAGAACCCACTCCCACTCAGGATCTACGGCCAGCTGTTGAGGCTGCAACTTAAAACTCAGACCAAGACTTCAGAAGCGGATCTTCAAGAGCTTTAGATGTGACTTTAGAGCACACATGCATGTTGCAAAAGTATTCATTCCCAAAAGACTTTCATTGGTTTTATTTGATGTAACAGACTAAATTTCTTTGTAATCCGTTAATCACCATGGCACCCATTCAGGATGCAAAACTCCTGAGTGGACCTTGCCCTGCCTTCAGGGACGCAGCTCCTCCTCAGAGCTGCAACTTCCAAGTTCCAAGTGCCTCACAGAGCAGCACTCCTCCACCCAGCTCCTTCAGACTAGCTGGCAGCAATTAGCAAACAGCTGATGGATCTGGAATCTGCTGAGTTCATTAGAGGAGTTACCTATCAGGGTTTAATAGAGGAGCCATGCGGTGATGACTTCCTGAAGGCAGAGATTCAGAAAGAGAAGGAGTTTTTAAAGAGACAGTGGCCCAATTCCAATGCGTTAAATTTGTTTTGAGTTATATTTTATTAATATAAAGCATTTTTATAATAATTGAAGGTGACATAGTTCTATAAAATGTATACATACAATTTTGCCCTTTTACATTTTTTTTCTGAGCAGGACTATTCAATCTTCTATATTCTCATATATGCAGTTTTCTGTCTTGAGGCAGTTGAGGCTGCCGCTACCGAGCGGCTAATATAGCCTTGCTAGCTCTCTAGTTAGCTTTCTTATGTCCATCATAGCTAAGTGCAAATTAGATAGGAAGGTTGGTCTTTGCCAGTGGCTCATTTCTGTTACCGGCTCATTTGATGCTGTATTCGTTCTGTGCCAAACAGTGTGGAACCGCAGAGAGCCATGTGGGAGCCACAAAGCTGCTGCCAAGGGCCACAAACAGACCCCAGGAAGTCCACAGTTTTTACTGCTCTGAGTTTGTCTGTCACATGAAATCCAAATGAAGCATGCTGGATGTTGTGAAAGGCTCCAAGCAGCCTGAGACGTCTGCAGGAGCTGGAACCAGGCCAGCGTCTCTGGACGGCCATGTCACAGCGTGTCGCTGGGAAAGTTAGACAGTTTAACCAGGAAACCATTTTCTCCTGTTAGCAGGAAATGTGTCATCTTCTGACACACGCAGCCACGCCTCTGCACACACACTCAGTGATATGACATCCTGCCCAGTTGTATATGTGTGTCACTGCAGACAGCTGTGCCTCCACACCAGGTAATGAACTGCTCTCTCCTTCCTGTTTTACTGTTTTTAACGGTTCCATGTTTTTCTGTATTACCTGAGCTGCTGCTGTCCAGGCACTGCTGGACTTTCTGGACTCTAACAGGCTCACTATGAAAACTAGACTGGACGTGCGACAGTTGCCTTCTTCACTCAGGAAGCGCAGCAAACTGACTGAACATTGCATAACTTTTAACTCCTCTCATTCACACTGTTCTGCAAAAATAAGTGTGTTATTATTTTTGATCATCTAATTATTCCAGTTAGGTTTTCTGCACATTTCATTTCTCACAAAGCAAAGCAAAACTGGACAGAAACTGAACAGAAAATGATCAAAAACGTCTATCACAAAAGAGCAGATGGATGACACCTTTCACTTTGCTCTGAATCCTGGATTGTTTCAGTTTTTAATTTGAACATAAAAATATGGATTTATTTTTCTGAGCTAGCCACTGAAACACTTCCAGGCATCGATTTAAGAAAATAAGAAAGCATCTTTATTAATTCTAAAAAAAGACATAAAACAACAAAGAGAAGTAGATTTCTTCCTTTGACCTCTGAGACACCAGAATAATTTGGTCAAAACATCCTGACATTTGCACACACCACCTGCTTTCTTATTACAGCACCAATCATAATCCAAGTTCTGTTTGTATTGAGCTGGAGATTAAGATAATCTGAATCTCATCAGCTGTTAAAAATACAGAAACAATATCATAATCCTTCAGAATATGAAGGAATAAAAACCCATTAATGTGATGTTAGATGAGACAAAAATTCTGAACTGTTTAATCTGCAGATATGGGTGGATTTTATTAAACTGATACAAACTATATCAGTCAGTCTGATAAAGCATTCTGTATTGCACGCTAAAAAAATGTTTAAAACCGTTTTTAAAAATCGGTCTCTCAGCAGCGGCTCGCTGAAGACATTCTATGGCTTTATGTGTCTTTTATAAGTTGTAGAAATTGTGGGTTTAAGATGCACTTCTGGAAACTTTTGAGGTTGTTTTTGTCTGATAAATACCCCGTAATCTGCAGTGTGTGGTTTTGTGTACTCGAGGCTGCATTAAAAAAGACTTTATAGTTTGGTAAGGATCGGTTTAAAGGATCAGTTCCAGTTTTAGTGCAAACTAGACCAAATTAAAACAGTGGAAGTAAAGTCTAGTGTGAACTCCATGTTCCTGAGGAGACGGCTATGAAAAATGTTGGGTCGTCTCTTCAAATGATATTTGAATCCAAATCATCTTCATGTTGTCATAGTTTACCCAGCGGAAATGAGTGCCTATTGTCTCCTTCCACTGCAAATATAAATCTGTGCAATATTCATAAAGCAAAGGACTTCACCCTGTCCTGATCGTTAGCAGATGGTCTCATGTTGGACTGGAGAGGACATTGGGGACCAGATTCCCTCCTGCATGGTGTGGGTGCTGATGTACTCTGTGGGGACTTCAATGTGTCTTGGTCAAACATCTCTTCTTTAGGTTTGCTGTGTTTAAAGGATATTGTTTAAAGTCTTGTGCTTTGGTCAGATGCAACTCACAGCTTTCTGGTTTCTGGTCTCTCTGAGCTTCTCGCTCTGCCATTAGGCCGGACCTATTGGTTCTTTGCGGAATGATGACCAGATCAATGGCAGCAGCAGTTGCTTCTCTGCGATCACTGCTGCATTGTGTCATGGTGCGCTCCAGAGCAGTCGACCGCAGGACTGTAACAGTTAATGAAGTGAACTTGATTTGAAGCACCTGGATGATGCTTCCTGTCTGAAAGCTGAGGGAATCAACAAAGGGGAGCTTTTTGCACACAGCCTCTCTCTGTCAGGGCTTCATCTTTGTTTTTTAAATAGTGTCAATGAGAGGTTATGTCATGTATTACATATTCTATCACTCTAGAGGATACTGGTAAGTACTTGTAGAACCAGATGAAGACTAGATTGTTTGTTTATGTCCTGGTTCATGATCATAGGTGGACATATGAGTCACTTGGACATTTCAGTGGGTTTGAAAGACTTTAAAAGATTAATTCAGTGGCAAAACACAAGTCTGCAGTCGTCATGTGTTTCACTAAATTGTGATAAGTTTAGACGTGTCCGGCTGAGAGACCTTTTAAGACTCTAAATATAAGTTTCTGAACCCAATAAGGAAATAACTTTTTCAGCTTCTAACAGGTCTTTTTCCAGAATGAACTCCATCCACCTTCCCGTCAACACTGACCAAATTCTTCTCCTCATGAGGAGAGTATTTTTATAGCATGAGGTCAGTGTGTAGTGTTGAGTCTTATGGTGGGCAGGTTGGACACTAAGAACAGCAAGAATAGGACTGAACCACTAATGTTTCGTTTTCACAGAGCGACAGATCAGTTTGATACGTTGTAAAAACCTTCCACACAAACCTTACTGCGCCCCCTTCAGCTGGAGGTTGATAAGCCAATGGGACGATACGGTTAGGGCAGAAGTATTGGCATCCTTTGACCAGGTACAGAAAAATTTTACTGCTTACGACAAAGCACAAGACATGGTAGCGTATATTGATTGTTTGTTGCTGTTCTAGCCTGATGCTATGCTAGGTGTTTGGGTTTGACTATGCATGTCCAGTGAGAGTCCAGCTGGAGACACAGAGAACTGTGGAAAAGCTCTCCTGAATATGCCATATGTGGCGTACTGACCTGCATTGACCCATACCATACTGAACCGCACCATACCGCTCAGTGGAGACGAGACGCAGCAATTTTCCTTTGAGCAGAATCTCCAAGCCTCTTGGCTGCTTTTCTGATGAATGTTCTTCTCTTTCCTGAATTCAAATGGATTAGACTCTTTTTGGATTTCTTAATGTCAAAAAATTTTAAAAACTGAGTTAATTTCCATTTAGCTTCACAGTCTTATATTACCTCTTGGACTGTTGCCTTGCAGCATGAATGTCTTGAGTTCAAATCCCGACCTGGGGTATTTCTGCATGGAGCTGAGATGTTCTGTCCAAATTTCTCTCCAGGTACTCCGGCTTCCTCTCAGGGTCTGAAAACCTGACATATTCAGTCTCGCTAAATTAGCCCTTAGCTATGAGTGTGTGTCCATCACTTGTCCTGTGTTTCCATGTGACGGGGTGGCGACCTGTCCAGGGTGGACCCCGCCTCTTACCCACTGACCATCCCTTGATGGCCCTACCATAAGCTGGCATATATGACAGGTGGATGGAATATGAATTAAATATAGTAGTGCTCTTTAAAAACCGTGGAGTAATACATTGGGTATGAAAACATTTGTGAGACCCTGTATGCTGTAAGATTAAAGAGACCCCAACCCGACCCCAGAAACCACATAACCATTGTGTTTGTCGACTTGTCAAAACCAAATGCTGTTTTCTCCACATTTGCCACCTGGTCTGACCATACAGAACCTCGTTCAGAGTTCACTGGGCTACTTGTCTGAACCACATGCAGACAGTGTTGAAACTAAAGTCGCTGCAGGAAGTGGAGCTGAGGGGACTATAGGTGAGTTCTTCTTATGCCGTGTTAGGACCTGCAGTTACCCACTGCTACGAGTGGAGATCTTTCAGGATGACAACTCAAACCTGGAATTGTGACTTTATTCTTCCTACATGCAAAAAACAAAAACATCTAGCAGGACTGGACAACAAATCACAATAAACACTTGATCAATAGCAATAGATAATACATCTGATAGAATATTCAATATGTAGAATATTCAGTGAGCTCTGATCCAGAACTGCGCAGCATTCTGGGAAAGACTCCAGCTGCTCAACCTCTCACGGCCAGCTGAGCAAGATGAGTGGCATCAACAAACTCGGTCGCTCTGTGGTTACCCTAGCAACAACCTGTTCAGTAAATTGTGCAGTAGCGGTTTCCACGGCGCCTCATAGCCGCTTCTAAATAAAAAAACAGCAGCATGGAGTGAAATCTGGTAAACAGTAAAGGCTACACCACCAGTTTGGGAGAATTTTAAGCCCAAAATTAATAAACTGTTTTGTAAGACCATGTTATGGTAAAAAAAAAATAAAAATAAAGATTAAAATAACAGCGACCTGGATCACACCTTGTTGAAATTGGTGATGCAGAATCTGTCATTCTGCAGTCACAAAAAAAACAAAAGACATTGCAATATCCTGGATTCTCTGTACTGCTACTTGGAGAACATCACTTCCTTCTCCAGACTGAATAGTGGCTGGTATTGTTGCACAGATTTATATTTCAAAAATGCACCTCAAATTGCTTTACAGTTTCACTGACCACCTGAAAAACCCAGCAGCTGTTGACTTGATTTGGGTGACGTCAGAGAGACTTGGAGCTGTTATCAGTAATGATTGCAGCATCCATGGCTCTCCGGCTGACAGCTCAGTCTCTGCTGGGTAAGTGATCCTGACGGGGGAGGAGGGCGTAGTCCTGCTCCTCTCAGGGATTAGGACAAGCTCCTTGGGGCATTTACATGTGAATAGATCCTGGGGCTGCAGTCCAACTGCACCCCCTCCCTCCGTCTCTCCCTCTCTGTCTCTCAACCTTTCTTCACTCTGCTCCTGACAGCAGGGACAACCAAAGGGAGGCTGCAGGGAGGGAAAAAAAAAAAGAGTTCCTCACTGTTACCAAAAACAAACTTTGCCAGAACGGGTTTGGGAGGTTGCGTTTAGAGGCCTTCGCAGCCAACTGGGGATTCCCTCTGCTGGCGTTTGTGGATCGGAAGAAAGGTAGGAATTGTTGTTCTCCTTTGGCTGTTTTGGTTTTGTTTCTGCCTCGTGGATTTGAGTCCCTGATATTCCATGCTTAGTGTTGTGGCCTAACAATGAAAGCAGATGGGACTGGTCCACTCTGGCTCTCAGGATGAGGGCTGGGGGGAAGGAAGGCCTGCGCTCCGTTTGTCTCTAACTGCTGACTGCAACAGGTCCTCAGAGCCGGAGCTGTTTCTTTAAAGTCCACGATTATTGGCGAAACTCGTGCTCTATTTTTATTGAAGCTCCGCTTCTTTTTAAAGCGTATTTAAAATGATCATAGAATCAATGAAACTCTTCATTGGTCCCTAAAAGCCCACACTGATCCGGTATGGTTGTAGTGGGCCGTAGTAGACCTAGAGCTGGTAGACTGCACCTCTGTGAGAAAACTATTTCTGTTTTTAAGGTACAAGCAAATATCTTCTTTGTTTTTTTTTTTGTTTTTTTTTTACAATATAGAAAGTTTTGGAAAATAGTAAAAATCATTTTAGCAGCAAACTTTTTTTTTTCTTACTTTCAGGCCACCAACAGAGAAACTTGCTTTCTTTAGGAAAATAACTACAAAATGCCCATTATAATAATTTATTTGATCCTATATTCTAAAGAGTTTATCACACCGTACCACCATTTATTTTGGGTTTGATCTCAGGTTGGGCTAATTAACTCTTACTATGCTCAAACCAAAATAACTCTGAGTTAATTTCTCCTGTGTTTATATTCTACTCTGTGGAGTTACATGAGCACATTTGTTTGTAGTTGATCGCAGCCCCTTTCAGAGCGACTTGTTAACATGTTCACTGCGCCTCACGCTCTGCTGAGACATATGGACTCGGAATGGGATGTCAAAGTCACTCCGTCGAAATGACGCCCCCGCTCCCCCTCAGTAGGCTCCTGACTGTAACTTCTCTGTCCTGACGGGAAATCCTGGATTATAGGACCAGTGTGAAATCATCCGAAGCAGAGGCAGCAGGACTTCTGCTGATGACCACATCGTATCGTCCTCAAGTGTCCATCTGACCAGAGAAAAACTATGACATATTGAGGACGCTATGCTACAACTTTGCTCCTATTTAAAGGGACAGTATTATGTAAAATTTACTTTTTTGAGCTTTACATCATCTTATAATGTTTTTCTCTCATCAAAAACAAAACTGGACGGTTGCATTGAGTCTTTCATGCTTGTTTGAGAAATCTTTTAATTTCCCCTGCCAACCATTCAGGGGTGCCTAAACACTTGCAGTCACAGAGCTCTGCCTGTTTCCATAAAACTCCTCCTCAGAGCTCCAGCGGAGCTCCTGTCTCACAGAGTTTCCCTCCACCAGGCCTTCCCCACTCAGCTCCTCCAGACTAGCAGCAGCAATTAGTGAACACCCGTTGCAATGGCGCATCGACTGAGCTCTTCACAGGAACTACTTCTCAGCAGAGTGCTCCTACGAACGGTTGTTAATGGCATAATGAGAAGCATTGTTGTTATAACTTCCTGAAGGTAGAAAATCAGAAAGAGCAGGTGCTTCTTAAAGAGACAGACACCCAATTGCAAGGTGTCTAATTGCAAAGTCAAATTTTCATTATATTATGTGACATACAGCCTTTTTATAACAACTGAAGGTAAAATAGTTACTTGACATAAGATGGCACTAAGTGTTAGAGAAATAAATGATACTGCCACAACCTGCGTGTATGGAGATGTCAATGCAGAGCTCGGCGCCTGCTGTCGAGTTGATATGCTCAACTGGGCATATCAACTCACGCCCCTTTGGTTCTGCAACTTCATCCTCATGATCTGAAAACACTTCACATTGTTTGATGTGAAAAGTCATAGAGATCTATAAAGAGGAGTTTGTAGTTCCAGCTTCTGAGTAGACTGTCAGAGTTTTCATAGTGTTCAGTCTTATGTATGTGTGAGAAGCAGCTGATTGCCATTCATCTCTGATGGTGATGTTCCCCCTGACACCAGACTGGCTTCTGACTCAATGCACTGTGTGTCATCTTGCTTCAAAATGGGAAAACCCTTGTGACTGAGAATGCTCGAATCAGTCAAAATGATTCACCTGGAGTCATCAGAGCGATAGAAAAGTACTGAAGATGAAAGGAATTACTCTCTGTCTGAGCTTGCTTCAACATTTTTTGGAGGGTGCATAGACTGACTAGCTGTGTGTATGCGTAAGGTCAGCCAAGGCCAAGGAGAGATGTCTGCACAGTCAGTAACACAAGTGGGAATTTGCATTGCACACAGAATACAAGCGCTCCACAGCTAGCATAAGTCCTGCAGTGCATCTTCACCTGCTAATGTCCAGCTGCACCGCAGGACTTAGAAATAAATCAACAGTTCAACAGTCGGTCAGTGAGGGTGAAAAAAAAAATCTGACTTTCACTGATGGCTAGTGATGACACTACAAAAAGTCAGCTCTGTAAAGTCAAAGGAAATTAGTAAGGATGCCTGATATTGGATTTTTGGTTGGTATCTGATATTCTAAAACTTATTTGGCAGATAATTAATGCCGATACCGATATCTTTTTTATATACTTACTGAAACTATATGGCTTTCTCTTCTGTGAAATTAAAATACTGTATTATCTTTGTCAATTTTGCCTGCTACCAAGTGCAAATGCTAAAAAGCAGGCCGAAAATAATGAAACACTTGAAAATTATTATTTTTAATGTCACATTTCTTCATGACATGGCAATATTCAAACAGCACAAATCTGACATTGTGCTGTGCTGCAGGCATCATTATCACTGGTTTATCATATAAATACAACGCCTTTTATATCGGTGAGTTATTTTAACGGAATGGCCGATGTCCGATATTAAATGTTAAATATTATTGGCCAATACCGATACCATGCCAATCATATTTGCATCCATAGAAATTAGTGTTACTCGATGGTGCTAGTGCTCTTTATTTGACTTTTGTAAAATAATTTAAATCAAGAAGATGAGCAATGAAAAGCATTAACAATACACACAGCAGCAGCAATGCCTCTTTCTTTTATATTGATGTTGGAAGATGAGGCACTAAAACCTTTCAGTTTAAAAACATCATCACTGGCAGATTATTTCACTTATAATACAGAAAAAATGTCATAACCTTTTGAGTTCATTTTTTTGCTCATTTCAAATTGAAAAAGATATGTCACTGGAAACTAGACTAAAGTACTTGGTACAATTTTGTGTTTTTGCACCTGTATGAAAACATATTTTCTGTATTTTTCTAATGCACAGAACTCACTCTGAAGTCAACATTCCTACTGAACCAGCGAACTCTGGCCCAGTTGTCGATTAGCAGTGAGATGTTTGAGGATCAGAATGAATCCTTTTTCTCTCAAATCGTTCCTGTGTAAATCCTCATCATTGTCTGAGTGCGTCGGTCTGTTTGGACTCGGCAGGATTAGCTCTGTTCTGTGTGCGCTCGGATATTTATAGCGGATCAAATCATGCGGACTGACTCTGGTCAACGGCCTCTGTGTTCCACCACGCACCATTTGTGCATGTGGGCCAAAGCAACAGCTGCTTTTCGCATCTTGTTGAGTCACAGCACATATCACAAAGTCATGCTACATGACTTTGTTGGTCTATTTGCAGGAACATACAGCAGGAGGCTTAAAGGGAGGAAGTGTGGGGGTTGAGGGGTTGTCAGCACCGTCCAATCCTCTTACAGCACAGACAGATACATGCAGTCACACGCAGACCGGAGCCCATAGGCTTCATTCAGCTAAGTCCTGCGAGGCAGCATGCCGCTGTGTGCGTGAACACACTCTAAGCCCGAGGAGGCTAATTATAGCTGCTCTTCACCTGTGTGTGTGTCATTGTCCAATTAAAAGTAGACTTGGCTACTGGAGCCATAAATCTGGCCTCTTTTAGAACTTTAAAATCGTTTTGGATTTTCTGCAGAGCTGTCATTAGAACAAAAACTCGTCTGGAGATGAGAAAGAGAACTATTTAAAAACACCCTGACTCAGAACACTGACACCGTATTCCTGAAACTGCCTCAAAGAAGTTGTTTGTGTGTGTGTGTGTGTGTGTGTGTGTGTGTGTGTGTGTGTGTGTGTGTGTGTGTGTGTGTGTGTGTGTGTGTGTGGGTGTGTGTGTGTGTGCATGTGTGTGTGTGTGGGGGGGGATGGGTGTGTGTGTGTGTGTGTGTGATGGGTGTCATCTATTCCTCATTTTAAAGTCAATTTACAGGAATTAATTTTACACCTGAAACTTATAAAACTGCAGCGTTAGCATGCCGCCTTGTTATTTTCTACTTCTTCATCATTGCAGGAGATTGGAAATAACTAACTCTTTAAACTTTTCTTCGTTGTGACGTTTGCTGTAAAAGTAAATGGATTACCCTGTATGCTAATGGTGCTAAGAGCTGTTAGCCATGCACTGGTGTTTTTATCTACATGTTCTTTATTCAAATACTAAACCAACATGATCATACATTGATAATTGTAAGCACTATGTGAAATTTTCACTGTCACATTTACTTGAGTAACGTTCTGGAAAATATGGCATAAAATATGACAGCATGGTAAAAAGACGTGACAAATCAATATAGTGGGAATTTAAATAGGGCAGAATAACACATGCTAATGATGTGTGGCAGTTAATTCAATTTTGCATAGTTTCATCATCGCGAATCACATTCTTTAATCCAGTTTATATTCAGTTAGTTGATTTTCATCAACAGATTACTGGGGGAGGATTTGTTTTCTGTGTGTTTGTTACTTGGTTCTGTGTATCAACCAGTCAGTCCCTAAAAGACAACATCTCACCTAGCAACAGGATCAACCACAACTAGCAACAGGGTCAACCACAACTAGCAACAGGATCAACCACAACTAGCAACAGGATCAACCACAACTAGCAACAGGGTCAACCACAACTAGCAACAGGGTCAACCAAACCTACCGACAGGGTCAACCGACAGGGTTTGGTTGACCCTGTCGGTCAACCGATGGACTAGGGTTTAGTAACTGACAGTCAGAATGGCTTTTAAAGGCTTTCAGATCCAGGTATGCCAAAGGTAGGAGCTGTAAATTAATTCTGAGGACAAAGTCATGTTGTTCCCCAGTTGAACTGTTGCTGTGTTCGTGGGACAGAATCCCAGTGTGCACTAAGATGGACTACTCCATCGGGGTTGTGGGCTGGACTCTTCCTCAAGCGGAGCACTTTGAGTTTCTTGGTGTCTCTGTGATGGTAGGACAGATGGATAGACGGATTGAGACTTTGTCTCCAGCAACCTGGTGCTGCTCTGATCTGTTGGCACAGATAAGGGTGAGCAGCTCCACCATCTTGAAGTGGAGCCTGATGAGTTGAAAGGATTTAGTTGAGGTGGTCAGCATGCCTCCTGACCACTTCCCTTTAGGGTTTCAGACCCAGATCTTGCTGGATGAACTAGATATTCTGTCTGACCTGAGAACAGTGTAGGACCACTCAGAATTAGTCTGGGGTGTCTTTGTTTCCCCCATTGAGCTGTTACTCTTTTCAGATCCATTATGGATGGATGGAATACTACTCAATGCCAGCAGTTTATGGGCTTTTGAATTTTTCTTGCATATCATATTATTACCCATGAAGTCAACATGTCTGCCTGCTCTATCAATTCACATTAGTTTCTAATTAGTTTTGAAAATCGATTGGCAGATCTACGGTATAATAGAATCTAGAAGGTCTCATCAAAGTTGGTCAGTACTCTCAGGCCTGCATGTAGATATTCTGACATCCTGTATCAGAAAGCAATCTAAACAATTCTATCCCCACACACCTTTTATCCTCATTTTTCCTTCATAAGGCAGTCTTGTTCTTGAGTTTATTGCATCAGAAAATCTAATGCATGTTCTGTGTTCCATGTTCTCAGAAGCTGCAAGAAAGTTGCTGACAGCCCCGCCAAGCCTGATGGAGGAGAGAGGGGATAAGGAGAGCGTCATCATGGGAGACGAGCAAGCGGATGGAGGCAAGAACCACCAACACCAAAACATCCAGACCTCCAGGTCAGAAAAGGGTCAGTGTGAGGAGGAGCACGCAGAGCCAGAGGAGATCGGGAAGGAGAAGGGAATGGGAATCGAAGAGACCAAGAAAGAGTCAGAGCTGGAGGCCGAGGTGCAGCTGGAGCTTCGCCAGTCCGCCCCTGTCTTCCAGACCGGCTTCATCCGAGGCACCGACCTGTTTGGCTACGTGGGCATCGAGGCGGTTCTGGACCAAATGAGGCGCAAGACCATGAAGGCTGGCTTTGAGTTCAACATTATGGTGGTTGGTGAGTTAACAACACACAAACATAAACCCACACACATTCATATGAAAGAGAATGAAAGTCAGAACTAGGACTAGTGTTATTAAAGTCTTGACCAATAAATGATGTCAGCTGTTACAATGAGAAATGTGCTCATTAATACTGAAAGACTCCAGTCCAAAGAAAGGTTTATTGAAAGTTGCTCTACTGCAGTAGCCTGGTAAACGCTCGCTGCTTGTTCTGTTCTTTATTTCATAGAGAAACGCTTACTTCCTGGAGATCTGAACTCTTTTGAGGTTTTAATTTTTCCCAGGTGCCAACATTTGTAACGCGCCAGTTTGACGCTACAAAGCTAACCAGAAATTCTCTGCGCTATGAACAGCGATTCTAAAACAGATCAGAAAATCCACGTCGACTTCTCCTTCTCCTTTTGCAAGGATTTCTGATTGGCCCGGTAGAAATCCTGCCCAGTAGAAATCCTGCCCAAAAAAGTCCACATCAGCGGGAGAGAGCCCAGACTGTCTGCCAAGCTGGATTTGAATTGAGCCGCACAGTTCAGGAAGGCAACAGCCAGACCAGTACCAGACTGCCTCAAAGGGACAACGAAGAAAACGCAAACAAACTTAGCAACCCAAGAGTGAGGTGAAAACAACATAAAGAATGAAAACAAGAGCCGTGTGAAATGATCGTCACACAGGAAAACAGGAAGTAAATGAAGCAGAAAGCATCGGCGGAAATGACCTTCCAAATAAAACATCGAACAAGATTCAAATGGAGAAAACGGAAGCTGGCTCACCACAAATCAAGAGAAACCACTCAAAAAGAAATGAGATTTTCCCTGAGAGGTCACGTCAGTCCTGCGTCACGCTGACAGTGAAGCACCATGAAGCAGTGCGTGTTGGGCTGTTGCTTCTCATGTGATGGTAATGCTCACAGCCTCACCTGCTCAGAATTTTGGGAAAACGTCTTCAAGGTCATTTCACACATATTTAGGGGAAACGTTAACACCTTCCCTCCGTGTGTTTGGGATCTTCCCTCCAGAAGTTAAAGTAGTTGAAGCACAAACTAAAGCAACAGGGTTTGCCTCATTAAATACTCCAGTGATAGTCTAACAAAGCTCCTGCTTGCCATAGTTGGATTGAAGATATTCATGGCACAGTTAGGAAAAAATAAGATACAGCACAATGGGATGCTATGACAAAGTTATGGAGATCTGGTCATAATTTCCATTAGATGGAATTATGTAGAATATGACCAACAGTGTATTTTTATTTCAATGTGCATGTTTTGCTATGTGCTGCTGTGCCTTTTACTTGTTGACAGATTATTTCACTTTTCATATAGAAAGCGGAAGTGTGACTCTGTGAGGAAGTGGTTTAGAAAGCTGCTGGGCCAATTTGCTCTATACAAAGTTTAGATGATCTGCACTTCCTCTGCTGTTCAACTGAAACTTAACCAAGTGTGCACAAGTTATTATTTTCAGCCATTGCTCACATTCAGGCTACCTGTTGTTTTATGCAACTTTTCCTGAAACACATGCATACTTCTTTATTTTTTATTTGCCTGGTGAGCTCAGTGTTGATAAATCAGGTCACAGAGGGCTGTGATTGAACCGAGATTTGGTGTCTAGGTATCCGTGCTCTGCTGCAGGAGCCTTTGGTTTGATTTTTTTTTTCTCTGCATGTAAATGTAAACGTGCGCCCGAGGCCATGTGTAAAGACGGTTTTATCAGAGCGGAGGCTGAACGTCTTCTGTTCGCAGGTCAGAGTGGACTGGGGAAGTCTACGCTCATCAACACTCTCTTCAAGTCAAAAGTCAGCCGGAAGTCCTGCACACCTGACTATGAAGAGAAGATATCCAAAACAGTCAAACTGCATGCAGTCAGTCATGGTGAGCACACTCACACGCACACACACATAGTACACAAAGTACTATGTGTTAGGCATTGCAAACACACTTACAGATCAAGCCTGCAGCTTTAGTGTTTCCAGAAAGTCGACCTCAGGAAAGCAGTACTGTTGGTTTTCAATGTGTTCTTGCCTTTGTTCTGGCCTCCTGTGAATCATTTATATCCACTGATCTATTCAGAAGCAGCTCTCACATCCTGCTTTCACATCTCTTTTCCCTGAGCCGCTTGTGTCATAATCAGGAATGCTGAAAGTCTGTTTCACTCTGGAAGCCTATGAAGCTTTGAACGCTCAATATGCAGGAAGGGGTGTAAGGCACTAGTTTTCTGAAGTTATAGTTTGTAAAATCATTTTACACATGGACACTTATGAATTGTAACAGCTTGGTTCACAAGGAATGAACATGGATTCAGATAAAAAATAATAATAATCTCAGGATGATTTGACAGCCCAGTTCTGTCAGGACCTAACAGTTGCAGTTCGGGTTCTCTTTGACATTGTTCATCATTTCCTCTTTGTCATGAACTTCTTCAGCTTACATTTAAAATTTAACAGAAGCAGAGTCAGGACCATGCATAAACACCACAAACAGTTTTTTTTTTAAATATCCACATTTTCTCACCAAGCCTCTGCATGAGTCAGTAAATCTGTTTCACAAAGAGTCCACTAGGAGCGTCCAGATCCAATACTGATATCAGAAATCGGTCCAATTGCAATCAGAAAAATGAGCATAACTACAGAAATAGCTGGATAATCTGAGCCAGTTGACCTATCAGCGCTATCAAAAACGAAAGTTTTAAGTGTAGTTAGCATAGCCACCGATGGTGGTTAATAAACGCTTTTCCTCTAACGGTGAGTTGCTTTTCTGCCAAGATGATTAACTCCAACAATCCAAACAAGTGTCTGATTTACAGACAGCTGTGAACAGAACCCAGAGGAATCCGATTCGGATTACAATCACCTTGGACAGTAGTTGTAGTCGTGAGGTTCTGAGTTTGCAAATAGCTCAGTCTTGGTCAAAACATTTCTACATCAGCAAAAATAATAATAATAATAATAAATAAAAAAGAAAAAGTCCAAATGCATAGCAGTTTTACTGTAGACGTCTCATTAAGATTTGTTTAGATGTATTTTCAACAAAGCTCCTCACTGGGTGCTGCCAGGAGGAGAGAAATGGAAACAATACAGAAACCAAATTTCTACTTCCTGTTGGCATTTAAAGGATTGTTAATGTTGGCAGTACTGCTCAGCCAGCTGGGGTATAGAAAAGCTGCACATTGAACTTCCATGAACTCTGGCATTAAAAATAAAGCAAGGAGTAATGAGTGATTTTTTTCCCTTCGTTTCCATCAGCGGGATCCTTACCGTAGAGGCAGTAGTCTTTGGGGTTGATGAGGATGGAGATGGTGCTCATAAGAAAAGCAGGTTTTTACTAAAACACATTAGTGTGCATGAAGTCACCTTCCAAGCCCCCTTTTTCTCTTTTTCTCTAACTCTTACTCTCCCTCTCTACTTTATATATATATATATAAATATATATATATATAAAGTAAATTTCTTTGTCCAAGTTTTTTTTTTTTTTTTTTTGTGGGCACAAGGCCCTTATTTGAAATTCGGCTGACAGGAAAGAGGGCAAGGAGAGAAAAGCAGCAAATGTCGGGTCTGGGAATCGAACATGCGACGGCTGCGTCAAGGACTCCAAACGTGGGCTATGCTGAACCCCTGTGCCACCACAGCACGCCATTCCCTCTCTACTTCTAACCATAGTCATAAGTTCATTCCCGCCATGTCCCTGACTGGTGGAGCACTGGGAAAGTGACCTCCGTTGGTTGGCAAACATTGTGAAAGTGGACATTTATAGAAAGTATGTACAAGTAAACACACACACACACATACAACCAGAAGACGCATGCTTTTGTTTCCAATGAAACTAAATGCTTCTCTGTAATGGCAACAACAAAGGCCAACTTTATTACAGGTTAGTGAAAATCTGAATGCTCCGTTTCCAGATGTTTGCTGTCATGCTTCCGAAAAGAGGAGATTCTTGTGTGCTTACTCAACAACGACTTAAGCTCTAAATGATAGTCCTTACCTGCTTAGTTTTCCTCAAACACTCACCAGCATGCGCACACACACACACACACACACACACACACACACACACACACACACACCTTTACTCTGCCTCAGTGAAGGAACTCTTAAATCCTGTCATCACACAGAGATCCATGGCACATAGAGTGCAGCTCTGGCTTTAAATCAGCCTGAACCTTTTAGCCAGCGCCAACGTTAAGCTTCGATCTCAGCCTGTTAAACGGCTCCATCTCTGCACATGTCAAGGTGAACCTGTGTGACAATGCTAATAATTCAGTCTGGACGTTTTTAGAATCCAGTCAGAGAGTCAAAACATGCACAGATCAGTGCATCTTTGCAGTAAAGTTCGATCAATTACCCCAGTTAGTAAAATGAAACAAGCTGATTCCACACGGTCACTGAGCGAGAGCATTCCGTCTTTCTGGTTGAGTGTGTATCAACAATATTAAGGAAAACTCCTGGGAACAATCTATGAAACTGAAAGGCTTAAAGATTTTCAGTCCTTCTTCACACTTGCTGTGCAAATAGAGCATAAAATGTCTATTTATGGTGAGTAAAACTGAATCCATGGCGTTGGCTCATCCATTTCATCTGTTCTTTGCAGTAATTGAAGAAAAAGGGGTGAAGATGAAGCTGACGGTGATCGATACTCCTGGGTTTGGGGACCAGATTAACAATGAGAACTGGTGAGGATGGAATCAAACCAGGACACTCAGTAACCAGGAAGGGAATTGGACATAGAACCCTGAGGGAAACCAGTTGATAAACATTATTCTCTATGCTCCTCTAATCTGGAGCAAATGTCTAGAAAGCAGCCGAAACGCTGAGCTTTTTAAATAAAAGTTTAAAACGCTGCTGATTGGAGCTGCCTTTGATTATCAGAAAGTGGAACATCGATCAATATATTTGATGCATTTTGATGATGGCATCTGACAAATTCATAATAATTGTCTCATAATTGCTGATGTTTTTTGAACTGCTTTATTGCTGAAACGTGCTGCACTTATGAACTTGACCCGATAGGAAAATGAATTACATTTCCCAATTATTATTGAGAAAAAGACCAAAAATATGTTATCATGAAATGAACAAGCCAAAGTGTGTATCTGACGACGACAGGTGAGGATGTGTTTCAATAAAGAAAAACAGGAAATAGAAAGAATGATAATAAAACCATTAAAACATCATGAGTGGGACTCAGAGAGGTTGTACTTCTTCATCATGTGTCCATTTTTCTAGCACATGATGACTGTAAACAGGAAGTCCTGACTTTATTCCTAGTCTACTTCCCTGACATCTGTGTTCGTCTCTCTAATAATTCATTTTGATACAAAAAGCCGATAAACATTTAAGCTTCATCTAGGAATAAGCTTTTCTTCTGGCAAACCAAATGCTCCCTATTTAGAAAAACTATGTATATCAAAATGCATCACTTTAAACCAAACAAAATGTCCACTGGGAAGGTTACCATGGTTTCAATTAAACTTCCTGTTTGATTAGTTTTTTTGTTGCTGGATTTAAAAATCAAGTTGGATTTTTTGTTTGTTTGGAAGTCAGATTTTATGTCACTTCTGGTCACATGGACTTTGTAGATTTTTGACTGTATGTCTGTTTGCTCTCATGGTTGAAACTCTAAAATTGACATATTTCATATTGGAGGCAAATTGTCCCGAAAAAACAAGAAAATCACCCAGTGGGCCTTTTTTCTACAGTTAGGATGGATTCTATCATGTTCTGACAGATGTGATGAACACAGTCAGTTTTGCTGAGGGCCAGCAAAAGAGTTTGAAGTTTTTCAATAACACGTCATTAGACGGGATGAGTACTATTGATTATAGTTCTATTGTAATTTGTCAACAATGAATAAACATATGATAATCCCATGCTGACCCTTGTCTGGCGCCCATTCTGCAGCTGGGAGCCCATAGTGATGTACGTGAACGAGCAGTATGAGAAATACCTGAGGGAGGAGCTGAACATTAACAGGAAGAGGCGGATACCTGACAGCAGGGTCCACTGCTGCATCTACTTCCTGCCTGCAACCGGACACAGGTAAACATCGCCACCAGCGGAACCAACCACAATGATTCATCCGATGTTCTAATGCTGCTGACAGTCCATCAAATGTTTGGGTAAAACCTGAGTTGCATCAAACAGTCACAAACAGAAATGAACTTTATATTTCGCCACAGATTACACGCATAACCCCAGGGCCGACTTACACGCCTGTTTTCAGAGTGAGTCGGTGAAAACCTGTCAGTGGCAAGATGATGATGAGACACTTTGGATTGTGAAATGACAAAGCTTGTGATCAATGGCGTTGTTCACATCAGGCAAATCCAATTCAAGTCCACTTTTTTGCCCTTATGGGACCCACGTCTGTCAGATCCATATGTGGAACCAACTAATGAATCACGTTGCTTTCTTTACATCAGTTTATCTGACTTTCATGTCTTTGGCGAGAGAGATGGCTCATAATTCTGAACTTTTAAGAGAAATCTGAGTCAGTGAACGCATCACAATTTTGCTTAGCAGAGACTGCATAAATAGTTTGGTTTATTTATTTTGTTTATTGATTTTGGATGTTTAAAATATCATCCAGCTCCAGTGTTAAATGTCATTTGGATATTAAAGATTATTGATCTTCGAGAGGGCGCTCTTGAAGTTTGTTATTAGTAGAAAATAGTCTCAACAGGACAATTTCGTCATTCATCACAATAATTTCTGGGACAAACTCTGGGGCAAATTTGCGCAATAAATAATTTGCAATTTATTCATGACCGGCCCGATTGTGTGAGCAAACCCCAAGTTCCCATTAAACTCACAATAGAGTGGATTAAGTGAGTCGGTCATTTGTTGTCACATAAACAAACACACAGAGTTTCTCAAAAAGTCAACATGACACATGATGGCGGCAGCATCATGTTGTTGGAATTCTTTTTTCAGCTGGAACATCTGTTAGATTTATTTTCCTCCCACTCCATAACTGTTTGCCGTGTGTTGACCTGTTGCAGTGAAGGGTTTGGAAGTGTGTGATTTTGTGACACTCCAGCTGGACTGTGTGTTTTCAGGCTGCGCCCCATCGACCTGGAGTTCATGAAGAGGCTGGGGAAGATAGTGAGCATTGTGCCTGTCATCGCTAAAGCAGACACACTCACCGTAGAAGAGAGACAGGAATTTAAAGAAAGGGTGAGGCGTCGCACTCTGTACATCCATGCAGTCTGAGCCTTTTTATTTTTGCCTCTGTTCTAACTAGCATTAGCATTCATGACAGACTGTATAGACAGGGGAAAGTTTGTGAGGTGTGTCAACAGCCTTGATTAAGACTCGCCTTCTGGCTGTGATTGGTTTTATTTTGATTACACTAATCTCTACAATAGTTACTAAGATTAAATATAGCTCTGAAAGTTAGGAAGAACTCATTGCCTTAACACCAGCTACCTGGTTTCATTTACACAGTCAGTGATCAGCTTCAGTTTATGTTGCCTCATTTAACAGAAAGTGTTAAATGAGGCAACTTTATGCCTCAATGAGGTTAACCAGGTTAAATAAATTCCCCTCCGAGACAGACAATGTTCACAGTGTCACACAAACACACACACGCATGCACACACGCACACACACACATGCACATACACATACAGCTGTTACCATGGCCTCATTTTTAAAGGTAAATGTCAGGACTGTCATAATAGAGCCAATGTTTCTATGCCTCTTGTTGCCTCTTGCATTGAGTGCCGTTTACACTGAGGAGAGCATCAAGACCATCATGTGCGAAAGACAAAAGCTCCAGCAACACTATTCCAAAAAGTTCACTTTGAAGCATGCAGTGTTTGTTGAATGATTGACTTTTTTTTTTGCAGATAAGGAAAGACTTGACATCCAATGGAATTCGTGTCTACCCCCAGAGAGAGTACGATGAAGATCCAGAGGAGCGCCTTCTCAACGACAGAATCAGGGTGAGGATTCTAAGCCTTAAAACGACCCACAGGAAGAACCGAGAGAGAATTTGTCTGATTGGAGGACGGTGGACGCTTGTTGAACAGGACTGGCTGTCAGAACAGATGTTTTATTGTTTCTGAGCGATCCAACTAACTAAGTATAATGGCCATAACAGCAATAATAGGACCAAATATTTCAGTCTTCTGTTGACTTGTTTCTATGGAGATTGTCTTGACGGAATAACCGATGACTTTTCCAGGAAAGCATTCCCTTTGCTGTCGTGGGAACTGACAAGGAGCACCAGGTGAATGGAAACAAGGTGCTGGGCCGGAAGACGAAGTGGGGAATCATTGAAGGTGAGTTTTGAGTTCCAGGCCTGTTTTTAAGGTTTAGGCCTCACACTGTCTGTGGTAAAAACATCAGGATCCTAGTTTTGGCGTGGCAGACTTCAACAGCTTTACCAGCTGCTCCCTCCAGGCTGCCAACAGGTTGTTTTGTGGATTTAACGGTGGGAAAATACTCTTTCATCAGAGCTGCTCTGTGAAGGTTAGCACAGAAAAGTCGAAGTTTAACTGAAGCAGGGAAATGGTGGTGAAGTCAATGGGGGTGCTGTTTTTTGTTTTTCCAAGTACCAAAATTTGGGAAAATTATATGTGATTTATGCAACTGTCAACTTTGTGTTATTCAATAAATAATGAAATCTTAATGCAAAATTTCTTTAAAACTGTCTTTAAAAGTCAATTAAAAATCTCGTCTTTGCCTTAAAAGTATCATTATTTGCCGAATGACACTTCATGACAGCAGTCATAACATTCATAAAGACTCCTTCATGCTTATGACAGTGTTATCTCAGTCTTATGCACTTATGCAAGTAAAATGTTAATAACACTTCCTGTATGAACATGGACTGAAGGGTCACTCTGACATGAAGAAGATGCCACTCCAAAGGAAATTACAAATCACAGCTTGCAAATGAAGGTATTTGAATATTTTGAGGACATCTGATAAAAAATATTTGAGCATTGTTGACACCGTCCCGACTGTGGTTTAAGAGGGGGGGAGGCTTTTTCGCTGCATGAGGGACCGGTGGGCTTCACAACAGAGATGACGGCATGAGGAAAGAACTTTGTGTGGAAATATTGAGACAACACCTCAACGCACCAGGGAGACAGATAGGTTTTCCACATGAATGACCCTAAGGATGCTGCCAGATTAGTTCCTAACAGACCAGTTCTGTCTGGAGGCATGGGCCAAGATTACAACAAACTGATACGAGAAGCATGTGGACAGATATTCAAAACACTTGACCCGAGTCATAAAGCTTAAAACAGGAATGGCTTGTTATTTGTCTTTTTATGTGTATTGAATGATCTGATGGAGCTGATCGATTCAAAAGTGAGACTGGATGTTGTGGAGCACAAGTTCCAAACAAGGATGTGACTGATAATGATGACTGATAATCTGCTGTTTTCTTTTCATGCAGTTGAAAATGTGGCTCACTGTGAGTTTGCAAACCTGAGAGATCTTCTTATCAGGTGAGTCTAAGTTTACTGCTGATCTTTATTCGAAAGGCATTTATCTTTATGAAATGGTCAGTTTCCTGATAGCATCAAAACTGCTCAGATATACAGTTGTGTAAATCTGGAGTTTATGAAATTATTAAAAATGATTGTAAGGAAAAAACATGCCAGTTCTTCATTAATAGACAATATGGGCTCAACGTCACATAAGTAACCTTGTTAAGAAAATGACTAACTTTATAGAGTTGAAATAGTTCAACCACAGCACTAAAGTGAACAGTGGAAGCAGAGCCTCTTGAGCAGCACATCTGAGTGGAGACAGTTTACAGATTAGAAAGTTTAATTTTGACAGCATAATCACAAAACAACTTTTGGCTGGGTATGAAATTTTTTTTTCTTCTTTTTCCAAATGGCCAGGTGAGAAGAGGCGTTGACTTCTTATCATCTTGACCCTCCAGTCGAGATGCTATAAAAAAAATGATATGTTGCTAGAATTGATCTGACTTGGTCAATGCATTACTGCACCTCTTCTCAATCCGCTGGATTCAAATTTCAGCTCAGTTTTACTTGGACTCCCTCTGGTAGATTTTCTACCAATCAGCGAACAGAAGAAGTTGTGATAATGCCTTCGATTCTCTGCTCTGCTGTAGGATTGTCGCCTGGCTCTAGTTTTAGCGACGGCAGCGCAGCAAGTGTGTGATCCCGTTCAGTTCAAACACATTTTTAGCACACATATTAAGACATGGACGGGTTATGGGCTACCTGCTGAACTCTTCAGTAAGGCTGTGGCTTCAGATGTTTCCTGTGGGAATTTTTTTTTCTTCCACATCAGCACTTTTCACAGGAAACCAGTTTGTGTCAGAGCCACGGAGCCCAGAAATTGTCACCGACTGTTCTCTGCGCAGGTCTCACCTCCAGGACCTGAAGGATGTGACCCACAACATTCACTATGAGACGTACCGCGTGCGGCGACTCAACGAGAGCAACATGAACTTCAGCGAGCTGGTCCTGTCCAGCTGGCCCCTGAAGAACGGGACCGACACATGTGAGACGGAGAGCCAGCTCTGATCCATCCTTCGTCCACCCTGTCCTCCTGAGCGCTCGCCAGGGTGAGCCTCTGCCCTCACATCACGGTGAAACACGGGAGAAGTTTTTTCTGTTTCTTTTTTGTTTTTAACAATGGGACCAAGTAGTGGAATACTTTGTCTGAGAAATGCGGGAGGTTTTGATGTAAGATAGAGGAAATGAATTGCAGCTAGATGTGTTGGACAGGGAGGTCACAGCCATGACCTGGGAGGACAAAGACAGGTGGGATTAAAGGAGGCTGTAGTGTGAACACACACTTCGTTATGATGTCCACAGATATGTTGGCCTTGCTGTGTGGAATGATGCTCAGTTCAGATGTTGCAGTGTGTAAAACAGGAGAATTAAGCATTAGTTAGAACCCCCTGCTGTGCCACGAACTTACCTTTTAATTTGACAAATTATGCCATTAATTACCTGCATGTGTGATTTGAGCTGCATTATTTTTGTTTTGTTTTTTTTTTTTAAAGGGCTGCCATTATTTTATGAATTTGATCTGTTAACGATAGAGCTAACTGACTGTAGAGTATATGAACTAAAAGATTTAACTGTAGGATTCGGTTTCCTTAATACTGTCATGATTTACGAGCTGCGTTGATTTGTAGGATTCATGCCCACACTGGACAGATCTGGGAACTGACTCTGACATGATATTCAATGTGATAAGCCCGAAGAAGGGTTTCTGTTAAAGCTGCAGTATGTAACTTTTGTAAAAGAAATAATAAAAAATAAAGCTTTTTGACGTATTTGTTTAAGCTGCCACCATGTCCTGACAGTTTGCTATGAAACAGATCATCTATGAACAGATCAATCTCCCCCACCTGATCCCTGTGCTGCTATTGCCGTCTGAAGGAATGCACTGACCAAAATCAACCAATCAGAGCAAGGAGGAGGGGCTTAGCGCTGTCAGTCATACTTGTAAACTAGCTTCTTTTTGTGCGTCTATGCTAGCCTTAGCATTCACGACAGGCTGTACTGATGAGGAGAAGCTGTATTGTAGCAGAAGAAGCAGCGTGTACATGAGCATGTTTGACAATACTAAGACCCTCCACCTGGCTCTGATTGGTTGTTTCTAGTTTGCAGAGGGGCTCTATTTTTTCACAGATTATCTGTCTCATGCTATACTATCACAACACCGTATAGCATGTGTTGTGACAGATGTCTCCTGTTGTGACAGTTTAAACAAATATGTGAAAAAAAAAATTCATAAACGTTACATTCTGTGGCTTTAAAGCTTCTTGAAAGCTTGCTGCCCACATCAAAGTGCCAAAATAACATAAAATATTGTCAATTTTCAGTTGTTTTTCAATTTAAAGTGTAACTTTACAGAAATGTTTTTAAGTAAACTCCTTGTTCTTGCTGGATTGTTAGTGGACGTTTAACTGTAGCTTTGCTCAGTGCGCCTCCCGGTGGAGAACAAATAAAGAGAACATCCATCATCAAACGTTTTCTGCCAGAAAAAAAAATCTGTAAACAGTGGAAGAAGGAAAAGTTTCATGCTTAATGAACATCCTCTGAAAGTGTTTTACGAGCGTTTAGTAAACCATGTGTTTGTGTTCCTACTGAGACTGAATAGCTGTGAAACATGTAGCATGAAAACTAAGTGTGTTCAATAAAGGGAGCTGCCTTTCTCAACATGTTTGAGCTGTCCACTGTTTCCAGGTCAGATGTCGCTTTTCATGTACTTCATGTTTCCTTTAACGGTTTGGTCGATTTTACAAAACCCAAAGTTAAACTAGTCATCTGACTTTTTTGTCAAGCACACAAAAATACATTTATTTACATTTTATATGGCAGACCAACATAAATTGGTGTGTCATTGTGAAGGGGAAGAAAAGCAATACCTGGTTATTAAAATGTTTGTTTTAGAAATAAAACAAATCTTCAAGCTGTGTTGTGCATTTGTGTTGAGTCTGCCAGCCCGTTCCTTCCTGTGGAAAGCAGAATGCATCTGATTTCAGGTCTCACAGTCTCACAGTTGGATTCACATGCGGAGTAACATTTTATCCACACATGAATCTGTGAGTAAGGATTCACCCCATTCGGTTCTCAAAGAAATCGATGCCTTTATACAATTGATACAAGAAAAAAGATAATCATTTGTGTCAAAATTGATCAAGCATCCCATTTCATTTACCCAAATCATTTAACTTTGCTACAGCATCCAGAGAACATGTGACTCTATGCAGCCAATTAAAAGGGTTTTCAGAGAAACGTCCCTGTGAGCCAAAAGGACAGAAAAAACAAGAGATGCCAAACGATGCTGCATGCTGTGCTAATGCTACGAGACTGATCTTTCGGGGCAACTTAAAAAGTTTGGTTTTGATATTATTTTTACTTAAAGCGACTGTGTTCTGTTTGTAGATTGTCAATATATTGTCTCTCCTGCCTGGAAATTGAGCTGTTAGCGTGTCATGACACGCTGTCATGACACGCTAACAGTGTTCAGTCAGAGGCTTCTTCAGATTCGTTGCAGGACTGACTGCTATCCTTGCTCCTCGCCGTGTTATCGTTCACAACTCTTTGAAGATATTTGGATGATTAGAGTGGTGACAAAGACGTGTTTTCTTTCAGGATAAATAAAGTGATTTTTAATTTAATTTTCACCTGATTGCTAAGTCCCACACCATGCAACACTTTGTTCTACTGAAAAATGTTAATCAGCTGACGGCTGCTAAATAGTGAAGCAGCAAAACAAACCGATGTGTCCCCATCAATTAGCCCTCTGTTTACTGGTAAATACATTAGAGGCCAACATGGTTGAAAACTAAGGTTATAGAAGGTGACAAAGCAGAAAATAGCAGGAACCCATAGCAGCCTCCTCTGTTGTTCATTAATAAAGGGAATATTATACAAAAGTTTCTAGAAAGAAAATTGACTCCGTTTGGAAAAATATGTTTAGTATTTTTTGAAACGGAATTTATTTTAGTTTAGAACAATCCAATTTTTTGTCCCTCACATTTACTTGTAATTAAGAGGAAGGTGGAAACACACAGAGACTAATGACAAACAGTTATGATTTAATAAAATAACTGCTCCACTTTATCAAATGTGCATATTTCCCTTAATGATTTTAAAACTATCCTTGATAGTTTCTAATATCTTAATAGTATTTCAGTTTAGCAAACAGGAAAGTGATTCATCGATCATATATTTTTCTAAACAAAGTCTGAATTGTCCCCTACTTATTGAACAATTCCAAATGTAATATTTAACATATTTTTCTGATGACTGCAGAAATATTGCAATCTTGAACTGGCGCTGTGACAGCTGGTGTTGGGCTCCAAAGCTTTATCTGTAAGGCAACATTTAAATGTATAAGAAATAAAGGAAGCATTTATTTGTGCTGAATTTATATAGTTTTGCTTTAGTTTTTCACACGAGTGATAAAGAATATTGCATTTTTCATATTTTTGCATTTTTAAAATGCACTTGTAAAAGTTGTACAGTCAGTTCTTTAAAAAGTAAAAAGTCTCTGTAAAGTTTCCATGTCAAATCATTCTCATAATGAGTGGAAGTAAACTATATTTATCTTTTCTTATTATTTAAAACCAAATCCTTGCATTTTGTTTTCTCTCCAGAACATTTTAATTCTGACAATCATCTTGATGAACTTTTTTGTAGTTTAATTCAACAGTAGCACAGCAAAAGGAGTTTGCCTGACTCAAAAGTTGCGTTTCTTTCGAGGGCCTCTTCTGCCACCTGGTGGTCATTCACCAAAGTCAGTTCAGCTCCAGCATCAAAACACAGAGAAAGACAACAAACCTATCAGTTTCAACAATGTCAGTAAATTGTCAGTTTTTATTTTACTGCTTAGTTAAACTTGTGCTGTACAAGGGTTGTAACAAAATAGTGACAGATGACCAAAAAAGACTGCAGACAGTAATAGAAATGATTTGTCTTAGAAAATGACCTGGGGTGATGCTCCGTAGAAAGGTTAGTTGTTTACAGCTACGAAATGACTGCGCATGAGAGCTCATGATATGTAAACAGACGTGTGAATTCACTGGAAGCTCATCAAAGGCAAAACATGGAAAGCACAAAAAATAAAAATAAAATAAAACACACAGCTGTGTCTCACACTGGGAGTCGGAGTTGGAGAACACAGGATGAACGGTCTGGGGCAGATGAAGCAGAAATATTAGTCATCATTAAAGATGGAACGTTTTACCACTGTAGATACCTTCAAAGGATCATTCAGGATTTTTGCTGTGAGAAAAATCTGTGGGCAATTAATACATAAATCCATCGACCTACTATAGATCCCTAAAAGAATTCATTTATTATGAATCCAGATCGAATGGTGCTGGAGGCTAAAGCTAACGGCTAGTCAGAGTGGTGCCAGGATGAACCTTCAGTCCAGTCATAAAGTCTCTATTCTACTTTATAAACCAACTTTATAAATAGTTATAAACCTATAACCATTGTCATGTTTCCACTCAGTTGTTATTTACACAGGACATTGCAGTAGGAGGCAGAGCACCACAAATGGTCTTCCTGTGGCTCTGTGGGCAGAGGAGTTGTCTTGCGTTTGGAAGGTTGTAGGTTTGTTAAAGTACCCTTGTGCAAGGCACCCCAAATGGCCTACTGATATGTGGCTCTAGCGTAAAGTGCTTTGAGTGGAAAAGCACAGTACAAGTTCAGTTCATTTACCATTTGTGAGAAACACTGGAAACTAAGGAGCAACGCCTGAAACAACAGTTCATTTTTTTTGTTATGCAGCCTTTAGGCCGGCTTTACCGTCATGAACTTTTCAACCCCAGGATTTGCTTGCACATAATTTCAGTGAAGTCCACAGGGTGCTAAATTAAAAGGCATCGCAAACAGCAAACACCGACTTGGTTTCGCACATAATTGTGTTAAAATCTTTTCATTTCAGAGCCAAACGGCTTCAAGCAGAAGAGCATGAAAACAACTCCATGGCATTCTGTTTATTTTAGGGATGGACTAATACAGTTACAATGTTTGTGATGTGCGTGTTTATGTTCACATACATGTCTATTCACTAATGCAGCCTTCAACCCAAAAAATATTTATCAAAAGTTGCAAATTAATTTGATTCCTATTTTTTAACCAAATTCATTTAGACCTGAATTTTAACAATTTTAGCGTGTTCCATCATGTATATGTGCTTGATACTGATCTGGTCTCTGTAGTTCAGCTCTCCAAGAAGCCCAGTGGTGATGCAATGCCTCCCACTTCCAGTCTAAATAATTATGGTGGCGCCTGAAAGGGTTTTTTAAATCCTCCATGAATTCCACTTTAGTTTTTCTCTTCTGGATTAACCATGAGTGTCAGCCCAACCAATATAATTTGGATTTACACACCGAATGAAGATGTCAAGAGGATTATCTTCTGCAGATAAGATACTAACTGCTCATATGCTCTTGTCTGAACCTCACCTAAAAAACCGTGAACTGTCCCTTTAACTGAGTTAAAGGGACAATTCTCACACTCCCCCCAAAAAAATACCCAAAGGCCGAAAACAAAAGGTTGCGCTGAAGCCAGATTGCAGAATTATCTCCGGCTCTTCCCCACGTTTCTTTTTGCTCCAGTAGTTTTGTCAGTAATAAGCTTCCATAGAATCCTCAGAGATCTTCCCCTTTTCTAAAAATTAGACAATGTAAACATTGCTCAGCCATGGCAGAGGTTGAAGTCACACATTATAAGCTTGTATGTATATCACACTCTGTATTTTTGCTGCCACATTCAGCACAATGACAGTAAATAGAACATCACAGCTGAAGATCCCATTATTCCGCAGGGAGCAAACAGCAATACAAAGTCGACACAGACTTGCACAGAGGAAAATATACTTCAGTATTTTATGACGGTTTAAAAACTTGAAGTTACTGGTCATGATGTCAGTGGTGTCCAAGAGTTTAGATCAGTTTGCTTAACAGGGCCTGAAATGTCACACCATAAATAATAATAATAATAATAATAATAATAATAATAATAATAATAATAAAATTGTTAACAATAATATTAGAAAACAGCAATTATTGAATAAGCTCAATTAAGGTCACACTTGAAGCAAAAACTGAAACTAAAGAGCCAAAAAATGCCATTTTCAATAAATAAATTCTGAAAATAAGACACGTTTATTTAAATAAATAAATACATGAATAAATAAATAAATGTCTGTACACCAATGAGATGCTGAACGTCTAGAATTAGCCGTCTCCAGGCAAAAACATGCGCAGGGTTTGACCCCTGCCCTGCTTCACGGTGCTCAGTACTCTGCTGCCGGACTCTGGTCTGACTGCGTTAGGGCAGACAGGGGAGCGCCGGTGGACCCGTCCAGAAACCAAGATGGCCGACTCCCGGAGTTACGGGAAACGTTACCGCTTTTCCTTTTTTGCCCTGTAGCAGATAAATTTGAGCATGTCCAATGTTTGGGAGAAGCTTTAGTGATATGGGTTCGTGACCTCGGCTGTGTCTCAGGCCTTTCCGGCTCAGACTCGAACTCTTCAGAACATTTAGGCACCGTATTCAGAACCCACAAGGAATGACTGGTGAGAGTTCGGTGGTCTCAGAGACCCCACTCACCACTACCTTCTGTAAGCACATTTTCCCAGAACCTCTTTATCCACCTGTAGATTATGCTAATGGTATAGTTCAGTTGCAAAGCCATGTTGGGTTTATTCCTTTGTTGTTATTTTCTTTGCTTACAAGATGATTTTATGAACTGTCTAAGATTCGCACCGATCATGGCAAGAAGCCTTTCCAGTTTGGTTCTTAATCAAACTGAAATCACTCAGCAGACTTAAAGGGCCAGTACCATGTGTTTTCCATGTGGTGCCATTTTACAGCACACTCAAGTCACCATGTTAACTTCATTTGTTCTAAAACATGCTGTACATATCAAATATGGCTTAAAAGTAATTTGACTTTGTGATTTAGCGCCTTGAAATTTGGTCTCTGTCTCTTTAAGATTCGCCTGCTGCTTCCGACTCATGCAAATGCAAATGTTTATATTTTTGTGCTATTTTGGCTGAATTTCTGAGTTTGTTGTTCTTTTAGAAAATGACCTTTTTGAGTCGACTCAAAAGGCCAGATAGTGATTAATCAATCACAAATACTTCAATAATCGATTAATTTGATTAATATCTTCTCTGTACCTTTGCTTGTACGAGTGAAACCTTGAATGCTGCTTAAGTTTGAAGTGTAATAGTTTTAGATAGAATCACTCACAGCAGGAAGGAGGGAAGTTTCTTCTCAAACCTTTTTAGTTTATAGTTTGGAAACTTAATCAGTGATGCCCACTTATATCTGATGGCTGTTTAGATGTTTATTACCATTTATTACAGTTCATTCCTTCTGGGCGTTTACTTGGTGTTCAACATTTTGGTTTTTCATTGTTTTGTCAGTGAACGCACCAGCACAGCCACATTCCACTATCGACTTTACTATCATCCCATTTGTAACAGAACCACGTCAGAAACATCCAGGATAGAAATATCTATTGCACAAATTCCATCTCACCTTCGTTTTCCCTATGACTTCAAAGCCTAAAAAAAAAAAGCCTCTGATTGTGGTTCTAGAGCGAGCCGTGGCGTTTCCATGTAAGCCCCGAGTCTCTGCCTGTTGACGAGACGTCCTTCTAATAAACACTGAATTCACCGAGCCTTCGCGTCAGCTGCTGAAGTAATCTGGCTTTGCAAAATGCATCCCCATCCCCCTCCTTTGGTGTTAGAAGAATCAGAGCCACACAAATTCAAATGCTCTATAATAACACTAACATCAGATGTTTTCTGATTAGAAAAAGGTGAGAGAGAAAAAAAAAAACAAGAAAGAAACAACAAAACTATCGAAACTCAAACCTCAAGTTTGGAGGAGGGTGACAAAAAAAACTCCTCGACTGAAAATCCTCTGCTACCTGAATGTGTTTAGTAGCTGCAGTGCAGATGTGGCGAAAAAATTAAAAAATGTCACTGAAAGTCCCGAAGCGGATCGGTTTGCAGCGTCTCTTCAGCCCCATGTCACCGTCACACAAAAACAGAGGAGCCAACAGATGATGGCAAGAACCAAACAAGTCAGATAAGCGTGCAGCTACCCCTCATGTAACCCTCACAAAACAAAAAAAAAACTGATGTAAACAGCTGTTTTAGATCTTCTTTTGACTTCTTTTATGTTTATTTGTCTCAACTGTTTCTTTGTTTTTGGTTTTTGTTTTGTTAGATTTTTTAAATTTTTTTATTTTTTTGGATTTCAGTTAAGACACAGAAATGGGGGAGAGAAAGGGGATCCCAAAGACGGGAAGCTGTGAGTCAGTGACACACACACTTCACACGCAGAAGCAGGGAGAAGAAAAAAAAAGAAGAGATATTAATATGGTCCGTCCTTATTTACTTGGTGGCTTTCTGTCCAGAAACGCAGAGTCTGAAACTGAGCGAGAGAAAAGGAAACCTTGGATCCCTTCTGAGGAAAAATAAAATAAAAGGGGCTACTGGGGGAATATTACAAGAGATGACACGTGTCAGCACTCATGATCTTCAGGAGTTATATTTGCTTTACTTACATACAGTATACGTTTTAGTGTGTTTGCAGTGTATGAGCTTATGAGTTCAAACAGCTAAAAAAAAAATCTTCGTCTCCATCGAACAAAAAGTCTTTAGCCTCCTCTTTCCCTCTTCGTTGCATCTGGGGCGTGCACGCTCTCCCCTCTGCGTCCGCTTCATTTTTTAGAAAAACTCCTTCCAAGTCCACAGAGAAGCTTCCTCCTCCTTCCAAGTCCTCTGTTGATTGTGAAAAAGAAACTTGCTGTCAGACAAGACGTCACACCAAGCTCTTCACGCCAGCATCTTCTCAAACGCAGCTGGGACGCCATGCCTCTGGATGTGGCATGTCCTATCCTGGACCTTCCTGCCTCTCAGTCTGCCTGCCAGCGAGGGAGTCCGTTCAGATGGCTGGGGGGGGACGAAGGGGAACGGGTGAGGAGGAGTGATGCAGGGACAGCTCGGTGTGAAAAGGACGAGGACGGGTTGAGGAGGAAGGTTGACGTACGGCGTCTGTCTGATGAGGGCTGGGCCGTCTTACTCGATGACCATGCAGTGGGGCAGGTGCTGGGCGTAGTACTTGAAGAGCTCGGCCGTGGCTCCTGGACAGTTGGTCAGCTCCAGCTCCTCCAGCTCCTGCAGCTGGATGAGGCCTGACAGCCCGGTGGTGGTCAGCAGGGGGCAGCCTGGAGGCACAGAGGACAACGGTCAGCCCAACTGCAGCCGCCCCTCCCTCACCTGATGCACAACAACAGTCATCCAGCAGCATCAGCTGGTTTACTGCAGCTGAGCAGGGATCGCCACAAATCACCGTGAGAAAAGATCTCAGCATCTGCTGCATAATTTAACAGGTTAGTGTTTGAAAATCATCACAACAGCTTTAGGGTAGATGCTATAAATGAACAACGATTAAAGCTGAAGTGTGTAACTTTTAGAAAAAAAAAACAAGTACATATTTGTTGAAACTGTCACCGTGTTGTAAGAGTACGTCATGAGACAGGTTACGTTTCGCATTTAGACTCCACAGGACTTTTTTGTGGGATTTATAGGGAAACATAAATCAAACCTGCAAGAGACAGCAGACGGAGACTTCTCATCCCAAACAAATGCTGCAGACCAAAATCCTGCACCTGAAAAACACGGAAAGTTTTCTTTATGATTAAAGATTAAAGGCTGAGAGGAAACATGCAGTATGTCTACACACCCCGATTCTTTACTAATGTAATTCCAACCACAAGCTAAAATATGTCATTTCATGACATTTCATCCAATAACGACACAGAGGAACCCATCATAGTAAAGATGCAATTTCTTTTCAAATGGTCTGGACTTTGATTAGGTCATTCTTAATCATTTCATCAATAATTCTCTGAATAATTTAAATTAATGAGCCACAACCACATTTAATTTCCCTCTGGGATTAATACAGTATTTTTGAATTTGATTCATTTCTGACCAGCTAAAGACATCTGCACAGCCTAATTCTGCCACTACCATGCTTCCCTGTGGGGACGCTCCTTTCAGAGTGATGACATCATGCACCAGTTTGTGTTGCTCCGTCATATAAAATTCGAGTGAAACTACATTAAAGTTTGTGGCAGCAAACTTTGGCTGGGGGGGACGAACTTTTCCAAGATGTGTGAATCCATTGTGATGCACTGAGGCAGAAAGTGGCACATAAAGGTCACTGTTTTGACCTAAACTCGACCTTTGTGAATCATTAGCATGAAACTGAAGAAACAAACAAAGACACAGAAGGGTTTGTTTAATAAACTAGAGATCATATGTGGAATAATTCTTGTGAGGAGTTAAAACCACAATCAAAGTTTGATTATGATTTGTTTATTTTCTCTTATGAAAATAAATGCCCATTGGGCAAATTTGTCAGAAAAACATACATGACTGTTTTCATTTTGATAATACTATATGTATAATAAGGTGAAGGTCTGATGAGCTCCTGCTTCCTCCTGCAGTTTTTTCTTTGTGTTCTCGTCATTGATGGGAACATAAATATTGTTTTTTGTCTGTTAGTGTATTACTTTTGCATTACCTGACAGCACCAGCGCAGATAAAGGCTTCTTAGTGAAGACATGGTGGACAGGTAGCCCAGCCCCGTGTCAGTGATTCGCACACACCTGCAGAGAGACACAAGACGTCATCATCACTGCAAGTCAACTGGAAGAGCTTTGCTAGCAGCTTGAGTTTAAATTGATTCATTTTTATTTGTTTATTTGCATTTTTCAATGACTTTTCTTTTAAACAACCATCATGATGTTTTTGACATTAGAGATATTTTCAGTCAGAAGGCTTTATCGGCTTTGGTCCTTCTTGATGATCTGGAAGCTTCAGCTCAAAAAAGCTCAAAAAAGTTGATTTTTAAAGGACACTGGCCCTTTAAAATGTGTAAGGGTTATCAGGTTTTCAGATTTTATGATTTGTATTAGAAAAATATATATCATGCCCCTTTCCAATAATCAAGGGGCATGAATACGTCTGCAGAGTAATGTACAATGTTTCTAATTACATTTTTCTACAATATACCTGAAGATGCCTGGAAAAAAAAAAAAAGAAGTCCCCTAATGACTACAACGTAAACTGATGTCTTCATGTTTGACTTGAGCTCAGGTTTGGACTTAAAAACACAAAAGACCCAAAGCTCCCTGACCTGTCTAGCACCAGCTCCTCCAGTTTGTGCAGATCGCAGGCGATGTACTCCAGGGCCATGTCTGTGATCCGGGGGCACCAGGACAGGTCCAGGCTGCGGAGCTTCCGCAGATTCTCGGCCACCAGCTCCACGCCATCGTCGGTGATCTTGGAGCAGCCTGAGAGGCTCAGGGCGGTCAGGTTGGGCAGGCTGTGCACCATGTTCACCACACCGTGGTTGGTGATCTCCCAGCAGGACTGGAGCCGTAGAGTGTGGGTGGTGTAGCCCTGTGAAACATTTCATTCCAGTTATGTAACTTAATCAGGAGAGAAATGACAAAGCCGGAGCGGGATGATTAGCTTTGTTTTGCCTCTATCCTCCCTAAAGAAGTGAGGGAACAGTAAGGGAACGCAGGCAGTGACGTGTGACGTTCTTGTTTTGGCAGTCTACCTGTTTGGCTGTGAAATAGGCCATGGCCGTGTCAGTGACGTGGTAGGCCTGCAGGCTCAGCTCTGATAGGTTGGGCAGGAGCTGGGAAATAGCAGCGATGGCGTCATCCGCCACATTGATGCAGTCACTGACGCTGAGGGAAGTTAGCCTGGCATTGAGACTGGACCACAGGCCGGCTTCCGTGAAGTCGTTGCAGCCTGACAGCTCCAGGTGCATCAGGCCCTGCATTTGCTCCAACATGACCTGCAAAATAAAGGTCAACACATCGGGCATCACGGCTGAGACACTGACACGCAGCACAGCTGAGCCATGCAAGCAGAAGAATGTCACAAAATGGAAATCTTCAACTCATAACTGTAACTTTAAATGTCATATTCTTTCTATGTACTGACAATGAAGTTGTAAACAGTACAGCCCTTTCTTTCTGGGGTTGAAGTTCATCAGAGGTTTGGCTGCATGTGCATGGCTGTCCAACGTTATTACAGGTCGTCCAGATTGTGTATTTATTTAATCTGTAATCTGTCTGTAAATGACAGGTTACATTATATCATATCATATTATTTAACATATAATCAGTTTCACCATAATCCAGATATCTGAAACCAGTTTATGACTAGACCTATTAGTTAATTAAGATATCTCTAATCATACTTTTACTACACAATATACATTTCTATATATGTAAATACATTCTGACTAGTAGAAATTTTATCAGATTTACCGTTTTTGTGTAAGTTTTCATTTTATTTTCTTTCGCAAAGTTTTTTTTATGCTGAAACAGTTAAAACATTTAAGTCCAACATACAGATTAATCCCTTTTCTTCAGAACAGAAATTAATCACTATTAAAATCTTTTTTTTCAGAAAAACTAAGCTAAAAGAAAAAATAATTTTCTATTATTGAAAATATAATAATAATAATAATAATAATAATAATAATAATAATAATAATAATAATAATAATAATAATAATAATAATGATAATCTTTTTATGTGATTTTGTATTTTTTGACAATATTATTTTCTTATATGGACCTATTTATATCTTTAATAAAGTTGCTGATGTTGATAATGAATTCAAGATATCTACAACAAACACTATCTGAAACACATATTTCATATATCAACAAATAAATGATGACTAGTCATAGAGTGAAGTTGAGATATGTATTTGTTCTGACTTGTCTTCAGCAAACTGCTCCACAAAAAAAGCCACGGAGATGAATTTGATGATCATTAAAGATGATTCTAACTAGCAGTGTCCCACAGAGACACCTAATGGGACAAAGTGTCTCTCACTCAGAGCTGCGGCAAATGGCCGCAGCTATGAGTGACTTCAGTGCAGCACAATTATAAAGCATAAAGTCCATGTAATAAACTTTAGTTTATGTAATTATGTGATAACTAAAGTTTGTTAGTTTGTAGCTGACAAACTTTCCAGACTTCCCCGTTATGACAACGTGGAAAAAGGTTTTTGATATTTTGGCAAATTTGACTGAACATAGAAAACCAATAACTCAATTTTACAAAATATTCAGACCCTTTGCCATGAAACTCAAAACTGAGCCTTTTCCACTGACCTTTCCTGAGTTCTTACATAAAGTCCACCTGTGGTAAATTCTGTTGATTGGACTTGATTTGGAAAGGAACCATCAGAGGTCAAACACCAAGCATGAACTCAAAGGAATTATCTGTACACCTCAGAGACAAGATTATGTTGACAGACTAATCTTGGGTGGGATCCAGAAACATTTCTGCTGCCTTGAAGCAGAGCGCCCAGTGGCCTCCATCATGGTTTGGAACCAGCAGGGCTCAGAGCTGCTGGCCGTCTGAACTGAGCCACTGGGGGAGAAAGGCTTCAGTCAGGAAGGTAACCAAGAAACCGATGGTCACTCTGTCCAAACTGCAGCGTTCCTCTAAGGAGAGAGGAGAACTTTCCAACAGGACAACCATTTCTGCAGAAATCCACCAATCAGATTCAACAAAACCAGAGGCTGGAACTGCTGCCAAAGGTGCATACTAAGCAAAGACTGAATCCTGTGGAGATTATACTTCGACAAAAAGAGTCTTTCCAGTCTTTTTGAGATTATGGGGGGTATTTGTTTGAATTCGGAGGAAAGATATACACTCAATATAATCTGGAATAAGGCAGAACGATGTGGAAAAACAGAAGTGCTGAGAATACTTTCTGGATACACTGCAACTGGGAAATGATGTTGGCCCACACCTAATTCTAGTCCTGATCAGGAACATTCCTCCATATAACCCTCCCTAGACTGACAGGGAGAAGCAGCTGCTTCTGGAGGTCATAATAAACTCTTTAACACACACCTAAAAGCTTCAGACCAACAAACTGTCATTGAGAAAAACTCACTTTCCAATTATTTTTGAACCTTCTATGTTTGGTTAGCAGCACCTGCTGACTGCTTTCCTCTGGGGTCCTATGGGAGCAGTCAGGATGCAACTGCTTTCCCTCAGCATGATGTCATCACTAAAGCTAAATGTAATTTTTACACACTAGTGCATTTGAGATTATCTAACTTCTAAAATGCAGCTTCCAGCTCCACCAGGGAGATACTTTGAGAAAACTTCAAATAATGAATATAAATAATGTACAGAAAATGTTATCTAATGAACCAGGAGTTCAAGCTTTCACCAAAAGAGAAAAAAACACTTGAAAACAGGAATGTCCATATATAGATAACACTGCCAACAATTCCAGCCTTCTCCATGGCAACCACTCACTTATCCTAGAATAGAAACCTAGAACATTACGTATGGAGAGCCATCTGAGGATTATTTCAAAGCATGATGTGCTTTTGTTGCACAGCTAATGAAATCTGACAGTAAAGAGCACAACAATGAAGTGAAAATAAAATTGTTTATGAAAACAAAAATTCATGCTGACTCATTTTAGTGACATTTGCCCTTCTGCTTTGGTAAAGCAAAATAAAATCTGCTGACATGAGCAGGAGTCCTGCTTCACAGGCAGCGCAGCTGAAACTTCGCCTCCAAATCAGTGGTAATAACAGAAATGTAGGGCTCATGTGATTTGAAAGAAGTGTTTTCATAGCTAGAAGTTCACATAGTATCTAACAATACATTCAGTTCACTCTACACGACACAAGAATGAGACCAACATTCTGGAAAAAAACAGAGTCCCTATGCAGGTTTTACAAATCATTACCTGGGATTTTAAATCACCTGCTATCTGATATCAGGCTAGGTTTGTCTAGTCAATATTTTCCCAGATCTAGTTCAAATAATAATCCAAAGCCAAAAAACAATGAAAATGTTTTGCTTTGGGGTTTTGACAAAGGTTTCATAAATCTCCAACAGGGTTTCAAAAATGACAAAAATTAAAAATGAGTGCAAAATTATCCCGTTTCAGACTGATCCATCTATGTACGTTAGATTTTCAATGGGAATGGTCACATTCCATTCAGACTCATTGAAAAGTTCAGAAATATTGTTTTAATTTGGGGAGCTTAGTAACTTTAACATTGTTAAAAAGCAAAAAACAAATCGTCATCCTTCTATGACTTCCTGTCATCTTCTTTATGGTTTTCAGCAGTAGTAACATGTTTATTCATCACATGTGATGATGCATCACATGTGGTCAACAGCTTTCGATCACCTGTGACGTAATGTGAAATACAAATCCATTTCTGTTTTGCAAAAAACATCTATGTGTAAAATAAAATGTGAATTTGTTCAAAATTGGCATCTTTCCATTAATCTCATTTATTTTGGTAATTTCAACATGTGCAATTCTATGACTAATGGAAACAACTTCTGTTGACAAACCTGAGAAACTCAGCATTGATTCTTCAAGGTAGCACCACTGCTATCCAGTGATGCTATCCGTTGCCATCGCTGGATAGCATTTCAGTAGCAAGGCAGACTACATTTTCACAAAGTAATATTTCAACATTTCAATATCTCACACAACAATATTGCATTACACCCAGGCTGGCTCTCTCTGTGGAGCTTTGATCTTTTCTTCTGTATCTCGGTTAATCTGTCCTTTTACTTTCTGCAAACACTAAGTTAGCTTTCAACAAATGTAAAACAAAAATCTATCTGCCAGCTGGAGAAAAGAGCAGAGAGCAGTCAGTATGAGACAGCAGCACAATTTACAAACAGCAGGTCAGATACTGCCAGCAGAAAAAAAAGTAACATTACAGAAAAAGTGATCCAGGATAAAAGAAAAAGTGTGTGTGTGGTCTTGTATTTGCTACATTGTAAGAATCATTTTCCTAACACACAACGTTGTGGGGACCGGCTGTTATTTATGGGGCCCAAAGCCTGGACCTCATAAAACATTCTGTTTATAAGTTAGGGGTCAAGTTTAGGACTGAGGTGTGACTTTAGGTTGGGGTCAGGATTAGTCAATAGAAATTAATGTAATATTAGTGGAATGAATACAAAGATCTTGTGAAGATGGACAGATACTCTGTGTTTGTGTATGTGTGGGTGTGTAATACAGAGAGAGAAAGAGAGAGAGAGATACTGAACATACCTGAGAAGAGTTTCAATATTACTGAAGATCTGAAATAATGATGATGACAATGACGTCATCATTGGAGAACATCAAGAGCAAGCTTACCTCCAAACCAGCGTCTGTGATGGTTGACCTCTTGAGGCTGAGAGAACGAACTCCCTTCTTGGACAGCGGGTAGTTATCGATAAACTCACAGATGTCGAGGTCCGAAACCCCCACTAAGCAGAACGACTGGAAGCCCCGCAGAGCAAAGGCCTGCAGGCTGACAAATTCCTTCTCCCCATTGGGTAATATGTTGTAAAGCTCCTTGGCATGCAAGATGGGCGTCACCCCCTCCCAGAACTTGGGCTGGTACAGCACCTTGCGCCATGTCTTGCATACTTGTGCCAGCACACATTTTTCTGCCGTGGTGAAGTACCAGAGTAGTCGGTTGAGGAGTTTCTCATCCAGGACTAGCTGACGCTCCAGCAGTATGGGTTTGGGCAAAGTGAGGGGGGGAAGCTGACGAAGAGATGGCTTCAGCCCCACCAGAGGCTTCCCTGGCTCCAGGTCAGAGGGCAAGAGAGGTGCTGTGGTATGAGGCATCCCGGGGCTGTCCAAGTGATGCAGATGGTGATGATAGGGAAGAGAGGACGGCGGAGGAGGCAAGATGGAGGGCACAGAGGAGGACTGGCATAGACGGTTCTTAGCAGCAGGCGTCCCCTTGGTGATACTCGCACTGCCCAGACCGTTAGGCTGGCTGGGGGGCAACTTCACCATACCATTGCGAGTCATGCAGGGAGACTTCAGCTCACTCGGGGTGGACATGTTCAACATTGGGAACCTGCAGGAGAACGGGAAATACAGTCAAGCCTTCTGTCTGTAGGCGGTTAATACAAATGATCAAATTCACATAGTTGTGTCTGTCAGAACAGAGTAGGTTACTTTTGCAATGCCATCACTAGGCATGTCAAGATAACAAATGGTACTGTGCCAGAAATTATGGTGGTAAACAATAATATTGTTGTTTTGAGACCATTTTCAAGTAAAATAACAATAATGGCATGATAATGCAGGAACACATTGTGAAATATCAATAAACCTTAAATTCTAATGAACAATTAACACTAGAACTGTAAGGCATTTTAAGTATCCAAAATAAATGAAAAACAAATAAAATGCATCATAAAATCTATGTATACAAAATTGTCCTTCACAAAACGTGTCTGTTGAGACCAAAACACCAGACTGAAAACTTTAGTTGTCCAGTTTTTAGTAAATAGAACTGTGTTACAGTGGTCAAATTTGGCACCATTTTCTCAGAATTTTAGAATTCAGGGTGCCAACATTCATATGTCCATATCATCTTCATTTAGTTTTTTTAATTCCATGTGTTCTGAATCTACACTTTCACAATCTGTAAAACTGAATCTGAAAAACAATGAGTATAGCGGTAATGTTGGAGCATTATTTATTTAGGGATGCAGATTTACCTACTCCATCTAAACACAAGCCAGATATGTAATGTTGGAATTAGTGTACTCGAATTACATTGCACCTCTAAGGAAATTGTATTCACAAATAATTAGATATTTCTTTCCATCCACCAAACCAAAGTATTTCATTCTAACTCATTTTTGAACCTTTTATAGGGAGGATTTTTAAACAAACATTACATTTATACAAGAACATGAGGCAGGAGGTGGTGATCTTCCTGTGAGAAACTCACACTATAAAAGTAACATGAACAGCGTAAATGTGACATGAAAGTGAAAAAGGAAAAAAGAAAGAATATATCAATTGAGGTGCTATCTTATTGACTTTACACTGCCTTTCTTTTCTATCAGGCTCATACTCAGACTCAAAGCACTTTTCTCTTGGGAAGATCGAAGTGGTGCACTGCCTCCTACTTTAATTTCCTGTGAAAATATTTGTTAACTTAGATGAAAATAACTGCGGTACAAAAAGGCAGACAGTTTAAAAGCTGATAAAATGGACTTCACATAATTGACCATGAGAATTTTTTTTTAGATTAGAGGCAATTTAAGAGATTGCAATCCCTGGGGATTGCAAACCTTAGAGGTACCAAGTCCCTCTAAGATACCTCTAAGGTAAAACATTAGCTACAGCCTTTGGGACCAGCTAGCAAGAATTGAGGCTAAATGACAACAAGAGAGTTTCCACCTGCAGGTACAATAACTGCCTTTAACAGAACCTCATGTCAACAATCCTGAACTATTGGTATCTCTGCATACATTATAAACTCAGCTGTGTGTTTACAAAGCTCATAGCAGCATCTTGATTTGTCTTGGTCTAACTAGATAAACATCCTTCTATGTACCTGCTTATACTCTGCTCTGTTCTATTCTAGCGCTGAACATTGACTTATTGCTCAGTTTTGATGAAACCAGCAATGTTGCCTGGCAGCAAAAAGGTCCTGGGTTCAAATCCTGGCCTGGGATTTTTCTGCATGTGTCTGTGGGTGTGTGAGTGTGTGTGTTCTCCCAGTACGTGTGTGTCACAGCCAATCCTGGTCTATGTTTCATTTTTGTCTTTGTCTGCTATTTGTATTATTTTCTTGGTTCATTAGTGTCACTCAGCCACAGTGTTATTATCTGAAACAGGGAGCAGCCGCCTTTTCAATTCAAAGAGACGTTTTTGCTCTCAAGGTTACAAATTCAAATTTATCTAGAGTTGCAAAGAAATAAATGAAATGTTATTCTAAAAGCTAAAAAAAATAAATTAAAATGTATTTCTATTTTCAGATTTTTAGAACACAATGAAGCATCTGACTTTAACAAAGGAAGAAAAAAATGTGAACAAGGCAGAAATATGTCGAAAAAAAAAGAAGATATTGTAGCGAAAAAACAATGTGAAATTCTTTCTAAAAGCCTTGTACTGCTGGTGCCCTTCTGTTGTTACTAATCAATGAAGATATTCCATAAAACATATAGAAGAACATTTCCTATTGCTTTTATAATCAAAAACATTTCATTTTTGGTTTTTAAGAGCTGCATGTTGCTCTTTGGGCTGTGCTGCTCTCTGACACTCTGTATGATGACAGCCAGTAAACCACCAAAATCCACATTCAAGCAGGACTGTCAGCATCACTTTAGCTTGCGCAACTTTAGCAAATCTAGCACTTACTGTGTGCATTTTGAATTCAGACCAACACATGACCTCAGGGAGCAGGACGTTGACATTACGGATGTGCAAACCAATGTATCTGCAGCAACTATTTGGTTCTTTCATTATTAAAATTATGTCAAAAGTGGCAATATCATGTTTTTTCCAGACACAGAGAGCCATTTTACAGCATTATCTATCAACTGTGTTACCTTCAGTTGTTATACAAATGCTATACATATCAAATATGACTTAAAAGAATTTAATGTCTTGAAATTGTGAAGCAGAAGCTCGGAAATCTGGAAACCTAGAAGCCGAGGTTAAGTCCACCCAGGTGTTTTGCACAGCTGAATGGTTGCCATGGGAGATTAAAGGATTTCTCAAAACATGCATTAAAGAATCACAGCAACATTTCAGGTGTGTCTTTAATGAGGCAATAACATAATGTGATATAAAGCTCCAGAAAGTCAGATTTACATAACACTGCCTCTTCAAGATAGTAAAAACTCAGTTTTTGATATAGAAAATATTACAATTTGTTGAAACTATAAAACAAATAGTGATTAATTTTGAATGTGCACATAGAGAAACTCACAGGGACATCAGTCATCAACACTGATCAAGTCAACAGTGAAAACGCAAGATGCATCATGAAGGCGAGAGTTTGAGTCCAGTGAAAGATTAACATCCTATAAATTTGTGGCTGTTACATGACAGAAGCACTTCTGCAAGGTACCGTTAACATAATTATTGAAGAAATGAGGGGGGCGGGACGGGGGCAAGCTGTCTGTCCTCGGTTCCAATAAGAAACATTTGTTGTTTGACTGGAAACCAGACAGCAAACAAAGGAGTCAAACGGTTGAAACAATCATCGGCTTGCTGCTGAATGCAAAGCCTGTCTTTTGTCTCACAGCTTTCAGCGGAGGTGGACAAAGGATCCGAGTGAAAAGACAACATAGTGTAAATGAATGCTGGCCTCATCTAGCCTGTTCTCTATGACCTCATGGTATCTGTAGCTCATAGGCTCACACTGCTCCGTTACATAACCTGCTGACTATGGACCTTCTCTCTCACACACACGCTCACACCAATAACCCAACTGCTTCATATAAGTAAACAGAAAGGGTTATCACAACTCATTTTCACAATCCAGCATCATTTACCGTTTTATCACTCAGAATAATTCCAGTGTTCCTCCTCTGCAGCTACTGCTGAGTGGCTCCGCATCCACTGTAGCATAAACAAGCCTCATCCATTACATAATACAGCAGCTAGAACCGCTACAGCAAGCACCATGAAACACTACTGCAAACACACACCGCTCCCGTCAACTTCAGGGTGAGTCCACAAGAGACCGGAGGGCGACAACATGCTACAGGCTGATTCATTTCAATTCTTTTTTTTTTTTTCTTCTTTTTGCAGGATGCACATTTACGGCAAGAATTTTTATTGCCCCTCTTATTGTGTTATGTCAGGGGCCTGTTTCAGAGTGGGAGGCAGGAGCAAACAAAGCATCTGTGGCCTCGACTGGCAGGTTGCTGCCAGCAGAACGGAAGAAAGAAATGACATAAAAAATACTCAGATGAGAAGAGATTTTCATTGAAGAGCAAAATATACTGAACTGACAGCTTTAGGTGTAGATAGACATTTAATGTTTGCATACAAATTATTTATAGGCAAAATAAAGAATGAGTCTTGGTGTTAATAAGGAAGTCACAGTTCTCCTCTGCCTCCGTCTCTGAGTATCTCTACCAACCTCCTCAGTCACACCCACCCTCTGCATGCACTGCAGTGAAAAAGTATTTTCACCCTCCTGGTTCTGTGACCGCCGGCTAACACATGACAGCAGCTGCGGCTGCTGGCTTTCAAACGCCATACGAACTCTAAGGAAAATACTTGATACCTTTTTAATATCGCAGCATCATTTATTACAGGAGGAGAGTTCATTCTCAAGAACAGAAAAAAAGGAGAAAATATGATCAATTTAAGGCAAAACCAGTAAGTATGGGACACTTCAGTTCTCATTTTGAAAAAAATAAATAAAAGTTGACAACAGAAATTGTATCAATATATTAATTGAAAGTGGTCTTATTATTATTATCTATGGCAAAAAGAGAGAGGTTCTGTGACTGAGTCAGTGCTCATCAGGTCCGACCTTAAAAGTTTGAAGAGCTTAAAATAATTCTATGTTTGTTTGTCTCTCAATGTCAGCTCCATGATGGTGGTCAGTTCTGCCTGACCCACCCTGAGTGGGTCAAAGGTCACGTGTGTTTGAACATCTGTCTCAATCTCATCAGCTGTCAGATACCAATACAAAGTCACCATGTTCCTGCCCCTGATGTAGAGAGATGGAAATTGGTCAGGATGTATCTGTTTTGATTATTTATTTATTTACTAAGGTTATTTTTGTCCAGATCAAAGATAGCCAACATTAAAGTTGGACAAAACAGCTCAAACAGAAGACATATGGAACTTTTCCAGGTTTTCCAGGTTGTCTGTATAAAAAAAGTGCAAATGAAAACATTGGGTTTTTTAAACTGCTTCTGAGATTGGAGTTAGCTCTCCAATCATCACTGCTCCCAATGAAATTATTGTACTTACATCTCTGCTGGGTTTTTGCATGCTTTTTTAATATATTGGCAACAATATATGAAACAGTGCCTCTGTTTTTTAAGGCACAAATAAAAATTTTGACTCGATGCAAAAATGCTGAACCATTTTTTGCGTTGTTCAATTTATCACAATACTTTCTGGGACAATTTATTGTCCAAAACACTTGGACAATGAACTGTCCAACTGTTTTGGACAGTTTAGTGTCCAAAACAATAAACAATGGATCTTTTTTTTTTTTACGGTAATTTCAACCAATACAAAAAGGCTAAGGTTTTTATATTCCCTGCTACAGCATGATTCTCCCACCACCATATTTCGACATTCATAGTGTTTTCAGAGTGATGAGATATTGCTGATAGCATTAGCATATAGGCAAATAGGTTCACTTTTTTTCTTGCCTGACCGGCATAATTTTTTATTTGTAAAATATTGTGTATATAATCTGTCGTTTTTAATCTGAATGGGTCTCTTTAAACTCATGTAGGCCATGTGAGCCCAGCAAAAAAAGCAGTTCACCACTTTGCTCCGTTAAACTTTCTGTGTCAAAGAAGAAACATCCAAACAATGACATGTTCATCAATCAGAAAATGGTAGTAAAGTCATTTCTGTTTTGCAGAAAGACAAAAAATATTGGCAAATGGAAAACATTCAAGACAGCTATTGGTTCTTCCATCACCAAATGTCAGTGATAACAAAGGGAATTAAAACAGGAACTCCATCACAGACACTGCATTCCTCAAACAGCGTGGTAATTATTGAAGTTCATGACAATACAATTTGGAAGACTTGCAACATGAACATCTAGTTTTCCAAAACCATCTCCTTAAAGACTGACTGCAATCTGGAGTCAACCACATGGACATGCCACATACTTTCTGGAGAAAAGTTTCATGGTGAGATGAGACAAAGACTCAGCTGTTTGGCTGTAATTACTAGGAGGGTTCTCGAAGGACTTAACCAGTCGATCAATCAGTTACACCTACACAATGTCTGTAACCAAAGTGGCTAATAAAATAAAGGTGTAAAAGGAAACAAAAAAAAGCTGATTAAAATTGGGATAAAATCTGAACTACTATTATGTCTCAGTGAAAGATGAAATTTTTTCAGGTTTGAAAATCTACCGTTTCTGAAATTCAAGAGGTCTTTTTAAAAGTGTGTCTGAATGAAAAAAAATAGATTTTTTATTTTAAAAGGCCAAGTTTGGTAATAAACTGAAGATCTAGTGGAAGCTGACTCTAGAATCAAGATGAGTCCACCGAAAAATGTTTGTACTCCGTCCGTTGGAATTATTAGTAAATATTAAATGTCTGACCTCAAGGACCTGGTAGAGAAACACACTCTAGTGGCGAGATGAGTGAGAGCAGGGCTTTGAGTACAAACGCAAAAAGTTCAAAATGTATTTTAAAGCAGACAGGAAGCTGATGTAGTGAAGACAAAAACTCAGGTGTAATGTTCAAAAGGAAAGCTGCTGCGTTCTGAACATGGAGGCGACTCAGGGATGACTGGGGCCCCAGACCTACAGAGCGCTGCACCAGTTCAGTCAGGAACTGAGAAACTATATGAACAACCTTCTCCAATCCAGGTTACAACAGATTTAAAAAAGGCTTCTCCTCGGTTAGAAGGCAGACCGAACAACATGCATTTTTTGTTGTTGTTGTTGTTAAATTCTAAATCTTTGTCCAATGTGACCTCTGGGAAGAACCAAAACATGTTTGCTCCTAGTGTTATAAATTCATTGCACAAAGTGGATGGACTAATAAAAACAACAATTTTCATCAACTTCCTTCAACCAACTTAAACATTGGGTTATGCCATCTACATATGAAGGAGCTGTGATGAAGAACGAAGGCTAACAATGACTTCAGCACTTTGGAAGAGTTGCGGACGATGCTTGTAAGTCAGATTCAAGCCAGGAAAGCAAGCGCTTCATAAGAAGCGTAATCTGTCTGAAGCCTGGCAAAAAGTCCAAGTACATAACAGAGAACATCAGGGTGGTTTTCTTCCAATGCACTGTAGAATTTTATGGATATTATCAATCAGCTGGAAGGGCTTTCTGATGTTCCTCTCCACCGCAAACAGGTGGTGGAGAGGAAAGCTAAGACTTAGAAAACAGTAAAATAAGACACATTTCATAAGCTCCATTGTGAAATACATCACCATCCCAAAATGCTTTGGGTTTATTTCAAATGCAGTGAGCAAACTGCATTTGAAAAGAAAAGCAGAAAAGAAAGGGGCTGGGGGAGAGGGAGAGAGGTGGGGTGCAAAAGTTTAAAGGGAAGGAAGAAAATAAGAGGAAAAGAGATAAAGGAGGATAAAGAAAAGATAACACTCTTAGACGTCTGCTTCTACACCTACAGAAAGAGAGGAAACAGCTCAGACCCCCCATCAGACTCCAATCCTCAATCCCTGAACGTCCCTCCATACCCCGGGAGGTATGGCCCTTTGCTAGCAGGGCCAGCAAAAAAATACTATCACATTCTTTCTGATTACAGTTTATTTTTCCCAATAATGTGTGTTGGATGTGTGAGTTATCATCCACTCATTATTTGACATGTGTTGGACCAGGTCTTAAAGGGAAACCCAGTCATTTTGATCTCCAAAGCGAGTGACCCTCTCCATCACAGTCTGTTAGATTCCATCAGGTTCTCAAACACAGGAGGGTTACGTAGCCCCTTCATTAGCTTCCAGGATTTTCTCCCAGTGGACATTCTGGGAAATCAAAGAGAACCACTAGGCATCCCAATCAGATGTCCAAAGCACATCGATTGAATCCTTTTGATGCAAAAGACCACCAAGTCCATAATGCACTCTTCATGCGTTCCATAAGGTCGAATCCGGCAGCTCATTTCAGCTGCTGCATCATCCTGAGGGCTACCTTGTGCAGAACCTCGGCTCCTGGTGGGCCTGCCATAGTAAACTGCTTTCATGGGAATTGGTCAAGCTAAAAGAGATCTTGATGACAGACATAAATGATGGGAAAATCTTGTTCAGTTCAGGAGAATCCTTGAAGACCAATGTCGGTGGGTAGAGGGATCCTGAAGCACCCGAGTTAGTCTAAAAGTTGATTATAATAATTATTTTCATTTTTTGATAAATATATTTCTTTTTTTTATTTGTGCTTTTTTGTCTTATCTTCCTTGATGTTTTCTGAGGCTCAGAGAAACACTGCCCAAGTTTTTAAAAAAATCTTGTTTTACACCCTCAATCAATGTTTTACATTTTCATTGTGGTTTTAATTCGCTTAAATTAGATTTCATAAAAAGTAACTTTGCGTAGTAAAGAGTAGATAAGTACTAATTTACTGATAACTGAGCGGTCAGTCATCTGTCATAGGAAGTCGATTCTCCTCAACTATTCCATAACGCTTAAGTTCTTTGTTTGGAAATATGTGAGGATCCTTAGGGCCAGTATTTTAAATCAACCTTTTTGAGCTTTACATTACATTATAATGTTATTCCCTTGTAAAAAATTATACCCAGTGTTGCCTTGATTCTGTCATGCATGTTTTAGAAATCTTTTAATCTCCCACACAACCGTTCAGCTGTGATGGACTCTAGTGCTGCCTTCAACGATGAAGGAGGAAGCTGGAGTTTCCAAGCTTTCATGCTCACAGAGCCGCCCCGCCACATTATTCCCACACTCGGCTCCTTCAGACTAGCCAGCAGCAATCAGCAAACACCTGGTGGAAGTGTAGCAGCTACTTCTCAGTGAAATGTTGGTAAAAATCAGCATTAAAGGGTTAATAGATTGATGTTGTGATGACTTCCAGAAGATGGAGGCTTGGAAAGGAAAGGAGTTTTTAAAGAGATTTGGCCAAATTTCTTTAAAGATCTTATTGGCTCAAGCTACCTTTACTTGAAAGCGGTAAGATAGAAAAGTATAATGAGAAAGAATGAAGTCAGGTGGCAAAGATCACCAAGCCAGGACTGAAACCTGTGATGTCTGCATGGAGAACTAAGGCCTCCATAGGAGGGTCGTCTTTGCCCCGGCAGCACCACAGGGCCCCACAAATGCCCATTTTAAAGGCTGTAAATAAGTCAATTCTTTTCTAATCTTATTAAATATATCCAACACAACTCAAGGTAACTTGAGTGTGCTATAAAATGATTCAATGTGGCTTGTAAACACATTATTCTGCCCCTTTAAAAATAATTAGATTTCTTATTAGATATTAGCATACTAAAAGGCTGTCTACACAGATAAAAGTCCAGCTAAATAGTCTAAATGATTCACATCGTTTTAGACTTTCAACGTTATACAATAAAGAGGAGAATTCAGAAACAACAAAATTTCATCTAGTAGCAATGTTTACTTTCGAGCTATAATTACATTATTCTACCTTTCTTTTTCTCGTACTGGTTAGTAACCAGTTCTTAGAACAATGAAAGTCAGGGGAACTTTAGAAAGACTACAAGAAAAGTGGAGAAAGTCTTTTGGAGACTCTTCTGAACGGCTGTAGGTTCTGAGACAAATATTCTGCGTAACAACTGGTAACTGTGTCAGATCTGGAACAGGCCAGGAGGATTCTCAAAGGATGAACAACCCAGGAACCAACAAGGCTCAAGCTCAACCTGCAAAGTGTTGGGACACTGTCCACAATGCCACGAGTTCACAGGCATGAGCTTTGAAAGTCCATCTGAAATGTGTTATTTAACCTATCCAGAAGGGGACACTTTAAAGACATTATGATAATCAGTCTTACAGTATGGACCAAGCGTGCTTGAATTGGTCCAGGTGTTCTCTTTTTGGAAACCAAAATATTCTCCCTAATTAGGACTGTAAGAGGGAACCATCAGAATATCAAGAAGCTTCACACCAATGAAGAGTGAGTTCACTTCTGACCAGCAAGAGCTTCTGTGAGAACAAAACAAAACACAACATGTTAGTGTTGAGGAACAACTGAAGCCCCGCCTGTCACCACACGCTCATGCTGATTGCTTGGTTCTAATGCTAATCAGCTCCAGTCCCTTTAAAACTCTACAGGTTTAAACGTGAAAACTTCCCAGGAGGAGGAGAGGAAGCAGGTCCTGCAAGAGCAGCGAGACCTGCAGAGCATCGACTCTGAGAATCACTGTGGAATAAAAACATGGATGAATGAGAAGGTGGTCGAGGAAAGGGTCGCGTCACCGGCAGACGCTGACGTCATTGTGTTTGTTAATGATACGCAGCTCGATGCGGGTGACTAGCAGTCAGTCAGTCAGAAACCCGGAGGCCCGGGCCGCGGACACAAAGAGGCGGAACAGCCAGTCCCTGTCCCCGCTGGAAGCGGCCCCGCTCCTCTGCAGGCCCCTCCGCTCCGCCAGGGCGCAGGAGCTGCAGGGTGGATGCTGCTGCCATCACCCACCACCATCCATCACAAACCTCCCCCCCCCCACTCCCAGAGACACACACACATAACCACACACACACACACACACACACACACACACACACACACACACACACACACACACACACACACACACACACACACACACACACACACACAAGTAAACGTTTCGCACCGGACACATCCTTCCTCCTATACGGCCTTTCGGTTCCGAGCATCCCTGTGAGAATATACCTTTCAGATGAGAATTCACTCGGGCATTAATCCATGATCGGCTCGCTGCTTCCGGCCGCTTAATCACGTTTTTCCTCCCAAAAATGCTGCGACGCAGAAAAAAGGCCGAGGGAGATGATTCTGAGGGAGTCAGAGAGAGCCAGGGATGCGCCTCCCGATCCCATAAGAAGCACGACGGTCCACAAAGCGCGGGGAGCGGCAGAAGATCCACAGCCTGCCGGCCTGGAGGGAGCCCTCGGTGCGCGGCAGGAGAGGCGCTGTGCGGCGTTTTCAGTCGGTTAGTCCTCCATAACAGAGCGGCCCGTTCTGTGACACACACTCAGAGCGCAGAGCCGAGCAGCGCTGTCTCATTTGAACAGATAGAGGAGGGGAGGGCGACGGTAGAGGCGCTGTGCAGATCCGCTGCTTCTTATGCAACCTCAGCAGCAGCAGCAGCAGCATCTTCTGCTGGGGAGAAAATTCTGTTCAAATGGTGGATTTACCTGGATTAATGTCTCAGTGAGCCTCTCAAGCTGTTACATTGCAGGCTTACATTGACTTTTACTACGGAGGTCATAATCACGAAAAAACAAACAAACAGAATAAATAAATAAATAAATAAATAAATAAATAAATAAATAAATAAATAAATAAATAAATAAATAAATAAATAAATAAATGGCTTCAACAATGTACTCAACAAATGGGGAAAAAGAAAAACACACCAGAATTATTATTTTTTTGTTGGTTCCATCTGGCATAAGCCTGTATTTATTTGTCTCAGATTTATGAAATTTGCTTTTTAATTTGAATCGTATTTGTTTTCCTTCTTTCCACTCGTGTATTTAAAGGTGCATAATATACACCTTTATAATATGAAGGTGTATATTATAAAGCATTTCCTCATGTTATAATGTTATTCTCTCATCCAAAACACACCTGGAATGCTGCCTTGATTCCTTCATGAGAAATCATTTGATCTCCACAACAACTGTTCAGCTGGACAAAATGCCTGGGTGGACCTAGCCCCGCCTCTCAACGACAAAGCTCCTCCTTGGAGCTGCATTTTCAAGCTACTGAGCTTCTGACACATAGAACAGTCCTGTACCACCCAGCTCCTTCAGACTAGCCAGCAGAAATTAGCAAAGTGAGCATCTGCTGGTAAAAACTTTGTTTCAGGGTTAATAGAGGAGCCATGTTGTGATGGCTTGCTGACGGTGGAGTTTCAGAAAGAGCAGGAGTTTCTTAAAGAGACAGAGGCCCAATTTCAAGGCTTTAAATTACAATGTCAAATTTATGATCATCATACACAGAGATATATAGAATTTTCACAACAACTCAAGGCAATTTAGTAATTTTATAGTGTTATGAAATGATACCTTGTAACTGGAAAACAGATAATTATAGGTTTTTACTTATTCTCCCTTACTTTTTAAACTTTTCCTCCAATAATGTTTTTATGCATCAGTTCTGTTATATTTTTTGCATTTTTACCTCATCTTTCTGGTTCAGCAGACAACTTTATACCCATGTCTTCTGTTTGTGGTGGTCTGCTGAAAGACCACGTTTTTGAAATGCATTGCATCATAAATAATTTGAATGTGTAATTCAACAGCAAAACAAATCTGTAGGAGAAGAAATTGGAAAATAAAAAAGCAACAATAGTGTTTTTGCACAACATCAAGCTAACACTTTGATTTAATTTCATAACACACTCTTATAGGAACATATCTATTATAAATTACAGGGAATGTGGCGAACCTCAAATCAAGATCATCTGTCCAAATCTAGAGTCTTCTGAGATTTGCGTCGTTTAGCTGAAGCCACTGTGACTGCGTTTTGCAAACGGTGACTTCAGCTAAATGAGCCAGAGATTGTAAAGTTGTGACATGACTCCAAATCATCCAGTCACTGTAATGTATCAGTCAGGAGCAGGATACAGAAACATCTACAGCATTAAATGCACACAACAGCACAAGGAAGATGGCCATCTATATTCTGAGAATGCAAGGGGGCGCAGGGAAGTGGAGGTTTTCACAGAGTGGAAGAACAAACACAGCAAAACGGTCAGGCTTATTATTAAAGCCTCTTGATTTAATGAGAACACGAGCAGCACCGTTCTGGATCGCCTGCAGCTCTCTGAGTTTCTAAGCAGACCTAATACATACCCAGCCTTCCAGCTTTTACTGCCTTCTTTTTACTACTTTGTTAGAGTCTGTGAGGTCAACAACCTGATTCCTCAAGTTTTCTGCATTGAGCTTGTAACAATTATGCTTTGTTGTTCTGGTTGCATGAGAAGTTCAGAGTCTTGTTGATTTTGCCTGAAAACTCGGGAGCTTTTTAAATGTATCCTGTGGCGATACCTCAGCTTTACGGACATGGACGTCCACCCAAACTGGTATGCCAGCAGGGACAGATGAAACAGGAATCTGCTCCTTGTTTTCATCTTTATGGAAACAGTGATTTGAAGTAAACTATTCCTAAAAAAAATGCCAAAATATGTTGTGAACATAAAGGTCTTGGCATTTTTGGAGTGGAGCGATGGGTCGCAGCTGATCAGGCAGGCTGTAGAAGACCTAATTTAATATCAATTAAATTAGGTCTGTTGTATATACAGGATGTTGTATATACAAATATTAACATTTTCAGTTTAAATGGTTTTAAATTGCTAAAATAACTAAAACAGTCTGTTCTTTAGCTGTGTGCCTTTCATTGCTCTGAAGAAGTAATAGAAATAAGATTCATTGTAGCATAATGATGCATTTTGTTTCAAAACTGCAAGCCAAAAGTGAGAAACCTGAATTAGTTTTACCAACTATCTATCTATCTATCTATCTATCTATCTATCTATCTATCTATCTATCTATCTATCTATCTATCTATCTATCTATCTATCTATCTATCTATCTATCTATCTATCTATCTATCTATCTATCTATCTATCTATCTATCTATCTATCTATCTATCTATCTATCTATCTATCTATCTATCTATCTATCTATCTATCTATCTATCTATCTATCTATCTATCTATCTATCTATCTATCTATCTATCTATCTATCTATCTATCTATCTATCTATCTATCTATCTCTGTTTTCCTTCCTTCTTTCCCTGTCCATGTTTTGGATCAGTCTCTCTCGTATACCTGTACAAATATAGGTGGGTACCATAGCAACAAAGTAGAGTCTTAGAAAGTGTGAAACCCCAGTATCTGCTCTCTGACTTTATGGTGACTCCATGTTGTTATAATCGTATGTTGAGAGTCGTTTTTGTGAGTCATTTGTAACTTATTTGTATATCTTAGAGTTATTTATCTGAGATTGGAGCAGATATTTGGCCGTCTTATTGTTATTCCCACACATTGGCCACATCACAGAAGCAGCAACGGAGCCAGAGCTCCTCCCCCCTCCCCTACAGGGAGTGTTCCTCTTTCTGCACTAAGAAGTCCTGCATTATTAATGCTATAGTATGAGCAATGTGATATGTGCTTAAGGGTTTGATTCACACTTTGCTTTGTACTTGACATTTCCAAGCGCGAGTGCATGTGTTTGTGTGCGACTTGATTTAAATGTAAATGAATTAATGCTATTCCAGCTTGCATGCGTGTATGTGTGCGTGTGCATGTGTGTGTTTGTGTGCGTGCGTTGTGTGTTTGCACGCGCTCGGTACATAAGACAGCCTGTGTGTTGTGCCTTTCAGTGTGCGATGTCCATGGATGCTTTGTGAGTCTTTATGTGGGTGTATCTTTTTCTGCCAAAGGGGGTGGGAGGCTGAGCAGGCGGCTTGGAATCTAAAAATAGAAAGCTCTCCAGCTCCCTGCCTCGTTGGACTGAGAGAGTGACACAGAAAGGAAGAAACGGAGGGAGAAGCGCAGAGTGGCTGTGCCTGGGAGCTACAGAACCGACAGGACCAGAGACAGAGATTCATCCGTAGCGTCTCTTTACTCATGGAGGTGGAGCTTCGCTGAAGGCAAACTCCCCGGAGGGACTGCATGGCAGATGTTCCTGCCCCTATCTGCTTGTTATCTTTGAAGACAGAAAAAAAAATCAAAAACAAACAACAACAACAACAAAAAGCTTGACGGTATTACCTGATCTGGTGTTTTAATCTGGAACATTGCCGCAGACGTCACAGATGGCGTAAGGGTCAGGTTTCACCTTCATCAGCAGAAAAAAAGAGAATTATTCCAGATTTGATCACTGCTTCTGTTGCTTGCCACATGTTGTGTCTTCAAAAGACTTTGCAGAACAAAGCTGGCGCTACAGCATTTATTGTTCTTCATTGACAGACATGAAAATAAAGAAACTTTTAAGAACAGTTGCTACAGTCTTTTATGTTTGTGGCTGCACACAGAGCCAGGCAGCACTGCTCCTCGCTTTCACCTGATCACACATTCATTAGATCAGAAGACGTGCTAATGAATTTCTAATGTAAACCCATTGATTTGTTTCTCTGTATTGTCATATTAAAATCACATTATTTCTGTGTGTTTATTGGAAATTTAGATAATAGAAAGAAAAAATATCAAGAATTTAAATTCATCAAATTAAACAATAATCATAACAACAAAAAGGACCTAAGAATAAAACTGAAATAAAATAACTATGCAGTACAGTTAAGATAACAAGGTGTGATGTGAGGAATTGAGAATGAGAATGGAATGCGGTGTCATCACAGGTTGACCAGAGTTAGGGACTACCAAGATGGCGTCAAAATGCGTGCATGACTTCCCGAGATTGGTTGGACAGAAGGCCTGGTGTTATCTGGATTTAGGGGCTCAGTTGAAACATGGGAGCCAGTGCTGGCTCCCATGTCAGCATTAGCAGCCAGAGATAATCAACTATGATCCTGCACGTCTCTGAGGACAATCCTGGCATAATATTTATGGAGGTTAGTGAGAGATAAAGCAGAAAAAGCTCATGTTCCCCAACTACGAATTCTCCAAAGACTCGTAAACAAGGCTTGTTGCAGTCTTGATTGGCTCTGACTTGCTCTATGGACTGCTCCGCCCCCAAAACAATAAAAAGTACAATGAAATAAGTATTTACATTTTTTTATCCAAAAATAATCATCTCTGCCCAGACACAACCTGTTCAGATTAACAGTGAAGCCTGTGAGGTTCCAGAATATCTGACAGAGCCAGAGAAAACTACTTTTATTTGAAACAAATCCCTGAAAACATCGACATTTTTACTGGAGTGAAAACTTGAGTTTGATAAAGTATCAAACTCTTAAATTACTGGATACTCTACTGGATACTGTAAGTAGCTTATCTGAATAAAAAAATCCACATAGACAGACAGATGGACGGACGGACGGATGGATATGTGTACAGTCATACCCAGTAGATGAGATATATTAATGGAAATTCATTTATTCATTATATTTAATAACTCCATAACTAAATGAGACAAATCAAACAAATGAATTCCACACAGACTGCATGACCCTGTTTTGTTAGTTATGATGACATTCTTCTTACAGCTAAAACATACATTAAAAACATATCTATTAAAAAAAAGAAAAATCTCTGTTGGTGTAGAACATAAAAAGGTTTAAAACCTGCTTAAAGGTAATTATTTTCAAAAATGTATTTCAACCTGACTAGAACTTCTATTCTAATGGGCTGAATATGACTGGCCATAAAAATACATTTGCTGTTGTTTCTCCATTCCTTTGTTTTTCTTCCTGACAGGGCGGGTATGAATGGTTATCTGCTCAGGCTCAGCCAGACACATGTGAGCTGGAATGAGAGCCTGTACCGCAGTGACGATGACTCAGCCTCTTCTGTTGCCATGGAAACACTGCATCTTTGCAATCAGTCCCTTAGTAACAGCGCGGTTGCTAGGGAACAAACCCAAGTGCAGGGCAGTGTTGGCGTGAGGAACAGAGTTTGTGTGCATTCACTAAGTACATGTGACCCGTTGTCTCCATCGGCGAATCCCCCCCCCGCCCCAAACACACACACACACACACACACACACACACACACACACCCACACACACACACACACGCACGCACACACACACACACTCACACACACACACAAACACACACACGCACACAAACACACACACGCACACGCACGCACACATACACACACACACACACACTCACACACACACACACAGACACACACACCCACACACACACACACACACACAGACGCACACACACACACACTCACACACACACACACAGACACACACACACACACAGACGCACACACACACACACACAGACGCACACACACACACACACACACACACACACACTCACACACACACACACAGACACACACACCCACACACACACCCACACCCACACACACTCACACACACACACACAGACACACACACACACACACCTGCACACACACGCACAAACACACCCCCACACTCACACACACACACACACACACACACACACACACACACACACACACACACACACACACACACACACACACACACACACACACACACACACACACACACACACACACCTGCCCACGAATAAATCAAATACGATTTTATCAGATTTCTGCTGCACAGAATGACCAGGTAACTGGTCATTTCCCCCTTTTGTTTACATTGTAATTTTTTGCAAAGCAAATTTAATTCTGAAAAGTGTGGCTTGGATAAGGCTTCAGTCCCATTTGATGCGATACCCTTAAATAAAAGCGATGATACTGGCAGTGGAATGTAGGCGGAGATGTCTCGAAGAGGATTTGTGATTCTGAGGTGGTTTTGTTGGAGCAGCTTGAAACCCACGAAGCGGGCAAAAAGAAGGTTGGAGAGTGGGTCAGCAGGCGAAGACGGGGGATGGAGGAGTGGACCACCGTGGTGTTAATCTGGTTCTGTAAGAAATCTGTCACAAGAACGTTTGATGAAGGGTTCTGAAGTCGGTGTGGCAACTTTGGGAGAACAGAGAGCGCCAGGTTAAGCTCAGCAGAGGTAAGCAGACATTAATAACTTCTTCAGAAGCTCTGGGAATAATAACAATGAGAGCAGAGTTGACTTGACTCTACCAACAAGGTTGATCATCAGACAACCTGCAGTTCCTTCAATCTCCAGCTGTTTGGCTTTAGGAAAATTACAGAAAGGTGCACCATCTGAAGAAGGCATCCTGTGTTCGCACACACACAAAAGACACACACACTAGGATCATCACAGAAACAGGCCGGTGGTAACTCTGGAGGAGCTGCAGAGATCCTCCACAGGAGGGAAGATCAGCTGACAGGACGACATGTAGTCATTCCCTCCATAAAGCTGACTTTCATGTAAAAGTGAAAAGCAGAGATTTTTATTTTCACAAAAAGTCATAAATGTTTGTGGAATAGTGGCAAAAAGTGAGAGTAAAATTTATCAGTTTGAGCTCATTTTAAAATGCCAACAATTCTGAAAAGAATTTCCAACACGATGTTTGGTAGCGTTGAGTAAGTACAATCAATACTTTATTAAATGACACAGTGGTGACAGTGTCATGCTTCAGGGATCTATTTTTCAACAGTAATAATGTTATTTATGGTGCTTTGAACTTAAAATTAATTTCTTAAACAGCTAAATATTAGATTGACTTCATTTTCATATTTCCAGTTATTAAATCATTGATCACTGCCATAATTGTTAAATAGATTAAGAATCTGCTCTCCAGAAAGGTAACTGATCTCTAATTTTGTGAAAACTAATCAAGCAGTACTCGCTCGTAATAATGTTTTATCTTTTGAGTTGTGAAATAGTGTTTGGAATGAAATACACACCAAGTTTGTCACTTTGTCCAAACAAATTCTTAAGCTCATTTAGATCTAACCTGACTCCTCAACAAAACTCTTCAATGCAATGTGTGTTTGCTCCTTAATGACTCTCTATTTATTTATTTGCATGTTGGTCATACTTCAGTGTTTCCAAACATCAAACCAATTTGAACATCAGTCACAAACAACAAAAATAAAAACAAAACGAAGGTGTTTATTGTTGAGGGAGAAAAAAAGCCTACATATGTGAAAAAGTGATTGTCCCTTTAACTTATAAACTGGTTGGGCCAAAATTTTGTTTTTGTAGCCAGAAGAATTTATGCAGAAGCTAAATGTAGCATAGTTACTTGTTTATGCTTTGAAATGGTACTGTTTGCCTGAAAAAAATAAATACTCCATCCCATGTAAAAAAAAAAAAAAAGACTTACACTGGAGCATGCTAACTGGCTCCATATCAAACAAAATCTGATAAAACACACAATGCAGAACAACAGCATCTGAATAAAAACAGAAATCTGAGTAATGTATGTCAAATGTGGGTAAAACTAAAAAACTAACAGTCCTGTTTTTGCTTCTATAACTTGATGCTCCTCCCTCCTTTGACCCAGCAGCCTGCAAACCTGTTTTTGTCTTTATGCTGCACAATAAAAATCCACATTAATAAACGGGAATATGAGAGCTAACTAGCCCAAGAGCCCATCCATGGCAAGCTACTCCTACAAACAGAGCCCTGTTTGTTTGGATGCATTGACGTCATAGCTGACGCATGGCTGCCTGGAGTGGCCGGCTCCATCAAAGGCCTCTGCTCAGATCCGCACAGAGGTATTATTAGCCAGCAGAGGGAGATAGATGGAGAAGGGGGGGCATAGGTGGAGGAGGTCAAAAAGAGGCTGGGCTCAATAGGGAGGGTGAGAAGACGAGGTGAACAGTGAAGTTTCAGGTTGTATGTTTTTTTCCCCTTATCAGCAATAAAGAAAGCAAACAATAACTTCACATCTTTAAAGTGAAAACTGAACCACTTGTAAAATCAATAGACTTGTTTATAAGTTACAGTTAAATGACAGAAGTGGAAAAAAATTCATTCCAAATTCATCAAAATAGAAATGAACTGTTGTGGTGGATCCACATATTAGCTCTCTTCTGCCACTTAGTGGACAAAAACGGAACTTGGTGCTTTTGAAATTTGCATTTACTCACTTATACAAAAGAATACTAGTGTATTTTCTTTTTATGTATAACGTGCAAAACATTTTCAAGAAATATGCTCTCTGTTTATTTACTTTACATATTCGTTGTTTTCTGAAACCGTCTTTGTTCTTTTATGCTTATTTTTTTTACTTTTCTTGACTCTGCATGTTTCTTCTGATCAAAATGTTATTTTGCATATTTTTTTTTTCAATTTTAGTTTTAAAATATTAGAACTTACAAATAACTTCTTTTTTTGTCTGTCTGACGAGATCATTGTAGATCAGATGTTACGAATTGTTAGTACAAAGAAAAACAAACTGTTACTCAGTACCCGAGGAGCACTTTTACAGATAATTTTTTTGCTCTTCAGTTATTTTTTGGACGGCTACATGTTACTGCTGCTTGAGTAAAATGTTGAAACGTTGATATTCTTGTTGGAGCATCATTTTGGGTGCTCTGCATCTGGCCGCCTCAGAGGGTGGCGGTACCACATCACGAGGCTCGCTGTGCCACCGTGAGTCCCCCGCAGAAGAAGAAGTAGAAGACGACGTAGAAGTGAAAGAAGAAGAACGCCGTCGTATGCTAGCTATAATGACAAGTTGCTAAGCAGTTATTGAGACTTGACAGAGCATAAATGTGAAGAACGAAGCTGCGGAAATACTCGTGTAGCGCTGCGGGTAGGATATGCAGCGCTCCAAAAGGTAATGAGCCGTAAAGCCCCGGGGTCTCGGCTCAGCGGCGCCCACAAACTGCGGCCACACTGGAACGACTGGCAGCCCAGGTTGGTTGGTGCTCTTCTCAAAATAAAACGGCGGCTCTCGGGGGGCCTGGGTGTCTTGCTGTGTTGGGCTGTGGCCAGATGGGAGCCAGATACCTCCGTGTTTTCACTTCAGTCTTACTCCCTCTTCTCCGTTTAACCGTTTTATGTTACGGTCTGTGAAGTAGCTGGAGCTGCAGTAGCAACACAAGCTGTTTTAACCAGCCTCCATCACGGTGTGCCGAGCTCAGAGCTAACGCTACTCGGAGGACGTTAGGAGCGACGGCTGTTTGGGGTTTACTGACAAGTGGCGTGTGGAACATATGAGCCAAAGACGAAATTAAATGAATTCTCATCCTAATGTCAACACATTCCCTGTGAACATTAGTCCGAACGTGAAGCTTTAGCCCGTTAGCATTAATGCACCTCTGTTCGCGCTGGCTAACGATGCTAGTCAGCTGAAGGAAGCCGCCACCCTGCTGTGTAATGTTACCTACCTCCAAGTCACTTCCGGAAACCACTGGATGCTAAAATAGGACTGTGCTGACATTGTTTCTCGTTGCGGTGATAATTCATAAACATGGCAAGTCAACACAGCAATGAATGAACCCCGACAGTCAGTGGAGCGTCGTGGCGGAAGCCCTTTGTGGTGCAGCAATCTGTTAAAGGCCCGAGCTCACTGTGAGACAAGCAGTGTAGAAAGCACATTACCTGTCAGTTCTGTGTGTGAGACTTCAGACCACATCTCACCAATATCTATTGCGTTTAGAGTCAGTAGGATGCACCTGCAGCGCGGTAAGTCATCATGACAACCCCGACCCGCACAGGTCAGCCTCAGTGTCTCACGCTTTGATTTCAGCAAACTGGAAACAGCTCAGAGCGGGAGCATGCAGAGAGCAAGGCGTCAGGAACAGCAACGAACAGGCTGTAAATCTGTCAACAGATACTGATCTGTTCAGTTCAACCACCCAGGAAGAAACTATGTAAACCCACACAAGTTCATTTCCTCTGATTTATGGTGATGCACTGTTTGGTGACCAACAAGTGTTTTAACAAAAAAACTGAAAACAATTGACATAATACATTTCCTTACTCCTCGCTGTGAGACATTCTCAGAACAAATCACCACTGAGTCACAATCTTAGGAAAACGTTCAAATCCACTAAATGAATCTTTTGATGACTACTTCGGGTGTGATTAACTCACATCTTCCTGACTCTTTTCTTTCTTTTCCATCACGACTTCCTTTAAGCTTTAAGATCTTATGCACAAAATTCTGTTTGGTTTGGACTTGAAGTTTGGTTAGTCAAATTACAGTGCTGTGAATGTGTCTACCTCCTTACACTTTCATTTTCTTAAATGATTTCAAATATTTCCAGCCTTCTGCCTGTGTCGTCAGCAGGACAGTTGAGACCAAACTCTATTTAATTGCAAGGCAATTGAAGATGTCTTAAATGGTCATAGCCAATATTAGTACTACTCTAACTTTTCTTACATTAGTTAGAGTGCCATGCTATTTATTACAAACAGTAATAACTGTTTTTCCTTTGGAAATTGATGTTTACACAGAAGCAAAGAACTCCAACACACAGAATGAGTCAGATATTCCCACACCTGTTGTTCAATGCAGCATAAAATGGAGTCATATCAATAAGAAGCTAAATAAATGGCTAGTTTTTTCAGTGCCAGAGCAGCAGATGTTGGCCTTAAGCACTTCTTATTTTTTTCTTATTTTTTTCGTTTTGAAACAAAAAAAGATGAATTTTAATTTGAAGCAGCTGCCGTCTGAAGTCTGTCTGCACTGAAAGCAGAAATACATCAACAGTTTTTGTTTGTGTATTACAAGTCACATCTTTATCATAACATCCACCAATGTTATTGCTTAATAACACTGTCTTAATATTGTGCAACCTTTGTATGCCTCTTGTTAAATCTGACCCTGCAACAGATCTCTAGAATATAGTCACAGCTTTCAGCCCATGAGGTTTTGTTTCCAAACAGCCAGTCATCTTAAAGTTGACTGATTTTGGTATTAAGCTAAGGTATTGCTGATGCATTCCATCTACATTCAATATACAGTCTGATTATGGTCATATCTCTGTTTCACTTTCCTAAATCATTAAGAATTACAATGTCACTGCTGATTCTTTCCTGTTGCTGGTCTATTCCAAGATTTAGGTTGCCTGGAATAGGGCACCTGATGCCAATCTGAATCTTGGCTTATAAAAACCAGGGCAGTAAAACCTTTTTTTTCTGTGCTTTTTCCATGAACACCTCAGAGGTGACGGCGTGTCATCCCTACAGGATAAAGTGAAGTCCAGAGAACTTGGTTCTGGACCACTATATGACGTATTGCCCTCCACGTGCCCTGAACAGCCTCCGCTCCACAGTGATGCCTACGTTGCTGCAGATGCACATCAGGAGGAGGGTAAGGCTGTCTAAGAATAGAGGCATTCTCTATAAGGAGAGGCTCTATTTAATTCACAGTCCGGGGCTGCGATGTAATTTTCTGTAGACATAAGTCACAAAATCTACCAGGTAGCTTATGGTTCTAGAGGGCTTACTCCACTAGAGGTATCATCACTTCAGTGGTTGTCTGCATTGCAGTTAGCCTGGTTACTCACCAAACATTAAGGTTCAAGGTTGTAGATTTTCATATTGAGATCCAAAATGTAGGTTATGAAAGAGAATGCCAGGTCATTTTTATAACTGTTCTTTAGCTGATTTAGCATTGACAATTACCAACCTGATACAGAAAAACAAAGCAGAATTGACTTTAAAAAATGTTGTTGTTGGGTTTTTTTTTTAAACACAGACATGAATGCACTGAATTACAAATTTTTTTGATAACTCTTCAGAAGTATTGCACATTCAAATACACCAATAACTTCACAAACTTTGTCAAACACGTAAAAATAAAACTACTTTCATTTGTTCAGTGCAGTTAGTAGTAGAGCAGCCAATGGAAAATAAATGACAAAGAAATTGAAGCTGATAAAAACAATAGGTTGACAATGTGAAACATGTCAAATAAACTGCAACAAATGGTTTTCAAATGGTTCATTAAGAGCAATTAGGAATCCTAAATATAATGTAAAATAAATAATAAAACATGACATCACTCTGAGCTTAGAATTAGACTGAATAGATCTATTCTTATGAATTGGTCACATTATTACTGATGCCCCATCTAGACTTTTTTTCAATATTGGGACCAATATAGATATTATTTGATCAGTGCCTCGCTAACTTCCTCCCCATTATTTTATTATAAAAGGAGGGAACTTGTTTATTGCACATTAATATATGTTTCTATTCATAATATCAGTAGGAACTGTTCACCATGAAGCAGCAGAAAAATCCAAGAGGCCACAATATTTACTCCCTTACATTCACAGACGGCATAGTTATTTATGTTGTTATAGTTATTAATAGCTATTTTATAATTTCAAAGTGTCTGGCTGGTGTCACAAGATGAGAACTTTAACAAAAATACTCCGAATTGCATGGTGACCAAAGAGGGTTGTACGTTTCTCTTTTGCTCTAACCTTTCACGTTTCCTCTCCATAGCTGGATATGAAGTTGAGCCCAGTGTGTGTGATACAGCATTTGGTTGGAAGTCGCTGGGGGAAGAGTTGAGGCCCAATGACGTGACGTCGGATCTGACTACTTTTCAGCATGGAAATCGTGCTTTAGCTTCAAAGGAAATGAGGAAATCGCAGGGTAAGCAGGGACAACCTGGTGAAGCTCTGACATAAGAATTTAGTCATGGAAGTAGTCATCAAATGATCAGTATGTGAAAAGCTGTGATCTCAAAGGAATGCCTGGATGAGACATTTTGTAGGATGTAATATTTAAAATGATTAATTCAGACTCTAAGCAACTCTGACAAAAACAGTTGAATGAACTCTTAGCTGAACAGCTAAGATAGCTGTGTGTCATATGTGGTAAGTCAAGTTTATCATTAACCATGTTGTTCATAGATATCTGACAACCAAATTTAAAAAAACACGCTTTGCTATGATTTCAACCTGTTTTTAAAAGTGCTATATAAATGAACTTGACATTAATATTTCAGCAATAAGGCAGTTCAAAGTGCTTTATATGACAAAAGAATAGCACAATGACTAATTATGAAACGAGAAACAAACATTACATTTTGTTAAATTCCATCATCAAAAACATCAGGAACAATCATCAGATATAGTTGAAATATATTGATCAATTGTTCCAGTTGTTATAAATCAAAGGCAGCTGTAACAAATGGGTTTTTAGCCTTGATTGAAAGGAACTCAGTGTTTGTTCCAGACTGGTGGTTTATGGTAGGGACATTGTGTTTCCCTCAAGAAAGAAAAGACTTTCAGATCAATCATAATTTATATAGTTATCAGATTTTTTAGCAAAAGTATTGCAGTTAAAGTTCTCCTGTTGCTGCATTCTGACTGTGGTACGTTTCTGACTAAGATTAGTTTGAACAAACTGATTCCACTGTTTTTTAGGATCAAATACATGCTTCATTGTAAGATGCAGCTTTTGTCTTACATGGTGTGTTTCAATTCACAATGATAGGATTGGAAATAAGTAAAGAGAAAAGAAGACAAAAAGAAAAACAACCTATATTGTCAACATAAGCTAATTATTGGAAAAAAAAAAGTTAAACAAAGCCCGTACTGGGGTGAAGCCAATATTAAAAATGCTGGCCACAATCAATTTCTTCCTTCTTTTAAGCTGCCGTCAAGATTTCCAAGCGCCGTGATTTCACAGGTTGAGAATAAAACGTCCAGAAAACATTCTAAAGGCGTGTGTGTTTGGGTGCGTTGGTGCAGACAGAGGGATGGCTCACTCGGAGGAGTCTCGACTGGCCAACCTCCTGCGCAGAGTCTCCAGGGAAGACGACCGTGACCGCAGGTTGGCCACCCTAAAGCAGCTGAAGGAGTTCATCAGCCATGGCGAGAGCAAAGTGGTCAGTCATGTTCACGTTGTTTTCCTTTTGACCATCGTAGTCACAAGACTACAGTGCATCAAACCACAGTTGCTGTTCACAGCTAGGAATGTTGTGCCGTCTTCTTTTGCAGTAATCTGTCTCACCCTGTGTGTCTCATTTCAGACCATGGTCAAACAGCTGGACACCATCCTCAGCACCTTGAATGATATCTTGAATGAGAGGTAAGAGGCTGTGAGCTGCAAGTTTGTGAAACGGTGTGCTTGTGTGGAAAAATGCAAAAATGTGGGATATGATAGATTCAGGACTAATTATCCTGTCTTTAAGTGTGATTGAAATCATTCTTCAAGATCTGAAGAGATTGGGTAATGGGCCCAGTTGTGCACAGTTCAATGTGTCAGTATAACCCTAGCTTGAGAAAGCGCTATGCGTAGAAGAGCCAACACGTAGGGACCAAACTGGCTCACAACAGAATGTTGCGGTACTTGAATTAATAAAATCAATGTGCTTCTTGGCCAGTTTCAATGGTAGGGTGAGGCACTGGAAACACTGGGAATCGGCTGTACAGGCCTGTATTGGATCAATACCAAAAATATGCAGTATTGCACAACTGCACGTTTTCAAATGTTAAAGTTAAAAAGAAAACATAAAAGAACGTTTCACACAAGCACACGGTGAATTATAATTTGCGGCTTGGAAAAGAAGCCCTGTAATAAGGGAGTAGAACTGAACTGTCATAAAGGAGGGAACACAAAAAACTGTTTAAAAATTATTATATAAAACCAACTTTTTTTAGCTTTATGTCATATTATGATTTTATTCCCTCATCAAAATCATACCTGGACTGTTGCCCTGATTCTTTCATGCATATTAGAGAAACCTCTTAATCTCCATGGCAACCATTCAGCTGTGGACCGAGCCACACCTTACAGAAGTAGCTCCTCTTCAGAGCTGCCGTTTCCTAGAAGAGCAGACTTCTCCCTTTATTCCCCCTCTCAGATCCTCCAGACTAGCCAGCAGCAATTAGCAAACTCCTGGTGGAACTTTACATTTGCTGAACTCATGATACGAGTTGCTCCAAGCTTCTCTCATTTCTGGACTTTGTTTCATTCATGGCTCTGAACCCTGGTGATAAATGTCTCCTTCCTGGCATCAGGTCTCATGAACACAGTTTAGTTTTCTAGCAGTGACTCTTCCTGTATGGTGTGTGTGTGACCTTTGCTCCGTCCTCTGCATGGTTCCCATCCACAGCAGTAAGCTGCTGTGGGAGCTGCGTCAGGAAGCAGCGGCCTGCGTCGGCCTCCTCTGCACGGTGCTCAGCTACGAGGCGGAACGCATCTTCAAGTGGCTTTTCACAAAGTTTAACTCTGGTGGTCGTGATGAAGTGAAGCTGCTGTACCTGGTGGCAGCACAGCGGGCTCTGGAGGCTGCCGGGGAGAGGAAGGCCTTCTCTCACATTATGCAGGTAATCGCTCTCTCACACCCTGTGGACCACAGTTGTTCTAAAGCTCAGCACAGCTGTGCTGAGTGTAAGGTGTTGAAGGGCAGAGCCTGTAGGAACTGTGGTATGCTCTCTGCTCCAGCTGGTGATGAGCAACCTGCAGTCCATCTTGGAGAACGTGGACACCCCAGAGCTGCTCTGTCAGAGCGTCAAGTGTATTCTCCAGGTGGCCCGCTGCTACCCGCATGTCTTCAGCACCAACTTCCGGGTGAGCATTCCAACATTCCTAACTTCCTGCTTTAAGTCTGATGCATCCACACTTGCCTTGACCTGAGCTCCTTTGCAATTAGCAAAAGCACCAAGTTTAATTAAAGCTGCAGTAAGTAACTTTTATAAAAATATGTTTTACATTTTGTTAAAATTGTCACCTTGTCGTGACTGTATGGTGTAAGACAGATCTGTGAAAAGTTTAGCTCCTCTGCCTTCTTTTACTGCTAACTAAAAACAACCAATCAGAGCCCACTGGCAGGTCTTAGCGCTGTCAATCACAATTGCATATGGTCCTGCCCATCTCCCTCTTGTTCTATGCTAAGCTGCAGCTAAGTCTAGTTAGCATAGATAGACAATTTTCCTGCATTTTTTCTGTACATTTAGCAGCAAGTACATGGGATTGATTGACAGTACTCAGCCTCTCCTCCTGGCTCTGATTGGTTGTTTTTGGTTGGCAACGGTGCATTTTTTTCAGATGGCAATAGAAGCTCAAGAAGGAAATTATCTGTCTCATAACATGGTGACAGTTTTAACAATTATGAATGCACTTTACATGAGTTTTGTGTCTGGATATGTGTGCAAAAGGAACATTTGTCTGGAAAATTATTAGCATTTCCGTAAATCATTGCATTAGTTGTCGCTCACCTAAGCCAATCTCAATTAATCAGTTGGTCTCATAATAAATTAAACTTAGGAAATTTTTGAAAATCGAGCAGAGAAACACGGATTTCTGACCTGGGATGTGAGAATCCTGCTGACGATAGAACAACATCTGGACTCAGCTGCTCCAGTTCCTCATGTCTGTCCATATTCTCCCACAGGACACAGTGGACATCTTAGTGGGCTGGCACATCGACCACACCCAGAGGCAATCACTCACTCAGCAGGTTTCAGGTCAGTTTGTTTTCTGTTGTCGTCACATTTCTGGGCATATTCCAGACCCTTATTAAACAACAGAGTGTTTTGTCAGTCCGCTTTGATGTGGACAACGGAGGTCTTTTCATATCTTATTTTATGTTTTGCGTTTAATTTTAGCTTAAACAAAAACAAAATGAACAAAACTGTGTATTTCTCCATGTGTCAAAGTCCAGGAACTGCAACCGTCGTGTTAGTCTCAGGCTGCATGCACGTTCAACTCAAAAAATTATAATACGTGAAACTCATTGTACAGAAATATCATGCATAGTGAAATATTTCAAGCCCTTATTTACAGATAATGAAAGCCCCCAAATCCAGAAAATGAGAATATTACAGAGTGATGGAAGTAAAGATGAGAAGGGGGGAAAAAAAGGGGAAAATATCACAATATTTTGTCATATTGGTAGCCAAGCTGTATGGAAGCATACAGCTTGGCATCAGTCTAAATGTTGTCTAATGAGTCTCCACTGTGTAGGTTGGTTACAGAGTCTGGAGCAGTTCTGGGTGGCAGACCTCACCTTCTCCACCACCCTACTGGGCCAGTTCCTAGAAGACATGGAGGCATATGCTGAGGTGACTTCATGTTTTTGTCTCTAAAGTGATTTGTATTCATATTCTACTTTGGGCTTGTAGATTATGGAAGAAATAGAAGACCTTTCTCAGAGTAGTAGTTTTACTGACTTAAAACTACTACTCTGACTTGATGAGTGATGTATATTAAGAGTACCTGCTCTGTGTAGGACCTGAGTCATGTGACGTCAGGTGAGGCGGTGGATGAAGACATCCCCCCTCCTTCTGTGTCCCTGCCCAAGCTGGCAGCTCTGCTGAGGGTCTTCAGCACCGTGGTCCGCAGCATCGGAGAGAGATTCAGTCCTGTTAGAGGACCCCCCATCACTGAAATCTACGTCAATGATGTAAGAGCACTTCACAGGGAAAGTTTCCATTTATTTTAGTCCTAAACTACAACTGTGTTATGTTTTGTCTGGATTTTATTTGTCTGGCCTACAGTTAATAGTGCAAAGAAAAATGATGCATAGATTTGAAGTCACTTTTAATGAAACCCAACCCAGTTTTCAAACATGATTTGACATTTCCTGTCGGTAGTGACGTTAAAATAAAGTGACCTCCTCTGCCGTTTGCCTTTAAAGGTTTTAAACCGAGTTCTGGCGTGTGTGACTGCAGCCAAGCAGGTCCAGTTCTCCGAGGCCGTTCTCACAGCAGGGAATGAGTGTGTGGGTGTGTTGCTGGCCAGTGTGGAGCCCACTGGTCAGCTCATGGAGGCGGTCCTCGCTTACGGCCTGGACCAGCTGGACTGCTGCCTGGCCTGTGGCTCCGACTACAGCCTGGCTGTCCTCAGTCTGCTCACTCTGGTATTCTCACTTACACAGTTCCTATCATTTTGGCTTTTAATTACTGAATAAATTAATTGTGATGAATGTTGAAATAAATGTCTTCTCATTTAGTAATTGATATACGATTAACTGGAGCATAAAGAATCTATGTGGATATAAATATATTCTCCCCAGAACTCTTCAGGTGGCAGTTTTAGCTTCACCTGGTTCATATTTCATAAAGCATTCTTAAAATAAGCAACTTTTGCTGTCCAGTTACTAATCAGTTAATCCAAAAATTAATAAAAAATTAATTGATTAATTTCTGCTCAGTTTTATTATCGCCTGCCCGCAGTTGTACCTGAAGTTGTGAATGTTTCTCAGATTGTGGATCAGGTGAACACCAAACTTCCTGTGTCGTTTGTTGAGAAGCTCCTGGCTCCGGACTCCCATCTTCTGAATCTCCGTTTCCATCCAGAGAAGGAGGTATGAAAACATTTGAGCTACGTCTGCTAAACTGCCAGCAATGTTTAGACATCACAGAAAAATGCAAAATACGTTTTATTAAAACATGGCAGAAATGACTTTCATTACTCCGCTTTAAAAAGTGAGTGCTTGAAGTCAGAGTCTGGACTGTGATATGACTAATAGAAAAAAATGGGAGAAAAAATTTAAATCATAAAACAATTATAATACTGCCTCTTTCAAACAACTGTGATCTGCTTGAATATACAACCAAAGAGGACTTCTGCTCTGCATTAATTTGATTTTCTTATGCGCTTCTAGGTGATTACTAGGCTAAATATTAATCTATGACCTATTGCATACAACAAGAAAACATGTTTACATTGTTAGACAGAGCAAAGTGTGCGGGTGGTTAAACACTTGTTGTAAAGCCCAGGTCGTTTGTGATTATGAACCTTTCTCCTGTCCCGCATCTCCTAAAAAACACTATTGGATTTCCTAGTATTCCTCCATCTTTGTTGACAATTGTCTGTTTGGAAAATTGATTTATCACCCAGTGGTTGTACATGTGGTTGTATAGAAAAAGCTGATTCATTTTAAAGCTTCTTACTGCCTCATTTCAGGGCTGGATGGATGTAAAAAGAACCCATTGTAATAACCTGCTAATTTCTCTAGTAACAAGGTGTTCATCAGTTAATGTGCCTGATCTGGTTAATATGTTAGCCATAAATGGCCAAGGTTTTAGTCTCAAAACCATGTGAGAAAAGACTTCATAACCCTTTCCATTGGACACTTGCTTTCCCTCCACCAATTAGGTGCTGAATCTTCTCACACGGTGCAACTGAGGATTTGTTCAGCTGGGTTGGTGCTACATGGAAGGAAATGACTAGTCAAACTCTAGATAGTGAGAAAAATTCTAGATCGAGTATCAGTGACAATTCTTAAAGGCAGATCTATTCAAACTAATTCTATGCTCTGTGTGATGCCATGCTTTATTATTCATTTTACATTAAATTTAGAATTCCTAATTTCACTTTCTGCACCATTTGAAAGAACCTTAGTTGCAGTTTATTTTACGTTGGACCAATGTTGTCAACTTGATATAAACCTCAGCTAACGGTATCAGAAGTAAAAGAAGTGGATCAGTGCATGTATGAGTGTGTGTGTCTTCCACAGGTGATGGCTGCTGTTCACAGTGTCTACCAGGCTCTGCTGAGCCTCAAGAACATCCCCACCCTGGAGGCAGCCTATAAGCTGGTGCTGGGTGAGATGGCGTGTGCTCTGTGTAGCCTGATGGAGAGCCTGGTTCCCCCCGAGAGGAACACGGCGCCGGGCAGCACATGCTCAGCCATCCAGCACCCTGCTTTCACCTCTCTCAGCATGCCTCTGGACAAAGCTCAGTTCACCCTGATCTTCAACCTCAGCACCCTCACCACTATTGGAAACACCAAGAATTCCCTCATAGGGGTACGCCCTGTTATTGCTCAAGACAAAAAATAACTTACAAGTAACTTTTCAGCAAGATATAGGCTCTAGCTTTACGTCAATAATTTTTTTAATATTGATGAAAAAGTACTAGTTCAATTGGCAGATTATTTCACTTATAAAATTGCATTTTTCCATGTCATAAATGAAATAATCTACCAATGGAACTACTGCTTTATTTTTTTAATCAATCAAAAGGACTTACTGACTTAAAACAACCTACTATATCTTTGATGCAACATAACTTGTAAGTTAAACACTTGAAATAAGACTAAACTGAGACATTTGCCCTAGAATCTAGACCAAGAATACTTGGTAAGATTTAGTGTTTTTACAGTGTTAGGGCAGATGCTTGCTCTATGAATTATTGCAGATGTTTACGGTGGCATGAACTGAAGCTGATGCCTGTTCTGTCTGTGTGTCTCTCTAGATGTGGGCATTGAGTCCAACAGTCTTCACTCTGCTGAGTCAAAACCTGACTGTGGTTCACTCTGAGCTGGCTGTGTTCTACCCTGCCATTCAGTACGCTGTGCTCTACTCCCTGTACTCACACTGCACCAGGTAAAGACACAGAATCCCTTATTGGAATTTTATTGGTCCAGGCTTGATCCGCAACAAACTGCATCAATCCCATGTGGAAAATGAGGTATAAATTGTGGAATTTGACATAAAGAATTTTGAATTTTACTGTACAATTTGGCTTTTTGATCAAACTAATATCGTCAAACCAAAGTGTCCGATTATTGAACCCCGACAGAGTCAAAATAAACTCGTGTTTTGAGCCATATCCAGATCATGAATGTTCACGAGGTCTGGTTGTCCCAGACTGTACTGATAAAACTTAAGAAACTGCTAAAATATGATTAAGTATTTAGCTATCAGCATTTAAGGGTTAGGGTTAAGATCTTCTTAAAGCTAAATGATGTTGAGCTGGGGATGGGCCTATATCGTATTGTTTATCATATGTCGTCATAAGAATTTTGATTCGCCTTTGTCAAAATAAATTTCAATTACTGATGTTTTAAAAATAAAAAAATCTGTCCGTTCAGTCAGGATTGTTATTTTTTTATATTTTCTCTGCTGTTTGTTCAAAAAGTGTCAATAAATATGATTAAATCCTGTCTGAGAAGCTTAGTGATAAAAATCACACTGCTTTACATGAATTTGTGTCCTAAATAAGAGTATTACAAATGTTTTCAAGAGCAGTATTTTTGTTTGTACAGTAGCACTATGGTTTCTGTACCATACAGTAACATCCATGGTGACTGCATAAACTGCTCTCATTGTCATGCTTATTGTTATCACAATACCTTCAAACATAGATCGACGAGGCAAAGTAGAAGGAAACGTGTAGTGTTCAAAGATTTTTACAAACATTAAGCAGTTGAAAATATTGCCAGTTATTTCTATTCAGCCCTCCTTAGTCAGAAGTGGGTAGAACAAATTTTGAGGTAAACCTCCTGGGCCTAGTCCTGAGGTTCTCTTTATTAGTCTTACTTTTTTTTTTTGTCTGTAGTAACATACTTGATATCAGGTGGTCGGTGAAGTTGAAGTCAGCTGTTGTTCCCTGGGCCAACAGCAGGGGGCGGTGTCAAACTGTCAATATAGCAACAGTGTACTTCTAACATATGAAGCAACCTGTACTCATATAAACCGGATTTCTTTTTCAAAAAAATATAAAATGGATCAGAAGATGAATATTCATAAGCAGTTGTTATTCAAGACTGTTTATTACAAACACATGGAAGACAATACCTCCACTCTGTTGTTTGAAAATGTAATTCCAGATTTCCACTATCCTGTGGTCACCTTTTGTTTTTCCTTTGCAGACACGATCATTTTATCTCATCCAGCTTGTCGTCATCGTCTCCCTCCCTGTTCGACGGAGCCGTCATCAGCACGGTGACCACCGCCACAAAGAAACACTTCGGCACACTCCTCAGTCTCCTCGGCAACCTGCTGTCAAAGGAGCACCTTTACCCAGATGCCAGGTTTGGGACGCACACACTGTGGGGGACATGAAGGAGATGACTAGCAAAAGAAAAAAATCAAGTAATGGGTTCAGATGTTGCAATCTGTATTTTTGAAACAAATACCAGCAAAATTTAATATTTAACTTCCCTTTGGCATCAACTAAAATTTTTAAATTTGAATTTAATAAAACTATCAGACATACACATATAGAAAACTGTTCTGAAGGGTTTGTGTGTGTGTGTGAGTGTGTGTGTGTGTGTGTGTGTGTGCGTGCGTGTGTGTGTGTGTGTGTGTGTGTGTGTGTGTGTGTGTGTGTGTGTGTGTGTGTATTTATATAAAATCCCTTCCGTTATATGTAACAAATGTGTATTACAAAAACATCTATTTATTGCTCAGTTATGGAATAAAGCCCTTCCCTTCTTTTGTTGAATTTTTAGGAACAGTAATAAATAAATCTGTGGTGGAAGTAATTATTTATTTTTAGTCTTCCTTATTGTCTGATAGTGCATGTTAATAGGCCCAGTAGAGATGAGAAATGGCTGTTAAAGCAGAGTAGATTTCCATGCGCTGCCTGTTTGTTGCTGCAGGAAGCTCCTGTTGACCTGGGCCCAGGAAGTGTCTCTGCTCATGGTGAAGTCAGACACCTACAGCCCACTCTTCTCCCTGCCGTCATTCAGCAGGTTCTGCAGAGGCCTGCTGGATAATGGTGAGGCCAGACATCCTCGCTTCCTCTTTCAATGCTGTCCCTAGACACACGTTTGACTCATGTTATTATCTATTCCATTTTCTGCTCAGCTCTACATGAAGATCACAGTATCTGCCTTCAAACATCCCATAGCTTACAGGTCCTCTCTCCATGCCTGTCTACTGAGCTACTGCAGAGGTGAGCTTCACTCTGCAGGCCTGGACGCCTGGATTTAGCTCTGTGCTGCAGACGTTAGCGCAGGCTCTCATGGCCAGTCTCTATTCTGTGTGTTTGATCTGCCAGGTGCATGGACGTGTGCAGAGTTCAGCTGGTGCACTCGGCAGTAAGAGTACGCCAGGCCTTTGCCAAACTTCTCCGAACCATTCCCCTGGACGTGGCTCTGAGGTAGGACCTCCTCATGTTCATCTGAGCTGAATCTGTTGATGTGAGGTGACATGAGTCAGATGGTTTTTGTTTTGTTTGCAGCAACCATAGCCAATCTGAGGTCAGAGAGATTTCTCTGGCTATTCGCCACCACATGAGCCGGGCACCAAGCAGCACTTTCCACCCCCAGGACTTCAGTGACTTAATCAGCTTCATCTTGTATGGAGTCCTTCATCGTGGAGGGTACGGCTCACTGCCACATTTCAGCTCTCTAACTATTCTTTTGAACGCTCTTAACACTTCAAACACACAATAGACTTCTCAAACTGCCCTGGATGCACAACAACACAGATTTTCCATGTAAACCAGACACTCAAATCACATTTGGTCTTATTGCATCATTGTACAGTCTGACAACTTCTAATTCTGTTGGTTACTGTACACACACCTCTTCCTCCGTTAGGAAAATAAAAAAAAAAAAAAATGTATTAGCAACTATAATAGAATGTCTGAGCCGTTGATATAAACTCCAACCTCAGTCCACTTCTTGTGAAGATTCTCAAATGGGTTTTTCTTTGAATTCCGCTCTAGCCTGTGATTGTCTCTGTTGCATTTTCCTTTCACACTGAGCTTTGTGAATAATCTGCTTCTTTAATGATGACTTTTAGGCATCATTGAATGACTTTTAGTCACCATTTAAGAAAATGACAGTCTTTGTGGAGACTGCCAATGTCTGTTCTAGACATCTGACCAATCAGCAGTCATCCCCATTTGTCTGTTCTTCTGACCCTGGAGATCAGGAAGTGCAAGTGTTTGGAGCAGGACTGAAAGTATTGACCAGATTTATTGTGATAAATTTATTATTGAAATAATTGTCAACTAATTTAGTAATCAATTAATCAACTGGAGAATGCAGAATGCCATTTGCTGAAAGAATCTGAGCAGTAATTAAGCCAAAACTATAACTGTGAAAAAAAACAACAAAAGAAATCAAAAAAATACATTTTGAATTTAAGATTCTTTCAGTAAAAAATGTACTGAAAGAATGTTGCTATTGCAATAACATGTTTATTTTCTTATTAAAAAGAATTGTAATTATTTATTTGCATCTTCTTAATCTATTTCTTATTTTGTGTAAAAAAATCTGATGTGGTTAAATAAATCTACAGAATATCATTTTTATTTATTTATTTTTATCTGGTTGCTTACGAAAATAATTGATTACAAAAATAATTTGTTAGTTGCTGCCTTAGATTGGATTTAATTAGCTTGTTGGGTGAGATGCAATGAGATTCCAACATTTAAGTGACAGTTAAAAAAAAAATCAGACACTAAATTTTGGGTTTTTGTGCTCTTAAAGCCATAATCATCAAAATCACATAAAAAAATGAAAGCTTGAAATATCTCAGTGGATGTAGAATGAATTCATTTAATTAGTTTCACTTTCTGAAATGAGTGACAAAACATATTGAATATTTTTTAACAATGTTATTTTATAAATGATGTAAAAGGCTTGATGTTAAATGTGAGCCACATTTCAGCTTTCCTGTTTCTTTCTCTGCAGCAAGGAGCCGTGGTTGGAGCGGCTGTACTACAGCTGCCAACGGCTGGACAAGCGGGAACGCCGTGGGAGTGTGGACAGCAGCCGGCCGGACATGGTGCCACGGGCGCTGCTGAAAACCGAGGTGGTGCTGTGGCAGTGGGCCGTCTGGGAGGCGGCGCAGTTCACCGTGTTGTCGAAGCTCCGCACGCCTCTGGGCCGAGCTCAGGACACCTTCCAGACCATCGAGGGTAAATGAAAATAATGGAGGACCCAATTTCAAAGCATAAAATTACAAAGTCAACTTTATTTTAAGTTACATTTGAAAACATTGAAAGCATTTTTATAACAATTGAACGTAACACGGCTACTTTGATTGTGCTATAAAAGGGCATTATGTGCCTGGAAAACGCATGATACTGCCCCTTTAAATAAAGTTTGGATTTTCACTGTAAGCTGCTGAGTTTCTGTTTTTGCGGTTGCATTTCAGGGATGATCCGAAGCCTGGCCGCACACAGTCTGAACCCGGAGCAGGACCTTGGCGCCTGGGCCGGACCTGGAAGTGACGGAGACGGCCACCACTCAAACCAACTGCGCCTTACGCTGCTGCTGCAGTACCTGGAGAACCTGGAGAAGCTCATGTACAACGCCTACGAAGGCTGTGCTAACGCTCTTACTGCTCCACCAAAGGTGTGTAGAAGTGGCAGAAATGACCCCTGACCTCACTGTTGCTTGAACAATGCCATTATAAGCTGTTATATCAAAAGATTTAAGGATGTATTCACACCATCTCTGCTCAGTCCACTTTAATCCAATGCCAGTCCGTTTACCTAGAAAGTCCAGTTTGTTTAGATGTGAATGTGATGCAGACGAAAAAAGCGAACTTTGGTCTAGATTCAGTAGAAGTGAACTCTGGTGCGGTTCCAATGCATTTGTGAATTGATTCTGGGTAAATAAAACCAAAACAAACACTAGTCTAACGCTGAAGGAAGAAATGACTCATGGTCTTTTGCCAAAGACAAAACGGAATTCCTACAACCTCTAAAGTCTGACACCACTCCATTGTTTACATTGGGTAAGACAGAAGTTGTGTTCAGTGTCTTCTTTGCAGGTTTTTGTGTTGTTTCCTTCAGTGGTTATTTCAGCGCCCCCACTGGTGAGGAGGGGAAGAGGTTGCTCGACGGATTTGGTTTGACTCAGTGCAGACAGAAAGAATCGGACTGAGTCCAGCAGACTGTCACGTGTAGGAACACCACAAATCCCTGGCTGTGATTTTAATGAGGTGTTGTGTCATTCTTGTCTATTTCAGGCCATTAAGACTTTCTTCTACACAAACCGTCAGACCTGCCAGGACTGGCTGACGAGAATCCGCCTGGCCTTGATGAGAGTCGGCCTTCTGTCTGGCCAGCCTGCAGTGACTGTCCGCCATGGCTTTGACTTGCTCGCAGAGTTTAAGAACAGTGGTACCCAGGTCAGTACTCTCCCAGGTTTCCACCGACTCCTATCTTTTTAGGATAGGAGTCCAGGTTTTATTAGGTTATGGTTTCTTGGTTAGATGAGTATGCTGTCTGCTCAATAGGCTTCAGAGCTGGAAGTTCCCCTTGCACTGCTAGTGGAAGCTCTGTGTGAGTTGCGTTGCCCTGAGGCCATCCAGGGCCTGGCGGCCTGGAGCCTCCTGACCTCTGGGAAGAACCTGGGCTGGCTGTCATCGGTTGCCCTACAGGCTGAGGGACGGTGAGCACCGAACCTTGGACCTCAGATATTTTGCTCATGTGTCGCATTGCCTTTTATTCCCTTGTTGCCCATTATCAAATGTGTGTTTGTTTAGGTTTGAGAAAGCAGCTTTAGAGTATCAGGATCAACTCTCTGCTGTGACTGGAATGGACTGCAGTATCAAAAGCTCTGACAGTTGCCTACTCAAGCTGTCCAGCAGCACGTCTAGCCCCAAACACACCAGCAATGGTAAGTCACCATACTTTATGTATGGCAAAAAAATACAATCCCAGATTTCATTATGGATTTACAAGTCACTTTTTTCACTTCTGATTCCGATGTCTGAGGTTTAGTGTTGTCCGATACGATACCAAAAATCTGTGTTGAATCGACTTAAAATGTTTCTGTTTGAAAACTGACATAAATATATACAGATGTATTTGATTTGCACCAGTACAAAGTACAGCACACTTAAACATACCAACACCTTCAAACATGGAAAAACAACACAACTTTCAATTGTTCAGTCAGTGTAATTGGAAACCTAAGAATCCTTCTCTATGTGGAACTGTTGCTGTCCCTCTGAACAGGTGACAACAGGAAGACGGTGCTGCTGAAGGCCAGTGAGTGTTCACCTGAGGTAGTCAACTTCCTGGCCAACAAGGCCTGCCAGTGCTATGTGTCACTCTGTGACTGGGCCTCGGTCAGAGAGTGGCAGGCCACAGCCAGCGCCCTCAAGCAGAACTCCACCAACCCGGTCAGCATCAACCTGAGGACAGATTTCAACTACATCCAGGCTCTGTCCCGCTTCGAGGAGGGAGACCTGGCCGAGTGCCGGGCGCAGCTGGAGCTGCTGCCCGGAGAGGACTACAGCTCTCTTGGCAGCAACAAGGACAAGCTTGGTAAGTGTAGAGAGCGACTGAACCTTGAACTGTGTATGTGGACGGTGAAGCATTTCCTAATGAGGTGATGTGATGCATACATGTGCTCAGATTTGAAGAGGCTTCTGCCCTCCATGAGTCCCGATCCCACTGAGCTGCAGAGAGCCATCGAGGTGCAACTGCTGCGCAGTGCTGTCGGTGCCATGGCGAAAGTCAATCAGCAGCAGGAGCAGAGGAACACGTCCAGTCCAGAGTGAGCAACCACACCTCTCTTCTGAAACAAAGCTGAGCATTTTATTAGGAACGCATAGACCTGTCACAATAACTGGACAAAATACTGTCCAGTAAAATGTTGTTTTGAGACCATTTTCAAGTGATGTGTTGATAACGGTATAATCATGCACATCTGCCCTCTCAAGAACCACTGAGCTTTGATTTAAACTAGGGCTGGAACGATTAATCGGATTAATCATCATGAGTCGATTACTGAAATAATTGCCAGCTACTTTAATAATCGTCAACCTTAATACATGCGATTAATCTGAAAATTTGAACATAGAAATTTTACATAATGCAGATTAAAGGAACTGCCTATTTTGACCTCTAAACCTCTGCCAGCGTTATGAACGCCATACAGTGAGCGATGGACAGCAACAGGTGAAAGTTTTCCGTGACTGCAGAGAGCAACAAAAGTTGAGCTTTTTTTTTTTAGCTTTGTTTTGTATCGTTAGCCTGCGTAAATCTGCAGACATGTTTGGTTTGAGACAATAAAATATTTTTTAAAAATGTTGATACAGTGATGGTTTTTGATATCGGATGTATCGACAGTTTGTTTCTACTTCAAGCTTACAAGGTTAGGCACAGTGATTATTCAGAGCACCAGAGTGTGATTAATCTGATCAAATTTTCTAATTCATTGACAGCACTTAGGCACCTCAAATCTTGAAGTGATTGAAATGTGTGGTGTTATGAACCTGTTTGATGTTGCAGTACGTTGGTGCGATGTTTGAAGCAGACAGGGAGGATCTGCCTGGGCCCCCTCCGCCTGTCCACCCTCACTCTGTCGGACGCCCTGCCCACCCTGTCCACCCTGCAGCTGCACTGCACCACTGCCCTGGAGAATACCCTCACAGGCCAAGACGTGAGCACCAGCAAATCCCACAACGAGCTGCAATTTCATAAACACACCTTCGTTGCTAAAACGACTTGTGCTCACTCTTGGTTTGATTTGCAGGACTGTGTGATTCCTCTTAGCAGTGAAGCATTAAACTCTTGTAAACAACAAGATGTGCAGCTTTTCCTCCAAGCACTAAGATATTCCACCTTCCAAAGACAACTTATCCAAAAGCTCCAGAAGGGTAATAATAAATGAAACAGAATTATTAAATTTATCAGGGAAATATCCTGAAATCATCCTGAATGTCTTGTTTTGCCACCTTCCATGTTGCCTAGGTTACTCCTCCTCAATAGATGGCCATCTTTTGGAACTTTGTCTAACCGCTGCCAAATTTGCCCGCAAGAAAGGCAACATAGCTCTAGCGTCTCGTCTCCTTGGCCAGTGCAGTGATGGGACACAGGAAGAGAAGCAGGAGGAAGATCTGTGTCAGGGGTTTAAGCGGCTCTCTTTGGACGGCACTGTGGGGGAGAAATGGGGACCAGAGGTTCACATAGAAAAGGCCAAAGTGCTGCGAACTGCAGGTATGGAACAGACTTTCCTCCACCTTCATTTCCATCTCCTGTGATTTGTTCCTCCTTTCAGATCTACATGAAATCAGGATAGGAACGATGAATCTGATTAATCGGCAGCTAATTTAGAAATGGATTATTCGTTAACTGGAGTATACACACTCAAAGAAAGGCCATTTTCTGAAAGAAGCGCACCCTCGGTAGCAGTAATTAAGCCAAAACTGGACAAAAAAATATATGTATTAAAACGTATACAAACAGGAAGTTAAATTAGAAGGGGGTCAAAATGTATATGCGTTGCAGTGATTGGTCAGACAAGTAAGAAATAAAGAAAACATTAAGATGATTGGGCAGACTGTTTAATATTTTTCACAAAATTTGCAAATATCAAATACCAAACAAGTTAACAAGTCTTATTGGTGATGACAGACAAATTTGGCTTATTTAATTTTACATGATTATATTAAGGAGAAGTTTTCAACTGATCATATTAATTCAAACAAGTGATTTCTCTAAATTACTACTTTTCTATTCATTATTGATGTATTTCTGATTATAGAGCCACTTAAAACCTTGTAAGAATGTAAAGATGACTGATATTAAGTGTATTGAACTTTTTGTGTCTGACCAGTGAGAGACATTACCATAAGAGTGACAGATTGATGACCACATAGATGTTATGTGGCACTTTTTCAAAATAAATGTTTACTTTCCGAAGACAGAATGAACACTGTCATAGAAAAAAGTGACTAAGTAAAGAACATGGGGTTGAAACTTTACTTACTTTGATTTCAACCCACAGAAACTGTGAGCCCACAGTTTCTGAGTGGACAAACCAGAATGATGCAGAGTTGAGATTTGCAGTTGTCTTAACTCTGTTCAGTTTCCTTTAAGAAAGTCTCCGTTGTCTGCAGGCCAGTCAGTGGCTGCCATGGAGATGCTGAGCGGGGCAGCTCTGTCCTACTGCCAGCTGGGGAAGAATGAGGGTGCAGCCTGCCGCTCTCTGCTGACTCTCTGCAAATGGTTGCTTGCTGACTGGAAGGACATGACACCCCAGCTTAAACAGGCAGGAATCATGATTATGGTTTGAGCTTTACAGGTGTTGGCAGCTTCTTTTTTACACTGTTATATGAATACCAAACATTACAACTGCCCCTTTAAAATAGCACAATGTTCTATTGTGCTGCAGTGCTATGTGAATTAAACTTTTTTTGAGCTTTACATCACATTATAATGTTACTCCCTCATTAAAATTATATCTGATCCTTTCTTTTATGTTTGAGACATTCTTTAATCTCCATGACAACCATTCAGGTTCCAAAAGCACCTAGATGGACCTAACCCTGCCTTCAAGGCGCAGCTCCTCCTCAGAGCTGCATTTTCAAAGTCTGCGAGTTTTCTGTTCTCAGAGCAGCCCTCCCCTGTAAAACCTCCACTCAGACTAGCCAGCAGCATTTAATGACTGGAACTGTTCATAATGAACTGCTGAGCAACAACTTATTGCAACACTGGTAAAACGTTAAAGGGTCACAGAGATAGAGGTCCAATTTTAGGGAGTTCAGTTAGAAAATCTTATTTGATCTATAGCATTTTTTTAACCAGAAAATGCTAAAGATAGCATTTTGTTACCTTGATTGTAACATAGTTACTTGATTGTGCTTTAAAATAGCACTATGTGCCTGGTGAAAGCATAATACTGCCCCTTTAAATGTGATCCGTTTATGACGGCGCGATTTGTTTCAGGTGGTAAAGAAGTCAGGAGCTGTGAACTCGGCTGCTTTAGGCAACATGTCACCTCTGAGCCGAAATATAGCCGAGCTGCTGGAGCTTCCTCTGGAAGATCAGAGCATTCCTCACATCACTCCAGTGACATCAGGTAAAGCTGGATGACTAATACACAATGAGTGTTAATATCCCATTCTAATATTGTTGTTTTTTTCTGTTAATGTGTAAAAAAACAACAACAAAAAATGTCCAGAAAGCTCATGATGTCTGGCTTTATGCTGGTATTAGTGGTCTCTTATTTCTTGAATCTCTCCAGTGAACGTGGGAGTGGGGGAACCAGACTTTGTTCTGGGCCAGCTCTACCAGCTGTCCACCAGCCTGGCCCCAGAAATGGCCAAGTCCTGGGCGGCTCTGGCCAGTTGGGCCTACCGCTGGGGCAGGAAGGTGGTGGATAACGCCAGGTTAGTGAACCCTCCTGCACACTGACCGTTGTTGTTTCACGGTCAGGTTTACGACTAAGCTGTGAATTGCACTTAGTTCAGGGTTGATGTTAGGCATGTAATGACTTGGTTTAGAGTAAATGTCAGGGTCAGGCTGTATGAATGAATTAAAAATGAATGGAAGACAATACAATGTCCTCAGAACAATAGAAGTATAAAGATGTGTGTGTCAGATTTTTCAACAGTTTACCTGGTTTTAGTACCCTGAAAAGCATGGGAGGAATTTCTGGAGTAAAAACCAAAATAATAAATCTATAATATTAACTCATTTTCATAAATAAAGTAATTTCTTTAGTCAATTCTATTTGTGTAGTACATTTCAGCAACAAGGCAGTTCAAAGGTTTTTTACATCGTAAAAACATCAAACATTTTGCCAGATGTCATCAAAATCCTCCAGTGAAGTAAATCTGTTTTCTCTTCAGCCAAGGGGAGGGTCTGCCTCTCCTTCCAGGAGAGAAGAAGGACATAGAGGAGCTGCTGCCTGCAAACACCAGCGAAGAAGATAAAGAAACCATCTTCAGCATCCTGGGACAGGCCATGTGTCGACCGACTGGCATACAGGTAGAGCAGGTTTAAAAGAAGAGACGACGCAAAACGAGTCTAATCCACTGGGGTCAACGTCTCATTTAGCTGCATTTTAAGTAGAGCTGCACTGATAAAGTTTGGCAGATCAGTGATCGACCGATGCTTACATGTGAACATCTACCTCAGCAACGGTCTAAAATTCCTCTATTGCTCTATTGATGATCTTTTTGTAATTACTTGTTTTGATGAGTAATTGTATTTTCAAAAACTTGGCACTTAATTCTGTACATTTTCCATTTAGACACTGAAGCCGTTTTCCATACAATATTAGAAATGGATTAAAAATTGAAATAAATATTTTAATTGATTTTTAAGTAAGAAAATAAAGATAGTTCCTAAAACATTCTTCTAACATCAACTTGTGACGATATCGTCTCTTTTTGCTGAATTGAACTTTAGTGTACAGCTGATCTGATGATTATTTTTTGATTAATAATTAGACAGCAAAAGGTGATCAATAGATATTTTTTTCCATAATTTGAACTACTTGAGGAGTTCTGGGCAAAACAGACAAATCTTACATGCAAAATGTGTCTATTATTGTTCAGTTTTGGCTACAATGTGCTGTTTTCCAGCAAATTACCCATTTTTATTTTGAGTTGCGATGCTCCAGTTAGCAATTAATTAATCACTAGTTTACTAGATAATAATTGATTAATTGTGGTAAATCGGCTGAACGGTCCCAGGCCTAACGCTGTTCTGTGTGGCAGGATGAGGACATGGCCCTGCAGCAGGAGGACGATGAGGACGACATGGTGGATGTGATCTGGCGCCAGTTGACCGCCTCTTGCCCCTGGCTCGGAGACGCCGGCCAGAATGTGACAGACGGCCTGATCCGAGTCTGGAGGCGGGTAGTGGACCGGATCTTTGGACTGTATCGCGTCTCCTGCCACGCTTATTTCACCTTCTTGAAGCTGAATGCAGGACAGGTGAGGAGGGCAGAACCCGGCCCGCAGCGCCGTGCAGGTTCCGGTTCTGTTCAGGTTTCTCTCAGTGCATGCTGGTTTTTGTTTTTGCAGGTGCTCGTTGATGAAGACGACCCGAAGCTCCTGCTGTCCTGCCACGGCGGCAAACAGAGCAACGACGACGTTATCGTCATGGCAACGCTGCGTCTCCTTCGGCTTTTGGTGAAACACGCCGGCGAACTGAGGGAGGGGCTGGAGCTGGGCTTGGCCTCCACCCCCACCTCGCCCTGGAGGCGTACGTTCCAAACATGTTCACTTCTGTTTTTTGTCGGCAGAGAAGCCGACGTTACGAGAACAACATTCTGGAGCTTTCTTCTGACCTTTCTTCTGTTCCTGACTCGTCTCTCCCTCAGGCATCATCCCACAACTGTTCTCACGTCTCAACCATCCAGAGGCGTACATCCGACAGAGTATATGCAGCCTGCTGTGTCGGGTGGCCCAGGACTCGCCCCATCTGATCCTCTACCCGGCCATTGTAGGATCACTGTCTCTGGGAGGAGAGGCTCAGAGTGCAGGTACTTTTATCCAGCAGAGAGGGACATTTCTACTGACTACATGTTGTCTGAAGCAAATCTTATCCCTGTGGTTGGAACTTGGCTGCTGCAGCAGCTGTATGATGATAGCAAACCAAGGATCAGAAGGACCATTTCTACTGCAAATTAAGTAATATATAAGAAATAATAATAAAAGAGAATTACTTAATTAAGCCAAAATTGTACAAGATTTTGCATTTTAGATTAAAAACCCCTCTTTGTCTCTAAATGTGTTCTACCCTGAACTTCTCAAGTGGCAATTGTAACTTTACCTGATCCGCATCCTGTTAAGAATAAAGTAAAATAATATTACTAAAAAAAAGCAACTAATCATTTTTTGCAGCCTTAAGTAAAACTTGTGTGGCTCTCCTCATTGCTGCATGGACAGGGAGCAAGATGCCGCCGTCTCTGCCAGCCTTCCTGGGCAGCATGCAGGGAGAGGACCTGGGCGGAGAGGAGGAGGACGAAGAGGAGGAGCTGCAGAGTGCTGATGAAGGAGGAGCCGTGGAGGAGATGGCCACCTGTTCCAGTCAAGACCAAGCCATGATGCAAGACTGTTACAGCAAGATAGTAGAGAAGCTGTCTCTGGCTAACCCGACCATGGTGCTTCAGGTAGGAGAAGCCAAGCTTACACTGAAAACATTCTCATTTGTCTTGAATAAAATGAACACACATGATTCAGGTGTGTCTAAAAGCTCCAGGAATAGAGCTGGGCACCCAGTATGCTGCATTGTTGTTCTCTGTACTTTTGTCTACAAATTTCCGGCATCTTTTTATTTCTATTTCTTGTATTAAAATTGTTGCATACTCAAGAATTAGTAGAAACAAAATTCATAGCTGCTACGACTTTTACAATATCCACTGCTGGTAGAGAGGAAAAGTCACACAACAAAAAAACATGGATCTTCACTAGTCAAGCTCTGATCAGCTGCGTTTCCATTGCAAACAGGAGCAAAACTTTGTCGAAATCCCATTTATATCACAAAACAATTTTCAATTGCTGTTTTCTCATTAAATAAGAAACTCAATTAAAATCACAGGTGAATAAGTTAAAAACATTAAAAAGCATGTGACGCAATCACACTCTTACCACTTCCTGTTCCCTCCTTCGTGTTTTGTACCACAGTAATTGATCACACGACTCGAAAAAGCCGTTTCCATTCCAGTTTTCCAAAATACACAGATTTTGATACAGCCAAACAACCTCCTTTATAGGAGAACAAGTTTTTGTTTGTTTGGTTTTTTTTTACTTAGCTTGTTTCCTTTGGGCAATTTTTTTTTTTTTTGTAATTCCATTTAATGGAATTTTAAAGGCAATAAAACCACAGTGACTGACGGTCCTCTCACTCCTTCTTCATCCTATAATTTAGTTTTTAAAAAATGCTACGCCAACATTCTCCATACAGTTATTAGAAGTCTATGTTTAACTTTTCTGGAAAATTACGAAAAACAGAAAACTGATTCTGGAAAAATATCTGATTTTCCAATTGTTTTTCTTTCTTCCGGTTTCTAAATAACAGTCTAATAATAAAAATAAGTGGAATAATTTTTATTTGCCAAATCAAATCGTGATCTTAATATTTTAGCCATGAATATTTAGTTGTTGATTTGCTGAAGGAACAAACGCTCTTAAAAATCCAGCTCTACAAAGCCTTAAATTTAGGCTGAAAAATGGTTCTTAAATTTGTTTTAAAGTAATACAAAAAAACAATAAAAGTACTATTTTAAGAAGTCAAATCAAATGTACCAAAATCTGTAAGAAGAATCGGCATGTTGCCAAGGATACAGCATATTTTAGTTGACAAGTTGAAGTGGGTTAGAATTTTAAATTAAGATCATCAAAGTGACCAATTTCATATTTTATTTTTTTATCAGATTAGTCATCAGAATAATCGATGGAATAATTTATTACTAATCTGATGGTTTGCTTCAGTGTCTAGTTGGAGCTTTCAGACACATCTGCCTGTGTTCATGAATCCAGATTGCTAACACAGGGATGAAGTTCTCAATACCAAAAAAAAACAACGAAAAATCACCTAGAAACCTCACAGAAAAATGCAGAGTCTGCATCTTTCCTGACCATTGAGAAGAGTCTGGTGCTCTGGCTCTGCGTCAGCCGTGCATATTTCACACTTGGCTGTGACTGTGTGTGAGCGCAGGTCCAGCAGCTGGTGGGGGAGCTGCGCAGAGTGACCTTACTGTGGGATGAACTGTGGCTGGGCGTGCTGCAGCAGCAACACATGCACGTCCTGAGGAGAATCCAGCAGCTGGAGGACGAGGTCAAGAGGGTGCAGAACAACAACACGCTGCGCAGGTAGGAATACTAACTTCTCTGTAAAAAATGGCAGGAAGAAAAATATTAAAGCAGTTCTTGTTAAAGAGAATGAAACCATGGTTACCTTGTAAATTTACAAGTAACAGCAAGCCTGCTGCTCTGCAGGGATGAAAAGATCGCCATCATGCGAGAGAAGCACTCTGCTCTGATGCGGCCCGTGGTGTTCGCTCTGGATCACGTGTGCAGCATTACCACCGCTCCAGCAGAGACACCACATGAAACCTGGTTCCAGACCACCTACGGCGACGCCATCAAGTCTGCGCTGGAGCGCCTGAAAAACCCAGCCAACCCCGCCAACCCGGCCAGCAGCTGGCTTCCCTTCAAACAGGTCAGCACTTTTTTTTCTTTTTTTTTTTTTTTTTTTTTGTTGTCCTTGTTACACAAACGTCCCTGATTTATTTGGGGATTTTAATTCAGTCACTTCACAACAACTGCTGTCTTAAGGCCCTGTGCAAAAATTTTCATTCACACCAGGTATTCAGGTATACAGAATCCGAGTCTGTTACACACATCCCAGATTTAATGTGAAAGGCCAAAGCACAGCAACTGAGAGGAATAATACATGCTTCTGACATTAGAGATTATCTGTGATTTTAACCTAGTTAACATTTAAAATGCATATAATATTTTCAAGTACCTTCATCAATACAAATTAAATTCTGTCCCAAGGAGACGTCAAAGTGCAAAAAAAAAGAATTAAGACCAAATCCAGGAGAATATCTCAACTTCTTTTTTGCAACAACAATAAAGGGCAAAGTTACCTTTTGACATCACACACATTTTCATCTTGCATGTGCAGCTTTCAAGAAGTTAAATTAGAATAGAAGCCAACTCAGAGGACTGGTCAAATAACTGCCACAGATTTTTATTCCAGTTATAAAAACTGGAATGACACACAGAGTAGCTATTGAAATTTCTTAATGATTCCACATCAATAGAAATATAAAAATGATCCTGATTTCTAAAAATGGTGACGTGTTCAGTACTTCTTTGACATGCCTTACCTTAACTCGGCTGACCTGTCTGGGCAGATAATGATGAGCCTGCAGCAGCGTGCTCAGAAGCGAGCAAGCTACCTGCTCCATCTGGATGAGATCAGCCCCCGCCTGGTCTCCATGACAACCACCGAAATGGCCCTGCCAGGTGAGGCATCTGCCTCGGACGCCGTGACCATTCAGAGCGTGGGCAACACCATCACCATCCTGCCCACCAAGACCAAGCCAAAGAAACTCTTCTTCCTGGGCTCAGATGGCCGCAACTACCCATATCTCTTCAAAGGTAGGAGGTCAGAGGTCATTTGGGGTCAATATATCACAAGTAAATGCACTTCTGAAACAAAGGGATGTTGGCAGCAGTTTGGTTTTGTCAGCACTCATTCGCAATTAACCTAAATTTTTCTAGTTACTAATAAACTCCAGAAACATGTTTCTAGCTAAATATGACTATTTTTGAATAATGGGCGAAATCACCAGTGATTCTCATTGGCTTCAGGCCTGGAGGATTTACACCTGGATGAGCGCATCATGCAGTTCCTGTCCATCGTCAACACCATGTTCACCAAGATCAACCAGCAGGAGCAGCCTCGCTTTCACGCTCGCCACTACTCCGTCACGCCCCTGGGAACCCGGTCCGGACTGATCCAGTGGGTGGATGGTGCCACTCCGCTTTTTGGACTTTATAAGCGCTGGCAGCAGAGGGAGGCTGTGCTGCAGGCTCAGAAGGTTTGTTACCACAGTCTAAAACTATGCATATGTCCAAAAAACGGGAAAAATAAAAGGCTGGTCTTCAGGTCTCCCGTCCTGAACTAGTCATCCTTTTGAGATGAATTAAACTCTGTACTGAAATCAGAGGGCCTGTGATCTAAATGAACGTTGTGTCCTCCAAGGCCCAGGACACGTTCCCACAGCCGCAGCCCATCCCCCCGGTGCCCCGCCCCAGCGAGCTGTACTACAGCCGCATCGGGCCGGCTCTGAAGGCCGTGGGCCAGAGTCTGGACGTGAGCCGTCGAGACTGGCCCCTCAGCGTGATGAAGGATGTGCTGAAGGAGCTGATGGAAGCTACGCCCTCCAACTTGCTGGCGAAGGAGCTGTGGTGTTCCTGCACCACGCCCAGCGAGTGGTGGAGGGTCACTCAGGTACCCTGCTGGCATTTTTCTGCTTTGTTTTTTAGTTTTTGTTTTTCAATTTAAAAAACAAACTAAAGTTTGTTTTTTAATTTTTTTAATTGATGTGCAATGTTTTATTCTCATCTATTTTTGCACTTTAAAAAATGTTTTTTTCATATGGCAAGCTTGAGACAGTGACGTCCGAATCATTTGATTGCTTGGAATGTTTTCTGAATTCTTTTTAATACATTTCTTTTTCTGGCTTAAAAATGAAACACTGACCAATATGTTTGTGTCCTTGATGATGGCATTCGGCAAAGTGTAATGTTTGTGACTGGTTTTTGCAGTTGTTGACTATATGTTGTGATGATGTTTTTATGTTTTCATTTGTCCTGCTTTTTCCTCAAATACATTATACAAATTAACTCGCTGGAAGGAAAACAGATTTAAATGCACATTTCAGGCAGCAGCCATGAATCAGCAGTGAGTTGATGGTTATTCTCTTGTCTTCAGTCATATGCCAGGTCCACTGCTGTCATGTCCATGGTGGGATACATCATCGGCCTCGGAGATCGCCACCTGGACAACGTGCTGATCGACATGACCACTGGAGAGGTGGTGCACATCGATTACAACGTGTGCTTTGAAAAAGGTCAGTTTGATCTGATTAGAGACACACAGATCCAATGTTAATATCTGCATCACTCCCATTATTGTAAACAATTCTAGACACCCAATCCAGAATGTAATTTTATGGTTTGTGCTCTGAGTGACGTCATGCTTTCTTATTTATTTTACATTATATTTAGAATTTGTAAATGTACTTTGAGTCATTTGAAGGAAGGTTTTGTATTGGCCGACACTGAACCTCAGATATCCTTATGAGAAGTGAAAAAGGCGGATCGGTGCATCCCTGCGACTTAACATCGGGGAATGATTCAGTTAATCTGAACATCATTTTACTGGAAGTGGAAGACCCTGGTACCAGCAGGGGCCAGTTGATTGAATCGTTTGTTTTATCTGTTACCAGGGAAAAGCCTTCGGGTACCAGAGAAGGTTCCATTCAGGATGACCCACAACATTGAGAGCGCTCTGGGAGCGACGGGGGTAGAGGGCATCTTCAGGCTGTCCTGTGAACAGGTTAAAGCACCGTTACTTCTCCACCTCCCTTCACTCAATCCTGACGAAGCGCTGAGGTCCCATGTAATTTCAGGTGGTGCAGATAATGCGTCGGGGCAGAGAGACCCTCCTCACCTTGTTGGAAGCCTTTGTCTATGATCCTCTGGTGGACTGGACCGCCGGAGGGGAGGTGGGCTTTGCCGGGGCGGTGTACGGAGGTGGCGGCCAGCAGGCCGACAGCAAGAAGAGCAAGAGGGAGATGGAGAGAGACATCACTCGCTCTCTGTTCTCCTCCAGGGTGGCTGAGATCAAGGTGAGCAAACTGGCAAACAATCTCTGGAAATAAGATTTTAATCTTCAAACACATGACAGAGTATAAAATATGAGAGACTACTGTGTTTAAAGTCCTGTGTGAACTGTCTCCAGGTGAACTGGTTCAAGAATCGAGACGAAATGCTGGCTGTTCTGCCTCAAGTGGAGGAAGCTGTGGACGAGTACTTGGTCCTGCAGGACTTGCTGTGTCGAGGGGAAAAACTGCAGGCCAAACTGCAAGAGGAGATGGACTTCCTGGACGGGGCAGAGAACCACCCAGACCATGTGATCCTCACCCTGGAGCAAAGGTCTGAGACACAACAGGATTATTAGGTCCTCATGTGAACAGACTGCTGGGACTCACCACAGCTAACCAAAGATAGATGAAATCCATGAAAACTTCAGATTCTCTTTAAAAGTGTTTCCAACTGCATATTTTAATAGTTCAAACAGCAAAGATAGCTTACTATGCATTAATGCAGTAGAAACCATCTCAGCACTACCAGTGGTGAAAGTAGTTTCTGGCAGGTACTACGACCAAAATCGTCAGTGGCTCATTGTGCAAACCAAAACTAATAAAACCTGTATGGACAATGCAGAAAGTATATTTTGTTGTGGAATTTTTTTTTTCCACAAAAAAAAATTATACATATAAAAAAAAATTTACCAAAAAAAAAAAAAAATTTTTCTGACATAGAGGGTGGAAAGTAATTGGTTATAAGTTCAGTTCAAGTTAAACTTCTGAGAAAAATAGATCCTCTTGATCAATTTAATGCATCAGTTCAACTGTAAGTGGAAGCAGCAACCAGCTGCAACCAGTTGAGGACTTTATCGTACATTGTCAATTTGAATAATATTTTAACAACAAATGGAAATGTCTATTTGATGAGGCATAATCTTTTAGTGTTATGCAGTTCTGGACTGCTTACTTTATCCCCCTAACAGCTGCAGTCGGTCTTGTGTCCATTTTCAAATCCAATTCAGAAATACTTCATTGATCCTTAAGGGAAATTAAACCTTGTAACTCATTTAATTAAAGAGTGTTTGTGATGGATGCAGGAGAGATCCATCACAAACCATCATAAAACCAATCACTCATAAACTATTCTGTTTATGAGAAGTGTTCTTCTGTTTATAAGTGATTGGTTTCAAAGACTAAGTTAAATTGTGAATGCAGACAGTTATGGCATGAGAAAAAGGAGAATCAGAGTAGAACGCTTGCCAGAACACACCGTGTGAGATTTAAATTCAAGCACCACAAATTATTTGTTCACGTAGACATATACACTTCAGTCAGTCTCACAGAGCATACAGGTTGGAAGCACAAATATAACTCAATAGTTATCAACATCCACACCCTCCACGAGTGCTGGTGATGTAACTGCATTCACTCTGCAGTGGGGATTTGGTTTGTTTTTGTTTAGGTCACACCAGTGTACGCAAATGGTGCTGCTGATTGATTGTGTGTGTTGTGAGAATGAGCGGAATCTATAACAGAGCTGTGTGTTGCGTGCAGATACTCTGAACACACCCAGCTGCAATCCCAGCAGAGGACAGTGCAGGAGGCTATCCAGGCCAAGATGGCTGACCTGGAGCAGTGGATCTCTCAGTACCATGCAGCGTTCTCCAGCCTGGAGGCCACCCAGCTGGCCAGCCTGCTGCAGGACATCAGCACTCCCATCGACCTGGGTAAGCCGCAGGCAGGAACCAAAGGAGGAGATTTCATTTTTATATTGGTTTAGTTTATTACTCATGGTTTATATTTATCATTAAACAAACAGTAGAGAAAATATTGCTTACGTCTATATTTAATAGATGAACATAGGGCTGGGAGTTGTGGCCTAAAAATAAAATCTCCAATTTTTTTATACCAAATTAGAATTTTGACTTTATAATCACTTTTTAAAATATTTTTTCCTCTAAAAGTTACAAATGACTGATTTCAGTCATTCCTTCTGTGAGTTGACTTGAATTCAAACTCAAAATTAATGGAAATTGTAAAACAGATAGTGATAGTTTTTGGGTCTGCTGAGGTCACTGTCGACTACGCAGACACAAGCAGAACATTGGGAAGAAAAAAAATCCAGATTTTCCACAAATAAAATGTTCAGAAACTGAAAATTCTAATAATCGATTAAATAGATTTAAGGGCCAGCTCCTCCTCTTAACATAGAACTGAGAAAAGGTGAAAGCCAGGAAAATGTCCTCACTTTCCACAATGACCTCAGTCTATGGGTGAAAATGGTGAAAATGCTCTCCTATGTTCAATATATACATGAATACACATGCGCGCGCGCACACACACACACACACCCTTTTGCTTCTATCCAACTGAGGACTTTACATTGACTTGCATTCTTTTTAGTAATAACCTAACCCAGACATTTCTATGACCACTACCATTCTATTCCTAACTTTAACAATAACTTCATTCGCACCATACCTTTAAACAGAGGTAGTATCTCCTGTAATATCTATTATAGAACGTGATCAGAATGTGGCTCTTACTTTGGCTATGCAGTAAATCTGTGGTGTCCAACACCTGCAGGTCCTCCCAGCTACGTTCCAGCCACTGCCTTTCTGCAGAACGCGGGCCAGGCCCCCCTGATCAGCCAGTGTGAGAGCCTGGAGGCCGAGCTCAGCTCCCTGCTGCAGCAGCGTCGGGCTGCCCTGCGCAGTTGCCTGGAACAGCTGCACAGCTATGCCACGGTCGCTCTGCTGTACCCACGAGCCACCCTGCTGTTCCACAGAGTCCACCAGTGGAAGGCCTGGCTAGAGGAGCTGCTGAGGGACATGACAGTGGAGCACTGTCAGCACATCTACAGGCAGTAAGGCTCACTCCATGCTGCACCTTTTGTTATCAAAACTAAAGTTGAAAATACTTTTATTCTGTCTGAGAAATAATTAGAGGCTGTAAAGAATTAAAAAATCGCGGTTGAAAGTGTTTATTTGTAATCTTTGTTGCTTTATTCAGGCACTGCAGGATGTTTTTTTGCATTTTTGTAATTCAGCCAAGTTACAGTGATTGGTCAGAAATAAAGAAAACATTGGTGATTGGTCAAATTTTCTGAAAAATCATGGTGTTTGATGAGAATATGAAATCCACCCAATCTCTATAAGAACTTCTGTGGCTCTCCTCTGTCCTTCATCAGGTATGAAGTCCTGTTTGCCCCTCAAACCCCCCCAGCCTCCTGCCAGTTTCTGTCCAACGTGGAGCTGATGCTGCAGCACCAAGTGGCTGAGACCAACGAGCGGATGATGCACCAAGCGGAGCGGCTGAAGGCCGAGGGAACCACAGTGGCAGCATGCGAGGAACAGCTGCAGGAGATCGAGAACTGCATCGGCGTGTTCCTGCGGGAGAACGGAGAGCCGGGATCCCTGAGCTTGGCTGCAGTCATCACTTCTGCCCTCTGCGCACTCTGCAGGTGGGAGTCCTAAAATCCTCTGAAATGTCCCACTGCTAGCTTTAAACAGTGCAGCAGAGGAAATAATGGGAACAACCAGGCATGGGCCGGTTTGCTGTTTTGTTGTAATAGAATGTGACCAGAATGTTCACCAATATGCAAAAGTCACACATTCAAAGCCACTAAAATTCTCCATTTTCACTGCTACTGTAGTGTAAGTGTTTTTTCAGAGATAAAGTGCAGGCCATGTATTGTTGCAGTATCACAAGCCTTCCTCCAGACAACACATCACTATTTGATAAAGTCAAGGTCAAATTTCTGAACAAGCTGCCTTTAGTATCTGGCATTAGTGAAACAGATACCACTATGTTACTGTGGTACCTATTTCCAGCGGTCAACGGACGAGAGGCGGACAGGTCAACAGTGCGTCAATCATTATGAGTTTATTAATGCTGTGCCAAAAGTTAAGTAATTAAGTATGAATGCAAGTTAAGTAATTCAGTATTCATTCCCCTCCAGGTAGGAGGGGAATGAAATCTCACCATCACTCCTGTGATCTTAAAACAATTTCCAAAGACCATTCATGATGTATGACTCTAGAGATTATGGTGTTGGGCTAATTTGAAATTCCAGTGAAATTCACACGTGTGTCATAACAATTCCTTTAGAACAGCAGCGAATCAGCTCAATCAGCCCACAATTCAAATAGCCAATCCATTCACATCAAGTATGCTAAACAAAATGCAAATTAAAACAATTTAGAACAGAAGTCATAATACTGTTTCAGACATAATTTCTATATCCAGCACTAACAGAAGCTTTGTGTGTGGTTGGTTGCAGGCGTAACCTGGTGATGGAGGGAGCAGCAGCCAGCGCAGGAGAGCAGCTGGTGGACCTGACCTCCCGGGACGGAGCGTGGTTCCTGGAGGAGCTGTGCAGCATGCTGGGTAATGTGTGTGGTCTGGCTACGTTGCTGCAGCGCTGCCCCCTGCTGGCCCACGACCTGGAGCTCCCCATGCCGTCGCTGACCACCCAGGCCGTTTACCTGGCCAACGCCGTTTACACCTGCCTCCAGGTAGGAAACCCTCACTCTGGCATGAAGTGAAACCTGCTGTGGTGGAGAGACTCTGAGGTTCATGAGACTCACTGTGAACTGCAGGAACTGAACACCAACTTCAGGCAGATCATCTTCCCTGAGGCGCTGCGCTGCATGATGAAAGGAGAGCCCACCCTGGAGGCCATGCTGGCCGAGCTGGAGCAGCTGGTGGAGCAGAGCTCAGACGGCCTCAGCCTGCAGGGATTGGCTGAGAGTCTGCAGGCCACCACTGGTCTGGACCATGACAGCCACAGCCACTTCCTGCATATCACCAGGTGACTGCAGTTTCATCTGTCCTGCTGCATTTCTGATTTCTGTTCAACTTTTAAAGGAGGAGAAATGCAGAATCACTAAATCTCACCAGTTATTTTTGTTTAGGTTCCAGCGCAAATATCTCAGTACACTTGAAATAAGACAAAACTGACATATAAGTTACTTTTCAGCTGAGCTTGTTCGAAGTTAATTCCTTAACGGGACAGTTTTAGGGGGAAAAAAATAATTAAATTAACTTCATATACATATATTCCTTCATCAAAAACATACCCGGAGTGGTGATTTGATTCTTTCATCCACCTTTGAGAAATACTTTAATCTCCACGGTAACCGTTCAGCTCTGCAAAACACCCGGGTGGACCTAGCTTTGCCTTCGAGGTGCAATTCCTTCTAAGTGCTGCAGTTTCCACGTTTCTGCCTCACAGTCTCCCTTCCAGCACTCAACTCCTTCAGACTAGCCAGCAATTAGCAAACACCTGGTGGAACTGAGCATCTGCTGAGTGCTATATAGGAGCTACTTCTGAGTGCAGTGATGGTAGAAATGTTGCTAAAGGGTTAATAGAAGAGCCATGTTGTGATGTCTTCCTGAAAGTGGAGTTTCAGAAAGAGCAGGAGTTTTTATTGAGCCTTGCTATAAATGGCACTATGTGCCTGGAAAATGCATAATACTGTCACAGTGCAAGTACTAGTTGCATTTGCAGATTGTTTCACTTTATAATAGACACTTTTCTCTTCTTATAAGTGAAATAATCTCAATGGAATTAGTGCTTTTTCCATCAGTATTAAGGAATTATTAACTCTAAACAAGCTCCTGTGTTTTGCTGGAATGTTACTTGTGAGTTAGTTTAGTCTTGTTTCAAGTGCACTAAGATATTAGGAACTAGACCAAAATTATTGAAAAGCTTCAGTGTTTTTTGCAGCAAAGCGAAATGTGTGTGAAACTCTTGTTGGTTTTCAGAATGCTGCGTGCACAGTACTCTGAGCTGATCCAGCCTCACAGCATGGACAGACAAGGCCAAGAGACGCCCAAGATGTCAGCAGGTCAAATGTTGCTGGTTGCCTTCGATGGCATGTTCACCCAGCTGGAGGCCGCTTTTGGACAACTCACGGAGAAGGTAGCGGACAGCTTTTCCTCTCAGGATGGTCACATGAACATGGTTCATGAATGAAATCCACCACTCTGAGTCTACGTTTGGTTAAAATACATCCTAAATACAATCCTAAAGCGTCTTGCCTCTTTTTAAAAATGTAATCCTTCGAATTATAATTTTCAAATCTCTGCCTGCATATTTTTGCTTATTTTAATCATGCAAAGTTCTTTAAAAGTCTGTGAGTAAATGTATATTTGCTCCACGACAGTGAGGAATCTGTGGTTTTGTATTTTCTTGTTATTCTTAAGCTAGACTATAACTCTGCTTCTTTATTAAATCGAATCAGTCAGTATTAAAAACAGTTGCAATAAGAATGAGGTAAAGTCACAGTACCTGCCCCCTGTACTAATACTTTAACACCTTGATATTTTTTCTTTCACATTTTCAGTCAATTAAATAAAGCTGATGTTTTCTCATGGAAACCAACGTTTTTGGTTGTTTTTTCCTCCTCGTCCTCAGCTGAGCTCTTTGGAGGTGCCGCCGTCCTGGAGGAAGGTGGATGTCCTGAGGGAGGCCCGGGCAACGCAGCTCAACTTCTTTGACAGCCTGAGTCAGCGGCAGCTCATGGAGGAAGTGTTTTTCCTCAAGAGGCTGCAGACCATCAGAGACTTCTTCCTCCTCTGCTCCACCTTCGCTCAGACTCTGTCCGGTGAGCGCTCGTCCCTGCACCGTCGACAACAAGCGTCCAACATGTTTGGACAATGTGTCCAAACAACTTTACATCTCTGGTATAATAAAGGAAGTTTGATGCCCTTGGCTGTTTGAATCTATGACTTTTTTTGTTTTTTTTAGGTACCTGCCCTCCAGCTGAAGACCTGATCCCTACAAATGGACCCGTTGGTTTGGGGAAGCCTCTGTACCGCCGGCCCAGTGGCACTGGGCCGGGTGTAGCACTGCTCACCGAGGAGCAGATGACCCGCCCCATCAAGGCCTTCACGGCCGAGTTTGTTCGCCAGATGCTGATGGGTCTGCCGAGCCAGGCCATTGGTTTGGCCCTCTGCAGTACTCTGTCTGCCCTGGGCCTGGATGTGGTGGCCCAGGTGGAGGCCAAGGACTTTGGTGCAGAGATCAAGGTATGATATTCGGTTATCTGTGACGTAGCAGCGGTTTGAGCTACGCCTGTTCATTCCTGTTGAGTCTTTGGTGGCCATTTATTTCTAAAATTAGTCATGAGTTACTGGAATAAATTGATACTTATTACACATTGATATATGGCCACATAGTAGCTGAATAATTGGGTAACACTATGTGTGTGTGGTGCTTGTGCAGGTTTCTCTGGATGAGCTGTGTAAGAAGGCTGTGGAGCAGAGCCTGGCGTCGGGCCGGGTCTCCCAGCTGCTCCTCAACAGGTCTACGGTTCTGGCTTCCTCCTACGACACGGCCTGGAAGAAGGTGGACCTGCTCAGGAGGCTGGACATTAACCTGGACGCTGCAAAGGCCAGCCTGCAGCGGAGCCAGCTGCATATCGCAATGTTTCAGGTACAGATTGACTCTGATTCTGCTGCTCTGCTCTGGTTCTCATGTCGCCCCGTTTGGCTTCACTGACACTGGAAATATAGAGTCTTTTTACTGGAAGGACCTTATGCTGCTTTCATCTGAGTCTTCTTCCTGTTCATTTTTTTTAAGTTGAGTCTTATTCAATAATTATTGAATAAGTTTTGAGAGCAGACCCTCAAAATATCACGTGATACATGGGACAGAAAAGAAAAAGAAAATCACAAACAAAAAAGGTAATAAGTAGTTATCCAAAAAGCAACACCTCATTCAGAGTCAAAAGGCATTCTTAGGTGTTCTACCAGGGAAATTAAAGGCCCCTGTGTCAAACTTGACCAATGATCCATTCGGTGTATATTTAATTTTTTTAATTTAAAGAACCTTAACCTCTCAAAGCCATCTTCTTTGTACTAGATCCTTACATATCCACCGTGTGTCTGGATGTTGTTTCTCTCTGTTGTCATGTTTGTTGACATCCAGCCATTTCTCAGCCACATGAACCAATCCACTGATTCAAAGCTTCTGTTAACCATCACTCAGCTGCTTGAAATAATCCTTGCTGCTCATTTTTGCCAGCCTGTCTCAACACTGAGTCCTGAAATTAGATGATTAACGATAGTGCTGGCCTCCCCTAATGTTTCTCTGTGTGTCTGTGTCCTCCTTTAGTGGCAGCATGAGGACGTTCTTGGTCCCAACAATCAGCCACTGGGTGTCAGTATTGCTCCTCGACCTGTGATCCTCAGTAGCATGAAGAAGAAGCTGTACAAGCTGAGTCAGGATGAAGGAGCCATTGTTGCCATTCAGGTCAGTGTCTGGAGAGAACAGAGCTACATCCAGTGTCTCACAGAGAACAATAGGCATACAGCGTCTTGATTAGAAACATGTAATAACTACAGTTCCAGCTACAGATACAGTGAAGGTATGAATAGTTTGTTAAAATCCAAAGTTGTTTTTTGGCTAAATAAGACCAATGAAAGGATGTTTCATGCAGAAAAGTCTATCTAAAAACAGTATGTCTATGCCCAGACCCAATACTGTGTCTGACCTCCAGTGTCAAATTCTGCACTGAGGCTGAATAAAACCAGCACTATGGTTCTTCCACAGTCTGTATTGATACGGATGTCATTGAACACTTTGATGAGGCTGGTTTTAGTACTGTGGTAACCATGGAAACCAGATTGAAAGACATAAAAACAGTTGATTGTTGTTAGGAATTTATTTTAGTGTAGAAACACAATTTTTTTGACAATATATTTATCAAACTGCAATGAAAACTGTTTTCTAACCCTTTATGGGCCACAAAATGCCTCAAATTTTACAATCAAAACAATAATTATCTGTTTAATTGAGGTCAATTAAACAGATAATTATATAAAATGTAAAACTATAAAACAAGGAAAACTAATTCTCTATACAGCAATGAAACGTTCAAACTTTGAGAACCTATAAAAACGTCCTGCCAGAGCTTGGAAAAATGTTTCTAGAGTCAGTAAGTCAAGTCATTCCCATGGCAGCATAGACTGTTCATTCACATATGACATAGTCATGAATCAAACACTAAAGCTGCATTTATAATGAACAATAATACGTGGCTAGCTAACTGAACAAAAACCTTTCTAACAAAATAAATACGTCATACCTCCTCTTGTCCAACAAATATATTACCATTATCCTCTGAGTGTTTCTGTTCCTCCATACTACCACACCACTCCATGTGTGACGTGTGACCCAGTGAATATGACATAATAATTCTAATGTGCTGTGCACTGACTCATGTTTTCAGGACAAACTGGCCTCTCTGGAGGGCAGCATTGAACAGCGATTGAAGTGGGCTGGTGGGGCTAACCCAGCCTTGGCTCCCGTCCTGCAGGACTTTGAGATGACAATCAGAGACAGACGAGCCACAGTGGCTAGAGACAACCAGCGCACCAGCCAGGTAACTCCCTTGTTCACCTCTGTCAAGTCTAACGTTTCCACTCACTAACATTCAGATGTCAGATGGAAACTCTCACAGAGTTCAGAGTAAACAAACATGGCTGACTGGGAGGAATCGATCCCGATAGTTTGTTAGAGAGAAACGATACGGACACTTCTCCATCATCCAGCAGGCTTTCTGGTGCCCCTTGGGAGTTGTTTTGTTTTGTCTGCTTTCTTATTGGCTACATGTCACATTCCACATGGTTCTCGTTTGTCCTTGGAGAGGATACCTCACATGTTGGGTTAAGACGACCCAACATGTTGAATATCCCCAACTTTAGACTAGAATGCTCCTGTCCTCAGAGTGGACCAGATGAGCTAACACAGTCCAGACACAGAGGACTGAGCATGGAGAGGCTGGGGAGGAGACGCTTTCTCAGGAGAGGAGTCTTTCTCCAAGATGAACAGGGATGGCCCGGTTCTGGTATAGAGTCTGATTTGTGTGGCGTGTTCAGCAGTCACTGCTAGTCAGTTGTTCCCTTGACAACCAGTGTGACTCGGCTGTGACCTCAGCTCCTGCGACAGTACCTTAGTTCACAACATGTGAATCAGAATGGTAACTTTATGACTTCTGTCTTTAAGGTGACCTTCTTGTGCTCCACCATCCTGAACTTTGAAGGGCTGCGGACCCGTTCCCCAGAGGCGCTCAGTATGGACGCTGCGCTGTTCGAGCTGCTAAAGCGCTGCCAGCAAACCTGCTCATACGCTTCCCAGTTCAGCAGCACCGTTTCCCCACTGGAGCTGCAGCTTCTGCACAGACTGGTGGGTTTTCCCTCTTGACTAAATTAAGGCTCATTTAATATCCTTTAATTTAGCTTCAGGGTTTCTTTTTCCAATTCCTACTGCAACATTAAAATCAAAACCCAATTTCTCAGTCTGTTATTAAGATCTCTGCACGTTTCCACAGGGTCCCGTGATAGACCTGCCCATCGGAAGTCCTGATTGGCTGAACTGTGCCCAGAGGCAGCTGGAGGAGGAGCTAAGCATGGAGCGCAGGAGTCAGGAGGAACGAGAGCAGCAGCTGGAGGCGTGTGGAGAGACGCTGCAGCTGCTGGTTGATTCCATTAAGACCATTCTGTCCAATCACAACCGGCAGCTGGCCGATGTCAAGCACCTGCTGAGAGCCATGGCCAAGGTACAACCAACACACTGCCGGCTCTTCTGGGTCATTGTGTGGAAAATAGTGTTTGACTTTTGACATCAGTTGTTGCCTTAAACTTTGATATTTTGCAGCAGTAAAAAAAATTGCAGATGTACAAGGAAGGATGTTGAGAAAATGAGGATAATATATTTATTGGACCTGCAGATTATTCCAGGACTCCCAAAATGATTCAGAGCCATGGTAGCTCGCTGCTAGCCGATCCTTGAGAGCTAGCTAGTTTTCTTTGTGTCTACGATGTATATATATAGTATAGTTCTTAAAGTTCACCCATAAGTTTACAAAATTCTGTCTTCACCTCTGTTTTGCTTGACTTTTGATGCTCTGTCTCATAAATTCCCAATAAAATAAACAATGAAACATTTAAAGGAGGCTCTGACTCCACCTGTCTGCTGTGTGATGCAGGATGAGGAAGCAGCACTGGCAGACGGTGAAGAGGTGGCGTACGAAGGCAGCGTGCGACACTACCTGCTGGAGTACAAAGCCTGGCAAGACAACATCCAGCTGGTTCTGTTCACTGTGGTCCAGGCCAGCGGGCAGCACCGCAGCCAGGAGCAGCTGGACCTCCTGGAGGAGATCCCTGCCACCCTGAAGGAGCTTCACACTCAGAGCCAGAGGTACACGCACACACACACACACACCAGCGTTTTGCTTCCAGTGGACAGATGTGTGACTGAGCTGCGTGTGTCATGGCAGCGTCTACAATGGCCTGGTGGGCTTCGCCTCCCCCCTGGTGACGGACAGAGAGGCTGAATGCTCCAGTCCTGTTTCTTCAGCTCAGACCAGCTTTGCAGCAGGTGAGCAAGGTTTTATGGTTAAAGGGTTGCTGGTTAAACTTCATGAAGTTAAACTAAATCATAAAGTGATTGATGATGATAACACAAATGCACATAAAAAATTTTTAGAAAACAATATTTAAAACAGATTTGTAGGAAGACAAAACAAATACAAGAAATTAATTTTACTTGGACAATATGATTAATAATCATGTTGTCCATACCGCCTTATATTCATAAGTTTAGAGGCCATTAGAATTTTTACCAGGCATTGAATGTGAGTTCTTTGGGGGTTATTTTGGTTCCACTATTTCCTGATAAACTTCTAAGATTTTAAAGCTCCAAAGCACATGGATCTTTAAAAAGTCTTACATTTTTGCATCTAAAATTAAGGCCTTTACATATTTTCAATCCATTTTTAAAAAGTAAATAAAAACATAAATCAAAGGTCTGACATTTTGTCTTGGCAGAACCATTCCATGTATATTCTATGTTTCTTTTTCTTGGAAGGCCTTTAAGACTGAATAACCTAGATAGTGTTCTGTGTAAATGCTAATTTACCTACCTCAGGTTTTAGTGCAGAATGTTTTGGGAGCTAGAGGAGATCTTTGACCAGGTTCTGGTTCTATTAACCTCCATTTTGGACCCAATGGCTCCTGGAAGACTTCCTTACTGTCAGATGCTGCATGATGCTGCCACTGTCTGGCTCTGGGTACTCAGTGCTCTGTGCTGCTTGGTTTCAGCTGTTCGATGCAGTGGAGTGAAGACACAGCCAGACTCCATGTCCCAGAATGCTCGCAAAGCACTGCCTCGTAACCTGGGAACCCCCGCCGACACCCCGCCCAGCACACTGGTGGTGAACAGCAAAGGCCTCAATCCCAGTCCAAAGAGGGCCGTAAGAGACCCCAAGACAGGTCGAGGTACTGACCCCCTCTCTGTGGTCGATGCGGCCAATTTTAGGCAATACGTCAGGTCATGACAGTGAAATGTTTCTTCTGAACAAGCTTCTGTCTTCCATGCAGCTGTGCAAGAGAGGAACTCGTATGCAGTCAGTGTGTGGAAGAGAGTGAAAGCCAAGCTGGAGGGTAGAGACATCGATCCCAACAGGAGGATGAGCGTCACGGAGCAGGTAACACACACACACACACACACACACACACACACACACACACACACCATCACTGACTGAAATACAGTTACTCTACTGAAGTACTGTAGTGCCAAAATAATAATTAAAAATGTAAAAATCACAATGAATATAATTAGGGCTCCAACTACCAATAATGGCACAAATGTGGCTATTTCCACGTTTGTGCGTCCTGACCCGCCTGGTTCTGTCATTGCAGGTGGACTTTGTCATCAAAGAGGCTACCAACATGGACAACCTGGCCCAGCTGTACGAGGGCTGGACCGCCTGGGTGTGAGCACCATGCTACTTCCTGTCTAGGGTCCAGCGAAGGCTTGGAGATCCACCAGAGTCCTGCGGGACTGGGGTGTCGGAACAGCAGCACCGGGCCACCCGAGTGGGAGGAAAATGGGCGGCGGCATCTTAGTCCGCCCCCCTAAGCTCCTGGGCATCCACACTGGGGGCAGCGGCCTCGCGGCATCGCTGCAACCACAAACCCCCTCCCCTGCAACCACCGGCGCTCAGGCTAACGCAACGCTTAGTGAGCCCGCTCACCCGCCTTCCTCATTAGGGGTCGGGTTGGGCCAAACACCTCTGCCGGGAGGGGGAGGGGGACATGTAGGGGGGGAGAAAGGGAAAGGCCTCCTAACCCTCCTCTTGGAGACACCCACCCTCCACCTGCATAGCTCACTACACCCAGTTTTCCCCATGAACATCGATGCATCCTTTTGCACCTGTTGACGCCCGTCTGAGGGTGGGGGGGACAGCAGGAGGGAGCCGCCCACAGCCGACTCTGTGGGGAGGACTCACCGGGGTCAGCGAGGCGTTTCCATGGCCATGCTTCTTCTTCTTCTCTACTCCTCTTCCTCAGCGACATTGTGACGGCGATTGGTGATTGGACAGCAGACGACACAGGTAGGGGTGAAAGGTCGGCCGCCGAAGAGAGAGGGACTGTCCTCACACTGTGCTGTGATTGGTGGAACCGTGGAGACACCGACGCATCCAGTGTTCTGTGTGGATTAAACTGAAACGTCCCGTCATGTCAAATAGTTTTTGGTGATCCAGAATAAAAGCAGTTATAGTCCCTTCATCAAGGACCTCTTAGTTTTTTCTTCGCTCTAGATCTTTAGTCTGTGCCGTGCTTTGGAACTTTCCGTAAGACTGCATTGCTCCTTTTTTTTTGAGCTGCCTGTTGCAATTGAGGAATCTCAGCTCTTCCTGTTTTACATTTTTATTCTGAAAAATTATGTTTGTGGTGACGGTGAAACGTGTTTATTCTTAAATCTTTTATTGAATTCTGTTGGATGCCAAATAAATGTGGAACTGAGAACGGTAGGCTGTCCTTCACTGTGGTCCTGTCATGTATGGCTAGATTAGCCCTACATCATTGATTATTGATTTTGTTTTAAATATCTGAAATCATTTACCTTTCCTGCTTAATCCACAGTTTCCACTTCACACCGTTGTTTCTTATCAGTTATGAGGCACGGTGATGAAACCTGAAACTGTTGCTGTGCAAGTTACTCAACAAGTCGTTGCTAGGTAACCAAAGAGCGATGCCACCGAGTGGATGAGAGGTTGAGTGGCTAAAGCCTATCTCCCAGAATGCTGTGCGGTTCTGAGTCGTCACCTTCCTAAGATAACAACCCAAGTCATTTTTTGAAAAAAAAAAAAAAATTATTGCCTAAAAGATGTATTTTTTGTGTGGGTAAAAGTCACCTTTGGCAAAAAAAAAAAAAAAACTTTCTATTTTAGGAATGTGATGATATTCTATCAGCTGTATTATCTATTGATGCTGATCATGTCTATCGATAAGTTATTGTTTGTTTTATTGTCCGCCCCTACTCTCATTACTCCAAGTTGTTTAGTGGACAAATATTAATATAAGCACACTTTAGTATTTCATTATGGAAACTGCAGCCACCTGTTAATTGAATCAACAGCTATGGATTCAAAGTTCAGTTTCACAATCCAAACTCAGGATATGAAGTCCCTGGTCCAGCGCCGCAGCCATGACGGTGACCTTGTGTAAACCGTGGATCTAGAACCCAGCAGAACCCCTGAGGCAGGTTAATGATTACCGGAGCTCCGCTTATTTCCAGCCGGGCCTGCGGCGAGATGTCAGACTGACGGGAGCAGCCATGTCCGGACACCGGGTGTGTGTCTCCGATTACGAGGAGGAGGCCAGGAGGGTTCTCCCTAAAGCTGTGTATGACTACTACCGCTCAGGAGCCGACGGCCAGAACACACTGGCCGACAACGTGGCCGCCTTCAACAGGTACCGTCCAACCCGCTTCTACAGAGTGACAGCAGCTGCTGTCTGTCAGTCCACTCTGCCCAGGTCTGGATGGACATGGGGAAACATTAATCTACTGAATGTCTCTGTGTGAAGCAGTAGATTATTAGACAGTGATGTAGTTCAGTCAGGTTTATCTGAGCATTCTGACTTCCATAGAGATGGATTAGGAGCTCAAAGCTCTGGGTATTAATTATACTTTATGATCATCTTGTATTAAATATGTACATGAACAAGAAGGAGCATAAAATAATATATTACAGAGGTTCCATATGTTTTTTGTTTCACTGTTCTCTTGTTGGTTCCTCTGTACCGCCGAGGACTTTTTTTTTTCCTTAGGTGTTTTGCAGATTTGATCAAACCAGATATTTCAAACATTTTACTTGATTTAAAAAGCTGAAATGTTCATAGTGTTGAATTAATATTTTGCTAAATATATTTGATCTTCTTTGTTTTGTTTTTTTGTGGTACTGAATCCTGTTTTTTCCAGGAGTAAAGTAAAGCAGAACCTGCCTGAATGGATCTCTGGAAAAAAACTAAATGACTTGACCTTTGAACTCAGTCTTTTTGCTTCTTGTATACATTTTGTGAGGCGGACATTTAAAAGCAGCTCACACACACAGCAGGTCACCTGACAGTCTGTGTGTGCATCCAGGTGGTACCTTGTCCCCCGGGTGCTGAGGGACGTGTCTGTTGTGGACATGTCCACCTCTGTGCTGGGCCACAAGCTCAGCATGCCCCTCTGTGTTGGATCCACAGCGATGCAGAGAATGGCTCATCCTGCAGGCGAGACGGCGACGGCTAGAGGTTAGCACACACACACACACGATGTGAAGTTTGCAACTTGCAGCAGAAGAGGGGTCTAGCTACAGTAACTAGGGCAGCGCTGCCAAACTCATTTATAATCCGGGTCATATCAAAATCATGAATATTTTCATTAGTCGGTTGTGCCAGAATGGTTTGTTAAAACCTAATTAATAAACTCTTAAAATGTTAATAAATATCTGTTTCTGCATCAGATAAGCACTAATAAGCACTTTTCTCGTTATTCAGTCTCATTTCTTAATTCTTTTTGTGATTTTGTGATCAAAATTGCATTTTTTATGGTGCTAATTTAGAATTAACTTAAAAGAATTTTGTGATATTATTGCTTATGATAAATGTGACCTTTTTTTTTTCTTTTTTTTTACCATGTTGATAGTGGACTAAAACTTGGCATGAAGTAAGGCTAAAGCACCAGTGTAGTAAAAGTAGGACATTTTTTAATAAATCCACAAATATACATTATACATACATTTTGCATGAATGTTCACAATCACAGAATTGTGAAAAACTAGATGGATTGGTGTAATTTGGCTATAAACAGATAAACTGCTTTGATTTATCAGTTGTGTGGTTATTATCCTGTAGGTTCTATTTATGTGTCCCTATGGAGTCTGGAGGGCCATTAAAGAGCGCTGTGCTGGGCCAGATTTGGCCCCGGGGCCTTCACTTTGACACATGTGATCTAGAGTTTCAGGGAGAATCAGTTCTTAGGACACAGCAGTGAGGGAAGAAAGAAAAACCTCATCCCCAGGAATATCACTTGTCTTCCCAGCATGCAAAGCAGTAGGAACAGGGATGATGCTGAGCTCCTGGGCCACTTCCAGCATAGAGGAAGTGATGTCAGCAATGACATCCTCTCCAGGCAGCGGCGGGGTCCTCTGGATGCAGCTTTACATCTACAAAGACCGGGAGCTCACTCTGTCACTGGTGCGCCGGGCGGAGAAGGCTGGATACAAGGCCCTCTTTGTTACCGTGGATACGCCCTACCTGGGCAAGAGGTTGGATGATGTGCGCAATCGCTTTAAAATGCCCCCACATTTACGGTAGGAACCAAAGCCGGGATGGTGGTGAGGTTCTGCCAACTTCCTTCATCTGGACCAAAGGTTCTCATTCGTGTGTGTGTGTGTGTGTGTGTGTGTGTGTGTGTGTGTGTGTGTGTGTGTGTGTGTGTGTGTGTGTGTGTGTGTGTGTGTGTGTGTGTTCTCTCCTAGAATGTCTAACTTCTCCTCAGCCTCTCTGTCCTTCTCTGAGGATGACTATGGTAAAGACAGCGGTTTGGCTGTTTACGTTGCGAACGCGATCGAGCCGGCTCTCAGCTGGGACGACATCACCTGGCTGAAGAAAAACTCACGGCTTCCTGTGATTGTAAAAGGCGTTCTGAGCGGTACACACACCCACCCACACACACACACACACACACACACACACACACGCACACACACCCACCCACACACACACACACACACACATGCGGCATTGTTTATCTCTATACTTGCCACTGGGATTGTTCCAACATTTCAACCTTTTTGCCTGTAATAAACAGGCAAAAAGATTAGAGGTAGGATCAGTGAAGATCACACGTCTGGTTACCATAGAAACAATGCATCCAGAAAGTATTCACAGCATTTTGTTACGTCGTTGTTCCACAATCGGCAAAAATGTTATAGATAAAATAAGATTTAAGTGCACAATTTCTATCTTGAAAGCTCTTATTTAGTTCCCTCTGGAGTCTAGACTTTTGTCCGACTCTGGATCTCTCCAAAGGCGGTCCACTGTTACCAACACCCCCTTTATTTCACTAGAAAACACCAGATTGTCAGGTGAGGAGATACAGAGTTGTGATGACACCATGACAACATCTGGCTAGCATCGTCCCTGCTGTGAAACATGGTAGTGGCAGCATCATGCTGTAGGGCTGATTTTTCTGAAGCTTGTCCACAAAGAGGGAGAGATCACATAAAATTAATTCTTCCAGGGAACCAGATCCACAATGTTCTGGACCTCAGGCTTAAACGTTCATTCATCTCCCAACCTGACAGAGATCCACATCAACAATGTGACAAGAATTGGCTCCATTTTGGATTAAAGTTGCGACATAACGCAAAGTAGGAAACAATGAGGGGTTGTGAAAACATTTTGGGTGCATTGTGGAACACCACTGCCATGTTCTGTTCTGAGATCAAACCAAACTACATTTGTTTTACTCTGTTGTTGAAGGTTAACATTTCTCATCCACACTGTGGTCTGTAGATGGCGCTATTGTGGCCATGGTTACAGAAGAATCTCAGTGTACTCTGTTGGCATCGTGATCCTAACATGTGGAACCTCTGTGGTCTGAGCCTCTGACACATTGGACTGTCTGCAGGTCAAGATGCTGTCCAGGCTGTGAACTATGGAGTCAGTGGCATCCTGGTGTCCAACCATGGAGCTCGACAACTCGATGGTGTTCCTGCAACGGTTAGTGTGTGTGTGTGTGTACGTGTGCGTAGGGGTGTACGTGTGTGTGTGTGTGTGTGTGTACGTGTGCGTAGGGGTGTACGTGTGTGTGTGTGTGTGTGAGTGTGTGTACATGTGCGTAGGGGTGTGCACGTGTGTGTGTGTGTGTGTGTGTGTGTGTGTGTGTGTGTGTGTGTGTGTGTGTGTGTGTGTGTGTGTGTGTGTGTACGTGTGCGTAGGGGTGTACGTGTGTGTGTGTGTACGTGTGTGTGTGTGTGTGTTGTGTGTGTGTGTGTGTGTGTGTGTGTGTGCGTGTGTGTGCTTGGTCGATTTCTACACAGAAAATTAAATTGCAGTTGCTCTCACTAAAGATTCTGTTGCGTTCATGTTTGTTTAATCCAACTGAATGCATAATCAAATGCTGATATGGACCAAAAAAGTTTTTTTTCTTTTTTTTCTTTCTGTTATCCAGGTTTGGTCAGCAGATCCTGAACAGCTTAAATCATTTAAATCACTAACACAGTGTTGTCGTTTTTGATGTGTGTGTATGGGTGTGCGTGTAGCTGGATGTGCTGGAAGAAGTGGTGAAGGCTGTACAGGGTCGTTGTGAAGTCTTCATGGATGGAGGAGTGAGACGAGGGACGGATGTCCTCAAGGCTTTAGCTCTGGGAGCAAAGGCTGTCTTCATCGGTCGTCCAGTTCTGTGGGGACTTGCCTGTCAGGTGAACGAACGACCACCACCCGGGTTTAGGAGGGCGTCTTCTCTGGATCTAAACATGCTTTACAGGTTAACTTCATCTACCGAGCACAAACCTCCTCCCAATGCTGCGTCCTGTCTCTGACCAGGGAGAAGAAGGAGTCACTGAGCTACTGGAACTTCTAAAAGAGGAGCTTCGACTGGCTTTGGCTCTGTCAGGTAACTGGGTTTCTCAACTCCGGTCCTCAGAAACCACCACCCAGCTTATTTCAGAAGAGTTGCTGTCATACGACACCTGATTCAAATGATTGCACAACTTCCTCTGCACTCAGAGAGTCTGTTGCCTTGCAAAAGTATCCATACTGCTTTCCACATCAAAAGTTCTTCATAAATTTAGACTTCGGGGGATTTTATTAGGATTTTATTTAGATTGTCTATAATGGGCCGACACAAAGCGGTGTAGAATTGAAATGAAGTCAAAGGATTTGAGAAGTGTGTTTTGTTTTATGCTAACTACCACACTACATTCTGCAGAATCTCATTTCACTCCTTTTGGGATCATTACCACTAGCTTTGAATTAAAAAAGTTTATTTATTTGTTTCATCTGAGCTTGTTTAGTGAAATGAAATGTACTGCACACTTTCCTTGTACGAATTTCTTCCTTCCTCTTTAGCTATGCACTTTATGTTTCTCTGCTGTTTTCTTGGTGCAGTATCTTGGACTGTGTGTAGACATTGTGAATGTCTGAATGAATGATCTCTGACTGCGCAGGTTGCCGCTCTGTATCCGAGGTGAGCCGGTCCTTGGTGAGGAGAGCGGACTTCACTTCCAGGATGTGAGAGAAGAATCCCAGGATAACGGCTCACCCAGCATGTCTGATGCCTCGTTAGTTGGCTTTTCTTGTGCCTCCAGTCGATTGGCAAACTATACATAGAAATCATCAAATAAAATGTGACTGACTGTTGGGTCTGATAGGTTGGTACAGTGAGGAGAGAAACATGTGGCATTAACAGAAAGGTTGTGACCTTTGCAGATCTACTGTGGATGTTTTCTAACTTACCCACCGTCACCTATGAAATAAATATGACCACTAGTAAAACCTTTGTATGTATTTTGTTTGCTAACTGCTAAACCTCTTTACACAATCTACATATTTTCATTCAGTTATTTCCTTTATTAACAGTGTTATTTTAAGAGACAATGAAACAACTCATGAACTCCTTATTCTAGCTCACCTTATTATGTTGTGTCCAAAAACAAAAGCCTGTTTTGACTTAAATATCATGACTGTCAAAAGCAATGATCATAACAGATCCATGGGTTTATGTATTCAAACAAATGTACCAAAACATAAAGAGTTGAGGTGTAAGCAAAAGGCTGGCTATAAAATAAACAATCTGGGGAGGATGGGACTGGGCAGATCTTCTGGGGCAGGGAGTAAAAACAGGAATATGTGCAGAATGAGGACCCTGAAATCAGCTGCTATGTCTGAAAATATTTATCTATCATAAAATACTGCATGAGAAAAGGATCCAAATAAACTGAGGGCTTAAGTGTTTTTTTATTTTTATTGAAGGCATTCTGAGGGAAGGAACCTTCTGCTACTAAACATAACCAACCACCACTGACAAAAACCTTTCTGAAAATGAAAGAACCAGAAACATAAATATGTACGCCTTTTTTTATTGAACTAACTGCTACTCTGGGAAGACAGCTAGCTTTTCTTGTTGTGGTACTGTTATCCAAAGGGAACCAACCTTCTCACCGTGTAGCTCGTAGGAAGGGTATAAGCGTTACACCGTTGCTCCATGTAAACAGTTCCTCCAACATGCGGTTGTCTGCTTGCTATGAACGTGGAGTTCAGCCTCGCTCTTGTACGTTTACGGATTTATTTATTTATTTTAAAAAATGTGACGCTTTAAGCAATTATTTCACTATTTAACTGCGACGCGAAAGAACTTAAAAGATTAAACGAAGCGACGGCAGCGGAGTTCCATGGAGGTGGAGGGCCGGGACTTCCTCAACTCTCCGCCCGTGAAGACGGTCCGGTTCGGGGGCAGCGTGGCGGAGACGCTGGACAAACTGAGAAAGGTCAGTAGCAACATGTTTTGACGGCGCTGATAAAATCACGCCGAGCCACATCTCTGGTCAACCCGGTCCGGAGCCACGCCCTGGACTCTCGTGTTTTAGTGGGAAAACATCGACACGAACTGCTGACCTTTTGTCTTGTTGCTTGAAGGGAGACAAGAGCGACTATGAACTCCTGAAGCATCAGCTGGCGGATCCGGACATAAAGGTAGAGTGTGAGCTGTGTGTGAGCTGACCCTGGATGTGCAGCAGTGTTCCTCAGCGCCTCCTCTCCTCTGACAGGACGCGCAGATCATCAGCTGGCTGCAGGAGTTTCGGAGCTGCATGACCCAGCTGACCAAAGACCATGAACAGCTCATTTACACCGTTTTAGTAAGAGATCCTGGCTCCCTCTTTCTCTTTATCAGACTTCATAGTAAATGAAGTGAAGCTAATAGCTGGTGTCTGAATTTATAGTACTGTTATTTATAGTAGAGCTGCAACTAATTTTAGTAATCGATTATTCTGAGGGATTCCGTTGATTTTTCTATCTAAAGCATAATGAACGTAAATTCATTATGATGCCTATAAATATTTTGTAAATAGAAAAAAATCAAGTTTTGCAAGATTCACAATGATAGCATTCCTTTAGTGAACATTTGATCATTAGTAATAAAGGATTCAGCTGCAGCTGAAAGAATACAGCGAACCGGTGAGCAGCCTGACCCGAATCAGTGTGTTCCTTTTTACAATATTTGTATTTTATTTTCCTCTTTTTACTAAACATATTCATGTTCACTATTCAATCTGCCACAAAAGCCATGGCATATGTCACAGCTGACAGCAGTCGTGGGAGCTGACACTAGAAAGTGCCACTATAATTGTCATGTTATGTGCTAGTGTCTCTCTAATTGATTCATAATTATATTGTAAAGAGTGTTTAAGAGATTTTATTGACATAATTTAGCCAGATGAAGCTAAAACTGTGCCACTTAAGTTCTGGGTTTACACACAGAGAATTATTTTTATTTATCTCAAATTCAGAATGTATATACTTTTGTACAGTTTTGGTTTAGTTAATGCTCTGACTGTGTTCTTCATTCAGCAAATGGATGTTTTTTTTTTTTTTTTTTTTTAGTCTTTATAGTCCAAGTCACGATTTACCAATTAGTAAATTAATTGACGATTATTTCAACAACTGGATTTTCATGTGATTCCCCTCCCAGAGGCTTCCGTGGGTGGGCCGGAGCCAGGCCGTGGTGGACGAGTTCCTGGCCTTCCTCAGCAACCTGGTGTCAGCACAGACCGTGTATTTATGCGCCTGCCTCAAAATGGTGGTGTCCCACTTCACTCCCAGTAAGCCGCTCACCGCTGGCCAGCCGGTTCGTCAGATGTTGCGGCTAGCCGTTAAGGACAAACTGTTGTCTGTTTTTCAGAGCGGGTGACCATCTGTGAGGGAGGAGTTGATATCTCTGATTCAGAAGATGAGGAGGACAGTGAGTGTTGCGGCGTTTTGCTGTGGTTCTCAGTCAGCAGTCGAAACCGCCTGACACTCTGGCTTTGCTTTGATTTCAGCCGACCTCCCCAGAAACTTTGACCTCTGTCACCAGGCGCTGCAGCTCATCATCAAATACGTTCCCTCGTAGGTTTCTGACCAGCTTCTTGTTTCCTTTGCTGATGAGCCAACATTCTGAGAGGACAAAAAACAGAAAACATTTCACAATCCAGACGTAGATCTTGTTCCAATAGTTACTTTGAAAGCCTGACCTCCTGTCTGTTTTTGGTTTCTCTTAGGACAAGTCGCTTCCTCATGCCCGTTCTCCAAAACGGCTTCCCTTTTGTCCAGAAATCCCCCAGAACTCTGGTAAGAACGCCCCACAGCTGCTCCTGATGAGCAGCATGGAGCTTCACTGACGGCTTGTTGCTCCTTAAAGGAATGCTACGTCCACAACCTGCTGAGGCTGACCGTCTACATCCCATCCATCCGTCGAGACGTGCTGGAGCTGATCGTTGGGCAGCTGCTCAAACTGGATGTGAGTCCTGCAGTCCTACCAGGGACTTGACCTGGAGGCCGGGGGGTCAAAGGTTAATGTCGGGAGGGAGCCTGTCACGGGGCTTTTTATTTATTTTTTTTTGGTTTTCTAAGCTTGTTGACTATAGGTCTGCAATTAATTACTATTTAGTCATTAGATTAATTGATTATTTTCAATTAATCAAAAATAATCAATTATTTGAACAATTAATCAGATCAAACAAATGTTTTTGTCGCCTTCTGCAAATTTAGCATTCAAGATTTTTTCATACAGTATCAGAAATACAATAAAATATGCAAATAAAAAAAATATATATATTTTTAAAACCTTAAAATAATGATGTATACAAAAAATCTAATGTGTAAATCTGAGTGATTGCTGTGTGTGTTGCAGGTCAGCGCATCAAGGGCAGAGATTGAGGAGGCAGAGGAGAACCAGAACCAGCCTGAGGAGGGACTCTTTGACATGGTACCAAGATTAATTAATTAATTTATTTAGAATCGCCTTCAAGTAGCTCATCTTATTAGTTACTAATTATCATATTTGTGTTATCACTAACACTTTTAATCACTCATTTATTTTTATTTTTTCTGACACAATCTAAAACAGTCCTTCAGGATCCAACTGAAGAACTCAGTGATTCTGAGAATAGATTTGAGTTCTAATCCTCTCATCCCGTCTCGTATTTTACCTTCCTGATGGATTTTAACAACTTGAACCAGATAAAAACTCGATACAGTGAGACAGATGTGAACAGATGTGATTTGGACCCATTCTGCTGCCTGGCTGTGTGTCACCTCTGGTCATTTTAGTAATGAGGTGAAAATATTACTTTTAGAGTTTAAAGGCTGCTGACGCCTTTAAACTCTAAGTTCAAGGGCTGTGAAAACTTAAAAGTGAGTATTTTCTGTGTGTGTGTGTGTGTGTGTGTGTGTGTGTGTGTGTGTGTGTGTGTGTGTGTGTGTGTGTGTGTGTGTGTGTGTGTGTGTGTGTGTGTGTGTGTGTGTGTGTGTGTGTGAGGATGAGGACATGACTGCAGACCAGCCGCATCGGACCAACATGATGGCCCACCCAGTGGCTGAGAGACTGGACACACTCATGGTTGTTCTGATGGCTTACATTAGAGACGTCTGCAATGTGGATGGTACTGACACACACACACACACACACACAATACATGACAAGGGTAACCGTGGGTCAGCGCAACCTTAAACTTGCTGTATGTAACTTTTAATTTGTTTAATCTGTCACCTTGTTTTGACAGTGTGATATGAGATGACATTGATTCCTCCACTGCTACTGTCTGAAGAAATGCACCAACCAAAAACACTCAACCCCAATTTACTTGCTGCTAAATGTTGCTAATGGCAGAGAAACAACTTACTGTTACAGAAAATCAGTTTATAGCTGGATAGAGACTTTAATAATCCCTTTGGAAAATTGTGATTTTCTTTTCCCACACAGCACTCTGAGATATACATCAAACACTTTAAACATTATATTTTTAAAGAAACATTAATATTAAAACCCAAATCCTCTGTTTCTGTTGTCCTGTTGGCCCTCCTTCCTCCTGGTGAGGAGTTGAACAGCATTCATGATAAAAGAGAGCAACAGGGAGGTGGGATGATCAGCGCTCACGTGAGATTGATGGACAGCGCTAGGACCTGCCTCCTGGTTCTGATTGGGTGTTTCTAGTTAGTACTGGGAGAAGAAGGAGCAGCTCAATCTTTTATTTATTTTTTCTTATCTGCACATACCTTAATGTCACAACATAGTGACAGTTTCAAGGTCTTTAAAGAGTATCTAAAATCAAGGCCTTAAAGTGTATTAAATTCATCTTAGAAAATGTGGGTTGGCAGTGCGCGAAATTCATAACACCAACATCTCTAGGTTTCATTTACATCTGCGGTTCTCCGCTCATCTCTCTGAAGTCCAGTCGAGTCTCTGCGGGTCCAGGTCAGGTGACCGGATCACTGCTCTGTCTCTTCCAGGTTCGTTTCACGCTGAACGAACCAAGGAACTCTACAAAGACCTGCTGAGTGTGTTCGACAAGCTCATTCTGCCGACTCACGCTTCCGGTCACGTGCAGTACATGCTGTTTTACCTCTGCAGCTTCAAACTGGTCAGTATGCCGGGATGGGATACGGGCCGTGGTCCTGCCCGTCCTCTGTCTGATTTGCAGTGTGTGTGTCTGTGTCCCTTGATCCAGGCTCTGGCCGAGGCCTTCCTCGATCACCTGTGGAAGGTTCTGCAGAACCCGACGCAGCCCGCCATCCTGCGCCAGGCCGCAGCCGGATACATGGGCAGCTTCATGGCTCGAGCCAAGTTCGTCCCTGTTCTGTGAGTCTACAAGGTTTCTCAAAGTGTGGGCCACCAGAGGGCGCTAGAGGCGCATCAGGGAGTTGGAGGGAAGATGAGGGAAAAATGCAAAAGCAAAAGAATTGGATGTTTTTTCATAAATTCATTATGATTCTTTTTAATCATAAAATCTTATTTGTTTTTCAATCATTATTATAAAATAAAGGTTTCATTGACTTATTGAAATGTGATCATTTTTCTGGTTAGCTGCCTGTCAAACTAAAGCTCCTTTGCTCCTCAAGCTTCCATAGCAAACGAGAAACTGAAAGGTTTGTCAAGAAAAAGAGTGAAGGATCCGTCCAGCAGCTGCTGTGAAGGATCTTGCTGCAGAATACCACGAGAGCATTTATGCTAAGCACACTTAATAACTATTGAGTAGTGAATAAAAAGAAAACCATTGTAGGTTTCTGTGCATATTTCGTAGCATGTAGTCTGTGGATCTTCAAAAAGGTCCCTGACCAGAAGCTGATGATCCTGAGACAGCTCTGCAGCGGGGGTCTGACTCCCTGTCCTCTTGTCCTCTCAGCACCGTCAGGGCGTGTCTGGACCTGCTGCTCACCTGGATCCACGCCTACATCGACAACCAGGACAGCAGCGGCCGGCAGGTCTGCTGCGATATCAGCCTGCATGGACCCTTCTACGCCGCCTGCCAGGCCGTCTTCTACACCCTGGTGTTCAGACACAGAGCCATGCTGGAGGCCAACATGAAGAAAGGTGGCAGCATCTGGGGGGCTGGGGGGATTACCTGCACGGCTCAGGACAGGAGCTCAAGCCCCCTTTCCGGCTCTCTCTGGTTTCAGGGTTGGAGTATCTACAGAGTCTGAACCTGGAGCGGCTGGTCATGTGTCAGCTGAATCCACTCAAAGTATGTCTGCCTTCAGTCACCAGCATGTTCGCAGCCATCACCAGGTACACACACACACACACACACACACACACACACACACATTCATGGATGGTGGAAGCTTCCTCAGACACAACCTCCCCTTCAAATCATTTCACACTTTCTCACATTACAACTAGAGATAAACCGATCCAATATTAATATCTGTATCAGTCCTGATTGGATAGCTTGACAATGTGTACGATCAATCAGGTCAAATCTATTCACTGTAATTCTATGCTTTGTGCTCTGAGTGATGTCATGCTTCATTATTTATTTTACATTATATTAAGAATTTCTATTATTATTTATTTCCCATTGGCTGTTTTACTCCTACTTGCACTGACTGAACAAATGAAAGTTGTTTTTTCTTGTTTGCCTGAGACTCTGAAGCTGTTGGTATGAATAAATGTGCTGTACTGGTGCAGAGTTAATAAGGAAGTAAAATAAAGCAAACTGAAGCTCCAAGAAGCAGAGCTCTGCATTGTCTCCTGTGTCTGTGTTGCAGGAAGTACCAGGTGGTTTTCTGCTACACCATCATAGAGAGGAATAACAGGCAGGTGCTGCCGGTGGTCCGCAGCTCTGCAGGAGGAGACGGAGTGATCACCAACACCAACCCTCTGGACAGCTTCTTCCCCTTTGACCCCTACCTGCTCAAACGGTACACCAGCTGGGTAATCCAGGGTTTTAGGAGGAACTCCCTATGTGCTGAGTGTGTTCTTAGGTTTTGGATAAATATATCAGAACACACAGGAGGACCGGTTTCATGCAGGTTCTCTGATTCTCCTTCAGAGGCCAGAACCACCCAGTTTCCTAAACTTCCTCTGCACAAATAAATGTTCTAAAAACCCTCTCCTGTCTTTTTCCTCTGTTGGAAGTGACTACACAACTTCCTTGGTCTTTCTACTCCAATAGCACAGATCTGGAATTGCAAACTGTAGTTGGTTAAAATTCAAAAATTCTTTATTTAACTTATAGGGTTGAATAAAGTCTTCTTTTTGTATGGTGACACTGTGGGCAGGAACGATCTCCAGTAGCAGTTAGTGTTGGTGTATGACATGCTTGCAGCTCAATATCCAGTCAGCAATTTGATATTCCATCAGGTGTTAGCTATAGCTTTGCTAATCCACCTCATTAGCTCTAGCTGCTTCTCTTTCAATCTCTGTCTCAAGGCCTCCTTTTCAACTCCTCTGTGATACGGGGTCATAGTTCACGTATTACTTGAGCTTTTCAGATAATAATTAGTATCCCCCAATTGTAAACAGAATGCTTCGTTGCCACGGTTACACAGCATATCAACCGTATGAAAGTAAAAAATGTCGGAGCAAAAATCCTCCCGGCTGCACAGCATCCAGAACCAGAGGAAACGAAACGGCAACGATTTGACCAATAAATGATGAGTAGAAGGTGATGATGAGCCAATCAGGACAGACATCAGCATGTTAACTCAGCGCTCACATCGTCTCTGATGTTAGGGATTTGTTTCTGTGTGTGCAGGTCTGGTCAGCTGATTGAACCACTCTATCAGGCTTGGGATGACCTCGCAGAAACTGATCTGCTTCCTCCCAAAACAGCTCAACAGGTGAGCTGATTGGCTGATTGACGCATTCACCTCCTGTTTCATCTTCGCTCTTCAAGTTACCGCTGTTTTCAAACTGTGTCAAAGACCTGCCGTCAACTCGTTTGCAGTTTTTCCGATTCGCTCCTGGATCAAGGTTATCGTACATGAATCTTATTTCTGGACGATTTCTGTGTTCATGTTCAAAATCCTTTCAGAATCATTGCAGGAAAGTTATCCTGCTCAACTCTTTTTCATCACACTATTCTGTCTTCTGATGAAAAACACTGGCAGCATTTCCATTACAGATGTGTGCAAATCTTTGCCGATATTCTGCTATTGCTGAAAAATCCCAGCTTTGCAATTGCAGTGTTTCCATTAAGTAAGAAATGAAATTGAAATCACAAGTGAATAAGTAAGTGAAATAAGTTATTAAAACTCATGGCAGTGATAAATGTAAACAGTTATATGAGATACATTCATATGTCTGTTCAACCGATCATCTCTCAGCCAATCAGAGGAGACTTTGGCGTCTTATTCAGGCATTGGAGCGATAAGACCCGCCTACGTCCTGGATGCAACATGTTGGAATGAGACATTTTCTGAATTGTGATGCGAGAGCTCTGGTGGAGCCAACTGCACGTTGTCTGAAAAACAAAAACGAACCGTCATACTAATACCACTTCCTGTTGCCTTTGTCATTTTCACCAGTAACATCCAGCCGTTGATCATGTGATTCATGTGATGCAAAAAAAAAAGTGTTTCCATTGTAGATTTGCAAAATACATCTATTTCAATACAACTTAAAAACCACCTCATCCCAGCAAAAACTTTTTGTGTCATCTTTAAAATTGATGTTTCCGTTAAGCAGATTTATTCTCTTAATTTCAATTTGCGCAATTCTGCGGCAGCAACTTTAGAATGGTTTTTCAGAGTAAAAGCCCAAAGAGGGAAAGAGTCTGGGTTTTCCTGATGGTGGTTGTTCCATCTCTTTTAGGCCCTGAAGGAGGATGAAGACGATTTCTTGAGTGGGGAGACGCCACACGGAGACGGCGTGCTTGGACTGACCCCCAGCTCGTACGACTCCAACATCTGCAGCCCCAACGGCGTGGGTTCTCCCCCCATGGCCCAACACCAAGCCTTCAAGTTTTAATCCCTCGCCGTGACCAGAGGATCCATGAACAGTGACTTTATTTCTGCTGCTTAATGCTGCAGCCGCCCTCAGATGGAACATGAATATGAACAAGATGTGGGTTATTTTTTAATTGTGGTACTGTACAGTACTCCAAGAGAGCTCACACACACCTATGAACATTTTCTATGAATAGATTATGTTTTAAATAAACAGTTAAAGGTACCAAGTTTTGGTGTGGTACGTATTCACCAAGCAACCATGGTAACGCATGGTGAGCACATGGCTGTTAAACCACAGACACAGCTAAGGTTTCTCAGAACACTTTTCAGCGCAGACCGTCAGCTGAGCCATCAGGAGCTTTACGTTTTACTTTATATACATCAATTCATGGTTCTCCCGCAACTTTCTCCAGCTGAACAGAAACAAAACAGAAGTTTTTATCTTTGGACCTGCAGAGGAATGATCCAGAGTCATCACACAGCGTCAGCTATTACAGCTGGAAACTAGTGATCAGGCTGGATATAGTGATGAACTCTGACCTGAACCGTCTGAGCAACATAAAGGCGGTTACAAAGTCGGCCTTCTGTCACCCGAGAACATTTCCAGAATTAGAGGACTGATGTCCCTACAAGAGCTCGAGAAACTAATAAAAAGTCTAAAAATGGAAAGACTGAAACAAAAAGACAGGACTTCCATCATGAAACACGCCCTGCTGGCTCTTTATACAAACTCCATCTATCAAAATCAATAACTCCTTTTAATTGCGTTTACAAATGACCAACAAAATTTGGCATTCACAAAAAGTTTAATGTCAAAGTGAAAACCTGTTTATAAAAAATGACTAGAAAACATTTAACATAAAATGCGTTGCTGCATAAATTTTCAGCTCCTGCTTTTCCTTATCTGGTGAGTCATGATATTAAAACGTATCTCTTCATAAATGAAAGTAATATTCAGCCAAAGTGACTCCTGAGCTGCTGTGGAGAAAATCAGTTTCTGTCTGAAGACTTAACTTAGTGTGTTTCTTCTCAACAATAAACTCATGCTGGTGAGTACAGCAAAAATCTGATTTGCTGTTTCTACAAACAGGAAGTTTGAGCTTTTTCTTGTAGACTGAAAGGTGGTAGACTTCTAGAGCTGCTCTGAAGGACCAGACAGATATGCGTCTGCTTGCTCTGTCCCATTTTAAACCACAAGGACCACGGGTTTGTTCCCCTGAGAAAAGAATCAGAAGAAAAGAAGGAAGAGCTGAGGAAGACGGAGGCTGAAGTTCAGGAGAGAAACGACTGATGATCCAGGAGATCGGAGAGTCTGTGAAGATCAGCAAAGATGCTGCAGACTGAGAGAAAGCAGAAGGTGTTCAGGTCTTCACGTCTCTAATGAAGAGGTTTGTGGTGGATGTGACTCTGGATCCTGACACCGGCTGATCATAGCAATGATGAAGATGATGGAGAATGAATCTGAGTGACTCTGCAGGTGACGTCCTGCTGGTGGAGAGGAGAGCCAGGGATTGTCCTCAACAGGAAGAGAACAGTTCAGAGTCTTTGCTGCAGCTCTGGTTTTCTGTTTTCAGCTTTTGATTGATTATATAGTCAAATAACAATGTTTTTGGCGCAGTTCAATTATTCTACTGCTTGTGTAAGATTTTTATTTTTCTTGTCTTATTGATAAACCGTTTTAGGCATGCATGACAATGTTTCAACCTGATTTATTTGTAGTGATTTATTTTGTCATTGTCCACCACATTGGAGCTTCAAGGTAGAGATCAATTGTTTTGGAATGCAGTTGTTCAGCTTTGTTATGTTGAAGGCTATTAGTAATAAATTAATGCTGGTTAAAAATGCACCCCACACTTTTCAGATTTCTTTTCCTTTTTGTAAAGAAATTTAGCCATCCATATTTTCTTTTAGCTACACCTAGTTTGTGTTGCCCTACCACGTAAAGTGAGTAAACCAGATGAATATTTGTGGTTAGAACCTGCTGAAATAGGAGAAAGATAGTGGTGAAATACTTTGTAAAGATATTATTAATAACCATCATATATAATGTTCTAATTCTGTTCCAGTCCTCTGAGAAATCTTTATTCAGTCAAAAAACACTTTTTTAATGTCATATTTTCCTCTGAACGGAACGTCATCAGGCTGCACAACGTCACTGTATGAACTTGCCGCAAACAAAGTTCCCTCAGCCAATAGGAACCTACTACCGACCCCTGGACCAATCAAAGTCAAACTCCAGACAACGCGGGTTCACTTTCAGCCAATCACCATCGGGGTGTGGGTGACGTAGTTCCGTCAGCTGTTCTTGTTTGTGCTCCAGTTTATTTTCCTCCGGGCGGTGGATGTCCGACCCGACCAGAGAAACGCTCCGACACCGAATCTGAGCGTTCATCGCCCGGCGAGAGCCTCCAGCCGGGCCCCTGTCCCTCCTCACTCCTCTGCCGCTCCACTTCCCCTCTGAGCTGGAGCCGTCCTCCGCCGCAGACATCGAGGGAAGCGGTGAAACGGATCCCGGGCCTCCAGTCCAGTCCGGAGGGGGGGAAAGAGGTAGCTGGGAAGCGGGATGGAGGGCGCGGACGGAGCGGGCGAGCCGGGCCGCCGCCGCCAGTTCGGCTGCGCCTCTTTCAACCAAGACTCCACGTAAGCAAGCGGCTCGCGCGAGGATGAGTCATCCGAAGACCCGTCCACGGAAATAGCTACTTTCAGCTGACGAGTGGCTGAAGTCTGTCCACAACCGACGAGTTCTTCTCTTTGCTGACGTTAGAACCAGCTGGTACCTCCGACCCACCGAACCCAGCGGTCCCAGTTACCGAACCAGTCGGTAGTTTATCAGCATTTGGGCTGGAAGTGAAGCTGTGGGCCTAAACACTCCCACATCCTTCCATATGTTTGCTCAGTTTGTGTTGTTCTCGGCCACAGAATGTACTCAGAACAGGCAAAACATTACGACCACCGACAGATGAGGTGAATCTCTTCTGTTATCTGCTCACCATGACCAGCTCTCCGGTATGGTGGCCCCTGCTTTTTTGGGGGGGACATTTTGTTCTCAGAGCTTTGGTGGAGGTAAGAAAGACTGACCTGCATCAGGCTGAGATGGACCAGAGCTGCAGCTCAGTATGTAGAGCATCAGCATCACAATATCAATATGTGCAACATTGCACATAACAAAGGACAGTATGGAGGCTGCATGCTACTTCCCTGTCTGATATGGAGCTGAGAGAGCAAATTCAGAAAGCTCTGGGAAATAAAGGTCTTAGAACATGTAATAATATGATTATTATCGGAATATTCTATAATGTGGCAAATTATTGCGTTTTCCTGAAACCTTCAGACATGTCACAGATTGCGTGCATGTTATAGAAACGGTGATCATTTCCGGCTGCGGAATAATTTGAGAAGAAAAGGTCTCTGAATTTTAATCCAATGGATTATCTGTGCAGGGGCGGAGCCAGAAAAACATTCATAGGGCAGCCAGGGACTGATCAGCCCCAGAGCCACTTTGGAGAAATATATTCTGCCTAATCACTTCTGCCTCCTACTGTTTTGGAGGGGAACTGTTTATTCCAATGAGACACGACTGGTCACTTCTCTCCATGGGAGCAACCAAAAGCTTGGCTCCCTGACTCCGCCCCTTCATATGTGGGATGTTTCTGAGTCTGAACCTAACGGCTTCCAGAACCGATACCATCCACTGCATCTTTGACTCAGACTTTGATGAATCCAGGCTCTTTTGGCAGCATAATGGTGGCTCACCACATCATAAGGCTGTTAGTGTAGTTACCTGATGTAGACAGAGTGCAGTAATCATGAGTCAGCATTATGAAGCTGCTGCTGTAAGTTGGGCTGGAGTTGATTACCAGCTCAGCTCCCATGAACAGACGCATAGAACCTGTTGAATTCCCACCCTTATGTTTGGATTTGAAACAAAAGGGCATCTAATCCCTTATGTGAAATTGAACCAGCTGTGCATGGATTCCTCACTTCATTTATAAGAGCTACACAGCATGACAGACCCTCCACCATGTCCAGCATGGCGTGTTTTGTCACTGCAGTCCTCTCCAGTTCAAATCCTTTTAGAGTTTGATAAGCTACACCAGATTGCTTTTGTGATGGTCAGACTGAACAGCGTGAACCAGTTTGGATGTCTAACGGCTGTGTGTGTGTTGCAGGTCACTGGCGTTGGGAACGAGGAGTGGCTACCAGCTTTTCTCTCTGACCTCGGTGGAAAAACTGGACTGCATCCATGAGAGCGGTCAGTGACCGATGCTCAGTCTGGACCTAGCTTCCCTCCGTGGTTAACGTTCAGTTTGCCTTTTCAATCATCAGGAGCTACGCTAACTAGCCTTAGCATTCACATGGCAGGCTGTTTGGTGAGCCAGCTATAGTGTAGCAGAGGTAGGGTGTGAGCGGCATGTAAATGAGGGTGATTGACAGTGCTAAGACTCTCCTCCTGGCTCTGATTGGTTGCTTCTGACTGTGTATTTCTGCAGTTGTGCTGGGAGGACCGAGAAAAGGCAGAGGAGTTCAGTTCTTTTAACAGATGATCTGCTTTATATAATACTACGTCAAAATGATAAACGTAACAAATATGTAAAAAAAACATATTTTTTATAAAAACTACATACTTTAAACTGAAGGTCCAGCATCCAGAATGTCAAGCCAAGTCACCCAGGATGATCCGCTGGTCACGTCTGATAGATGGTGAAAGAAGATCTCTGCTCTGTGTTGTTTTCCAGCGAACACTGCAGACGTCTACATCGTGGAGCGTCTGTTCTCCAGCAGTCTGGTGGTGGTGGTGAGTGCTGCCACGCCGCAGCGGATGAACATCTATCACTTCAAGAAAGGCACGGAAATTTGTAACTACAGCTACCCCAGCAGCATCCTATCCGTCAAGCTCAACAGACAGGTGACTCGCACCGTTTCAGCTCCTGGTCTGTCAGTCGCGTTTAAAATAACAAAAAAAAAAAAAGTCCGTCAAAGTGTGGGTTGATGCTTTTGTAGACTGAAAATATTGATAGACAAAAAAAGAACATTTAGAGTTTCAGTCTTTACCCAACATATTATTTTAGTTAAGATTTCACTGCTTTCATTTCTAGTAAGCTGTGTAGAAATGAAAGGAATTCAAGTCAATTATTTGAATTCCTTTCTTAGTCTGGAACCCAGTTCCTCCATTATTATTATTATTATTATTATTATTATTATTATTATTATTATTATTATTGTCACAGTTCTGATTACAGACGCGCTCCTGTTTTTTAGCTTTTGTTTAATATCCTTCAGCTTCATTTTGCTGCTTATTCTAACCGGAGGGTGAGCAAAGAGCAAATACTCTGCGATGTGATTGATGTAAAAGTTTATGTTCAAGAACTAAACAACAATAAGGGTTGTGGTATGGAGCAGGTTTCTGCAGATCACTTAAGGTTCTCAAACTCCCTTATATGAGGTTGCTGGTCCAGTCAGCAACCTCATATGAGGTCGACCCAAGAAGAAGAAGAAGAGATGGAATAAATATCTTAGATGTGATTGAGATACAAATCAGAGTGGGTCAAACGGTTTTCCTGGCAAAGAAAAGCTGACAGCACAAAGTCCTTCAATGAGGAAAATAAGTCTTGTTCTTGGAAAGTAGAATATTTCTGCATAATATACAAAAGAATCAACATTTTAACAATTTACATAATCCTGGATTACTTTGGATTACCCTAGCATATTAAAATAAGTGTTTGTCCTTATGAGGAAATGATTTACACGGCTTGAGACCGGCTGTGTGCAGACTGTTCATCTGCTCATCACGTTGTTGGAAGAATCTCTAAAGGTCAAAACTGACGTCTCAAACTGGCAGGAAGCAGATAAGGAGCTTCAGTGTCTCAGCAGACAAATGAAGCGTAACTCCACATTTTCTCGTGATCTTCCCTAGAGCCGTTTCCTCCCCCCACAGCTGCAGGTGGCAGTGCTGAGGTCCCTGTGGGATTTTTCATCAGAAGCAGTCGTTCTAACTGCAACTGTCCCGTTTCTAGACTCAGATGGGTTTGTTTTTTTTTTAAGAGAACAAACGACGTCATGAAGGCAACATAATGCCGAGAATCTGTGGAAAGAACTTCAAATATGTTCACAGATCATACTCTCAGTAGTTGTTAATGATCGTTTGGAGAGGGCTCTAAAAACAATAAATCCTGTCACTAAGTCTCCCAAACAGAAGTAACGTCTGAATATCTCTGGTAAACATGCAGCATGATGTCAGGACAGAGCAGCAGATCATTCAGAAGACGTGATTGTTGCTCTTGCAGACTATCTACCAGCCGAGAAATAATATGTGAATATATATGATGCTTTTTTTTTATTGTCACTCACTTCTTTGGGTCAAAAGAGGACAGAGTTTGTGTTGTTAGTGGGAACTTTTGGCTCCTGGTGGACAGAAACGTAATCTCTGGAATGTAGAGACGCTCTCCCTCTGGTTTCTCTGGAAATGTGAGCAACAGGCTGCAGATATCTGAGACTCTCCTCGGTGGACGATGTTCTTGAACGTGTCTTACAGAGGCTGGTGGTGTTCCTCGAGGAGTCCATTTATGTCCACAACATTAAAGACATGAAACTTCTCAAGACTCTGCTGGACACGCCGTCCAACCCCTCAGGTACGGGGAGAGCATTTCTAATATTTGATTTCCTTCTTTAGCTTAAAGAAAGACAAACTGAAAATGACTCTCCAAATCTCCACTCATTGCCATGTTATTTACATTTTGAAGTGTAAACCTGATCAGCTTTTCAGGACTGTGTGAAATGAAACGGTGTTTGGAAATGTCCCGGCCTCCTGCAGGTCTCTGCGCTCTGTCCACCAATCAGTCCAGCTCCTACCTGGCGTATCCTGGCAGCGTCGCGTCTGGGGACATCATTATACATGACACCAACAGTTTGGTAAGAGCCGTGTCAGCGCAGAACGTACACTGAATGCTGTGCTCAGGAATTCACTAATCATTTGGTTCAGTAGCAGAGTAATAATGCACCAATCATTTCTGATTGATTTCTGATCTCCAGGTTTTGGAAAGAGCTGAAATGAACAATATTCTGATTTTTTTCTGATTTTTTTGTAAACTTCCTGCCAGCAGGAGTCATAATTATTTGAGCGAAGAGTTGGTGTAAAACTTGAACTCTTTCATGATTAGTAGTGAGACATTTCAACCTGGCCTGAACATCAATCATCAAGCATGTTTTGCTCCAACTCATCTGGAGTTCTCTCTGTGCTTAGATACGTGTTTGTCTGCAACAGTTTGTCCTGTGACCCGAACCCTTTTGTCCCGCGGCTGCTCCTCCTGGAGCCGGTGTAAATCTAGCAGAGCGTTCCTGTTACTGTAAGATAACAGACAGCAGGAACCAAAACAAGCCCTGCAAGTCCATTCCTGGAAAGTACAACAGAGAGGTTTTCTGAAGGGTCACACGACGCCTCTTCCTCTGTTCACTGGACCTTATACAGAACAAAGAACCAACTGTAATCGTGATTGAGTGGAAATAAATAGGATAATGTAGGTTCTGCTTGGATTGTTGCTGGCATATGTTTTATCTGTATGATTGTTGTATTTGTACGTTTGTTCTGTTTAGAAAAGGAAACATGCAATCACAAAAAAATTCCCCCCGCAAAAATATTCTGGACATGGGATGACTGAGAAAATGTTAATTAAAAAATAATTAAATTACAGGCTGGATTCTTCGAAAGAATTTCGGCGGGAAATTATGACTCTACATTACACAGCAGCTTTGTTTTCGGGGGTTTTAAAACCTTTTCACACAGGTTTGTTTGTGTGCATTCAAAAGCACGAGGGTCTTTTCCTGAGACGTAACGGCTGCTTTCATTTCAGAGCACAGTGGCCACCATCCCGGCCCATGACAGTCCGCTGGCGGCGCTCGCCTTCAACGCCTCAGCCACGAAACTCGCCAGCGCCTCGGAGAAGGTGAGCCCACCCACGCTAGCACCTCGTCCAGCTCCGTGAGGCAAGCATGGAGATTTGGATTCATCCTGAGCGCACCGCTACGCCCATTTAGCAACAGGCCCTCGTCATTGTGACCTCACCGCCATCGTTTCAAAACTTTCCTCATCTGACGTACTCCATTTTCAGAACAGCAAAAGCTTAAAAACATTGGAACAAAAAAGGAAAACTGAACAAAAAAAAACCCAAAAACCAGAATGTGAATCCAAATCCCAGTGAAATATAGAACTCTAACAAGTGTTGAAGCCAAGCAGGTGCAATTTTCATATCGCCAGAATATATGATTGAGATGATGAATGTTTCTGCTTGTCTGCACCCTTATTGAAACGTTAGCTAACATTGTGTTTAAAAAAAAGAAATGAAAATGACAAGCTTAGCATCTGTCTGTCTGTCTGCAGGGGACCGTGATCCGAGTCTTCTCCGTTCCTGACGGCGAGCGTCTATTTGAGTTCCGCAGAGGCATGAAGAGGTCAGCGCTGTTCCACATCACTTTAGATGCACATAGTGCTGAGATCATTTCCTCATGCTGCTGAATGAACAGGAATGCCTTATGATGACCAGCAACGATCCAGCTCCAGAGCAAATGACTGAGTGGAGGATGATGAACAGATCTGCTGAGAAAAGATGATGATGATGATGATGATGATGATGAAGATGATGATGATGATGATGATGATGAGATGATGATGATGATGATGATGATGATGATGATGATGATGATGATGATGATGATAGATGTGTTTTGGATGTTTTGGAATTTATCGATCAACACATTGACAGGAAATGGGGGGATGGGAAGATGTGCAGAGACTGGGAATCAAACCTGGGAGTTTTTCCTCCCTAACAGCTGCTCCCCCAGCTCTCCATTAATAATCAATTTTTTCTGCAGGTATGTCAACATAAGCTCCTTATCCTTCAGTTCGGATGCCCAGTTCCTCTGTGCCTCCAGCAACACAGAGACTGTTCACATCTTTAAACTGGAACAACTGGGACCAAGGTGAGCCTGCAGAGACACTAAACAGACTAAATATTGGGAAACTGTTAGCTTCCACATTGTAGCCCAGATTTAGAAAGGAACATTTGTCTCTGTCTGAGCTGTGGTCTTCCCTATCGTTCAGTTTAGATTATTTGCGAGACAAAGCAGCTGCAGTTCATATCTGGTGCTATAAAAGCCATTTCTGTGCAAATTCAATTCATTCCAATATTCACTAATAACAAAGACGCATTCAGTTCCAATTTTATGCACTTCAGACCTCATTAGAATGCCACACACTTCGCTTAGCTGATCGCACAGCAGAAAAAACGTTATGTGAGGACTTCAGCAGAAAGAATTGATCATTTTAGAAACAGCAGAGAGAAAAGGCTTCCTTTTGATCAGACAAAGAACTAGAAATAATATGGCTCTGGAAAAAGTAAAGAGACCACTTAAAAGGACTCGTTTCTCTGATTTCACTCTATATACATGTAAATCTATAGATGTTTGGGTAAAATTAACATTGTTCTTTTATTTTATGAACAAAAGTTGAGTATTTATTTGCAGAAAATGAGAAATGGTCAAAATAACAGAATAAATAAATAAAGCAATGCCTTCAGACCACAAATAATGGAAATAGAACAAGTTTGTATTCATTTAGAAACAACAATTCTAATGTTTGTACTCAGGAATAAATATTTTATTTGAATTTTTGTTTTACTGCCCAAATAATCAGTGCTAAAACAGTGGAAACTTAGGATCATTTTAACAATTAAATAACTATGTTTTTTGGGGGACCTCTAACTGTCGTCCTCTCTCTCCAGTGCGGAGGACGAGGCGGCGACCTGGTCAGCCTACATGGGGAAGATGTTCTCTGCAGCCAGCAGCTACCTCCCTGCTCCGGTTTCTGGCATGATGAGCCAGGACCGGGCTTTCGCTACCGTTCACCTCCTCTCATCTGGTCAGAGGAACGTTTGCACCTTAGTCACGTGAGCCCCTCTCTCTTCCTCACCCTCTCTAACACGACCATGTTTGTGAGAGCTGAAGACACGCGTAGATAGTCGGATTAACGTGTCGCAACATGTTTCAGGCCAGTCTGGAGCTGGTGAAACGATGTTTTCTGCATGAGGTTAATCCTAAGTACTTGGCTTCCGCTGCTCCTTTTCTGTGGGGTCTTGGATGGAAACTCATGGTGATGTTTCAGGATCCAGAGGCTCCTGCGGCTGCTGGTGGCCACCGCAGACGGCCAGCTCTTCATCTATAACGTGGATCCACAGGATGGAGGCGAGTGCCAGTTGGCTTACAAACACAGGTGAGGCTGATCCAAATCCATCTGACCACATGTACCACACTCACATGACATTCATGTGTAGTTACTTCTTTCTTGTGACTGTTTCCTCCTTTGTGTGTGTGTGTGTGTGTGTGTGTGTGTGTGTGTGTGTGTGTGTGTGTGTGTGTGTTTGATCAGGCTCTGTGGTGTTGATGATGAAACGCACGGTGGAGAGATGAAGTCAGAGGGGGGGCAGCTCACACAGGAAACACACTCCTCTCCATCTTATGCAGAAACTGCTGCCTTACCAGCTTCTGGTCATGCTACTGCCACCCTCACTGGTTAGTGGTAACCAACTGTACTAGTTAAGGACCATGACCTACCTCAGCTTTAAACCTTGTAGTGTGTAACTCTTACAAAATGATGTTTTTCCATATTTGTTGAAACTGTAATCATATTCATGAGACAGATACTCTGTGAACAGATCCGACCAAAAACAACCAATCACAGCCAGGAGGCGTGTCTTAGAGCACTAGCTGCCACATTAGTATTGCTTTCCTTGCTAATTACTATCTGTTGATAATTAATGATGGTTTAGGAAGACTGGACGAACGCTGCCAGCTTTTCTCATGTCTGCCTTTGTTATGTTCCTGAAGTTAAAGTCAGACTAAACGTCTGGTGGTGGCTGGACAACGCCTTATAAATATAAATACCGGAGATTAGAAATTGGCTCCAAAAGTCCAACCGGTGCATCTTCAATCCAGCATTTTACTTTCTTTGCAGCAATTGTGAAGCTGCTCAGGAGATGGATGTGTTGTGCAGAAAGAGTTTTTTTCTATATTTCTTGTAATGACTGGGGTTCTTGGAGAGACTCTAAAGCTGAGCAGAAGGCATCACACACATCCTGCAGCCATGCAGAGTCGATGAGTCTGAATCACAAATCGGCTTCTTCACAGAAATCTAATATTTTTTACCTCTACCGGCTAAAAGTTCTGAGATCTCTTCCTTCCTTTCCCACACCCATGTTTGTTTGAGTTCTTGGAGATTTTGGGATCATCTTTTCTGGACAACGGTTTGTTTTTGAAAAAAAAAAAAAAAAAAAAAGAAGCTCAATCTGTTGTTTATGCACGCAGTATCGCTCTCATTGCCATGGTTTTCATCATGTCACATGGCAGTAAGTAACACAAGTAGCATCAGAGGTCAAGTGAGCAGGAAGCCTCTGTTAGAGAGTGGGACAAGCTCCCAAGAAACCCAGAAGAAAAAGAATCAGTAGTAAATACTAAGGAGATCCTTCACCCATCTTCTAAAAACAGATTTAAAAAAGATATATTTTTTACTCTCTGAAATCAAGCTGATTACTTGAACAGGAAAGATGAATTCTTGCTATACCTTTCCTGGTAATAAAGAAAAAATTGAAATATTGAAATGAAGATACAACAATAAATGCAGGTTTTCTTATTTTTGGATGAAATTATATGCACTAAATATCCACAAAAGAACCAGGAGTTTATTTTAGATCTTTTGTTTTTGTCATTCATTTTGGAAACCTTGCGCTTTTTCAGAATTTGCTTCAACATTGTGAGTCCAAACAAGAGATCTGACTTTAGTTTGGATTTGGAGACATTCGATGTGAATATATAAACTTTAGAGGAAATTCATTATTCTTTTCGTGTTTCTACAAATCTGAACATCCCATAGAAGATCTATCCTCCCACTTTTTTTTTTGCAAAAAATGTTTCGTCTTTGATTAGAACCTAAAGATTTAAATAAAAAGTACTTCTCAGCACTTCTCAGATTCTTGTTTGCAAAGAACTGTGAGAAACATCAGTTTCTCCTTCACCATGATTCATTCCTTTTTTTTTGGGTCTGTGACATAAAATCAAAAATACTAAAGCTTGTTATAATTCATCAAACAGTGAAAGGGATGAGGGAAATTCATTTGTTTCCAATGTTCTATGAATTCTCCTTCATTTCTAAACTTGCTTCCTGTCCAAACAGCCAAGCAGCTTCCAGACACGTGAAACAGCAGTTCCACAAACCGTGGTCATTTAGCGGCGAACGTGGGACAGTACGGTGGTGAGGTCTGAGTTCTGGGGATCTGGAAAGTGTTAATGATTCCTCTGTCTCCTCCAACCTGCAGGTTACTCTGAAGACGGCGGGGCGAAACAAGGGGACGTGATTCCTGAGCATGAGTTTGCTGTGGGGCCGGTGTGTCTGGACGACGAGAACGAGTTCCCTCCTGTGAGCAACCAGAAGTGCTGACTATCAGCCGTAGACTCACTGCAGCTGATTGTAAGAAATATCTACAATCAGCTGCAACTTGGCTACTTTCTTGATGAGTTCAGAAACAAAGCTTTTTAGAAAAGGGATTTTAATTACTAGTTACAAAGTAATGATAACTAGAGAACTAGTCTCTGAAAAGTGCACCTTGGCACAAGCATCGAATGTTCCAATGAATGCATAATTCTCGTTTCCACTGAACATGTTGTAAGCGATTATTTATGTATTGGAAGCTCACTTGTGTTTCCTGAAGAGTTCAGAGCCGTGCACATGCAGACAAAGCCGACCGAGTGTTTGTGTGTTTTTTGTAGATCCATTCTTGCCGCGGCGGGTCTGGAGGTGACCAGTGCTGAGTGAACAGAACAAATCCGTTCTCTGAATTTCAGGGAGGCAAATAAAAAGAGGGAAACACCTGAAGGCCACGCAGCAAGGAAAACAACCCGGAGATGTCATTTCATCAGAATAAAAGCGTTTACTCTAGAATTACCAGTTGAACCAGTGGACAGAGTTTGGGATGCTGAATGACCAACACGTCTGACTTTGCTGGAAACATGAGATGCATGCTTGGTAGGAAATATAACCACAACTTTGATTTTATCGTGACTTGTCAAATATACAGTTGACATGCGTTATTGTAGCAGAATTAGTTTTGCCTTATCATTTCAGTTTCCGTATCACGTTCGTATTGTTAATAGTGTCCCTCTCATCGAATGCATCCAGTGTTTGTGTATGCCTGCTGGAGGACCTTCAGACGGCGGATAAGTACTGTATGTTTCGTTGTGCCTCATATTTTTTTGTAAATGTAAAATGTATTTTACTAATTGCACAAGACCAAAAAAAGAAGAAACTAAATAATAAACTAATAGATGACTGAAACTATGCAAAGCAAACTAGTTGTCCTGTTTTGTATGTATAAAACTGAATTCATCAGTTTATGGATGATTGTGACTTTTCCAAAAATCTTGTCTATTTTCCAAAATTTTTTTAAAATGGGACTTTAAGGATTACCTAAAAACAGTCAATATCTTACCAGAAAGAGTGACAGATCTGTCAACCCTTCTGGTAAGAGACTGTCCCAGTAAACTGAATGTTTACTGTATAGTGTAAACATACAGTGATTGGATGTTTACATTGTTCACTTTGACATTAAAACATTTTTGTTGTTTAGAAAGAGGCAATTGTTGATCATGATTGATTTCTAAAAGTAACAAAACTGTAAAATATCAAAAAGTGGGTGAATACTTTTCTCGGGCACATTTTCACTTTTAAAGATGTCCCATTGTTAAAAAAAAACAACAAAAAAGCAGTTTTTTCTCTGGTATACAGGCAGAGGTTGGACATTTGTGACGTGTTCAAAGTAATTAACTTTGCCCGGTTCTTGTTATCTGCAGTGGGGCAAAGTATTGCACAGACTTTTGATTGCAGCAGCACTGGTTCTTCAGTTTGCAGTTGCTGGCATGATATTTCTGTCTGCGTCGTGTTCTCCAGAGTTCAGGGTGTAGCTGAAGTCTCGCCTAATTACAGACATTTCCCCTACGGGCGTTTCATAGGATATCCTTGATCCACGCAGAACTTTCCCATCCAGGCCAGACTTGGCATTTTGATTGGTAAGCTGTTTCTACCTGCTGAATCCTCTTATCCACTGTCTGCTCCAGCAGCTCTAAAGTCCACTGCTTTCATTTCTGACATGTTCTCATTTCTGCTTTGCTGCTTTCAACTGAAAGCTGCAAGGTCCTGACATCCTGCGATGCTCGAGCAACTAGTAGACCGCAGCCTACAAAGCCGGCCATGAAATTGCTCAACTTCATACAAATCTGTAGTTGAGGTAGCCACTGTTGTTGGCTGAATCCATCCAACTGGACAGACAGCATGCGAGGACAGAAGGCAAACAGTAGCTCTGTTTTTTTTACTCATTTCTAAAATAACATCTGTTCTTCTGCACCGTTTACAATGCGATAAACTGCATTGTAAACTTGTCATTATCTTTTTCATTGTTTAATATACATGCACACTGTGGAGACTTTTGAAAAAGTGATCCAACCCATTTGCAAATCTCTTGGCTCATGAGTCCTATATGTCCATTTCTAACAACTGTACAATATTATCATTATTTCTAATCTTATTTTCTTATATGTTGTTTTGCAACATTTAAGGAACTCTTTGTGTGAACCTGATAATCTGTTGCTGCTGTTACACGTGAATTTCCTCTTTGTGGGACAATACACACAGGCTGTTTGGTTTCTATTCTGAAACCTCCAACATTTTTGCTGTGTGAGAAACAAAGATCTTTGCAGCAGAGTGAGAAGAAACTTGACTTTCTGCTGCATATTGAGGTGCTCTCTTCTTTGTTTGGAACCGGGCGCCCTGAGAGCCGCCTCTGGCAAGCTGGATTTTCACACACAGCTTGACAGAAGAAATGCGCAACACGCAGCATAGAATGAAATCAAACATCTTCGGGGAGTTGGACATATCTGGTGAAAAAATGAGACTTGTGCAAATGTTGACTTTGAAAAAAGCAGGTTTGAAGAGATTAGCTAGAATGGTTAAGATGTTTTTTGCATCTTCCTGGATCCGGTCAGTGCTGGATTACATAAGTCTTTTAATCAGACACTGTAGCCTGCTGGACTTTGAACGTGTGTAAACTATAGTGGCATCATTGGCTACACAGAACAGACATTGATCTGTCTGCCTGTCAATCCATCCATCACCCCTTGAATAATTCATGGGACATTCAGACCATATGAGACAAGTTTCAGGCAGACGTCACTTGCTTTTGTCACAAACCTACTCAAAGCTCTGTGGTTTCTGTTTTAAAAATGCATTATGTCGTTGGTGAGCATTATGCGCCACCTGCAGCATCTTAATGATTTTTTCACATTGATAAAGACGTGCTGCGGTGCCCTATTACGATTTAGGGCAGGACCTGGTCCAGCCTTATCTTAGACACACCCCTGCTTCTTTCAGAGTGGTATATCATGCTGGTGAACATTCCTCAGCAGTGCCACTGAGTGACCTGACAAAAAGGTAAGTCAATTGCATCAGACGTGTTAATACCTGCTCAGTTAGTACAAATATGCATCATCAGCATTAAAATTTGCAAAGTTAAAAGTTGCTCATAAGGAAACTTGGGAGTGTTTGTGTTTATTTCTTTAAAGGCTGGGTGCTTACATAATCGTTGCACTCATCTTTTAGGACAAACTCAGCTTAGGCAAGAGCAGCATAAATATTTTAAAATCTTATTTTAAAACAAAATGATGCCACCAGTAACCTGCAGAATGACTATTATTGGAATATTGTCTGGCTTTGCTTCAAACTAGTAACAAGAGAGGAAAGGATTCTCTAAAAGCGTCAGCAAGAAATATTGATACATTTAGATTTATTCAATAGATTGAATTAAGTTCTTAATATTTACAACCCAAGTCATTTTAGATATACCTGACTTCATTCTGCTGTTCTGAAGTTGATGTATCAAATGTTTTGGTTTTCTATAGCTGCATTCAAATGCAAAATAAATTTGTGATATCAGAATCTTTTTAAACAACCCAGACAGACGCAGCAGGCTGGAATCTTTCTCAAACAGGAAACTGTCTCAAACCTCCTCCAAACCTCCTCCAGACTGGAACAAACCTGTCCATCCTCGCCGCGCAGCGCTCCCAGCCCGGGCTTTGTCGCGCGCACCACCTGGAGCTGCTGCCTTCAAGTTCAATCGCGAAATTTCATAAGTTACATTCTTCTACATTATAAAAAAAAAATCCCCGAGTTGGTTCTCGTTTGGACGCAAACACGCGAAATAGCATCCATGTCCCCCCTCGTGTCTGATAAAAGCTCCAGTTGGTCGGTCGGTCTTCTTGTAGAGTGAGACATTATATTTTCATGTTAACGTGAACGCAACATGAGCCGCAGCTCGGCTCGCGGCACGTTGAAGATGAGCGCGCGTGAGAGCGAGACAGACGCAATGAAGAACGATATAACGGCGCGTTCATGACCCGCGTGCTCGTGTTTGAATACCGGCTTGAACCGGTAAAGAGCTGCCGAGACAGACAGACATAACTCTGAAGACAAAGGATGCTGCTGCGGAACAGCGTCAGTCACGGAGGAAGTTATATTTAACAAATAGTTCCGGACAAAACAAAATCTACATATGGGAATAGTTTTAGATGCGCTAATTCTTTTTTAACCGTAATTGTTTTAATTACAAGAAAAATAACCATCTACAGAGACCTTAATGATGCCAAAATGACGAGCGGATAATAGTAACAGAGTCCAGAGGACCCAGGAGGTGCTGCGGTCAGCTTGTCGGTAAGTGTTCATGTTGAACTGGATGCTGGATGCTAACAACTCCCGACCACAGGGCAGCGGCTGACCGCCACCTTCACTACAAACGCAAGTCTTGCGGGGAAATTAACTTACTTAATACTGATTAAATTGAACATTTATTGTCTTTTCATTTATGTTCACTGAGACATTTAAAAGTCAGTTAAAAGTCATGTCACAGCGGCTGAGCTCAGCGTGTTGCTGGGCTCTTCCTGTTCTGTGGTGAGAGACGGACAGTAAGTTTGCAGCCTGAGGCTGGAGTCGAGCCTCCAGCAGCGGCGGCTGAGAAACCCCTGACAGCCCTCCTCCTTCCGCCTCTGCACTGCGGACAACACAAACACATCACCGGCCCTTTTCACTACACAGGGGGGAAAAAAAGCCACTAATCCGGTTTAAATGTGAGAACAGGCCTTTGAGCCAAATGCCACGCGAGGCTCTGTGAAAACGCTCCATTAAAGATCCAAATGTTTTGTATAGTGTTAAGAATTAAAAAGAGGAATAACTTGATTTAGCTCGTTAATTAATTCTTTGTCCCGAATTCCTGTGTCTGTGTAAGTGTGCAGAGAGAAAAGAGCAATCATACGACGTCAGACTTCAGATATTCAGAGTTTTATCCAGAGAAATTCAATCCAAGAAGAACTTTACAATAAGCATCTCACCTAGAGCAAAAGTCCAAGACATTACAAAACAAAGACAAAGAACTGAGTAAAAAAAAGACAAAAGAATTACAGAAGATGCATCCTCCGGGAAACTCTCACTCGGCATAAAGAGATTCCAACTTCTGCTGTGAAACAAACCATTTTTATAGACTGCGTATTCTCCTCATTTAAATATATGCATTAGGAGGTGTGTTCTTTTCCTTTGTGTGGGCTGTCTCAATGTTAATTTTATTACCTCCTGCTAAAGAGCCCCAAAGGCAGATATACGGAAAACCCTTCTCGTACCAGCCGCTGTCCAGTTTGATATATGAGTGCAGCTGCAGCGCTATCTCTGCCTCAAAATGTTTTCACAAGAAAGTAGTTTGTATTTTTAACCAAGCTTGCACACAATGTAATGCTAAATAATGACTATAAGTTTGGATCTAATAAGTAACTAATTAAAAACATGCTTAAAGAAAATATAGTTAATTCTAATATAGATAAAATTATTTATAAAAAGTTTTAAGATCCTAGTGAACTTTGAACCATGCTCAGGAATTTGTTAATTGCCTGGCAGACAGGCTCCCTATGTAAAGAGAAAGAGATTCAAGAGTCTAAGACTGTTTTCTGATTAGGAATTTCTGTAAGTTCTGAGAGTCACCAGCTGTCCCAGTTTGGATCTGTATCTAAGTTTATCTTAACCTAAAAGTTAACTTATGTACTATTGTGCTACTTTAAAATTCTTATTTCAACATTCCCCCTTTTGATCTCTTTAAAAAAGAGATCACCTAAAGTATGACCATACTTACCTGGGAGCAAACACATAAGGATTTAACAGAAAGATTAACATTCCCCCAACAGACATAACCCAAAAAGCTCCATTTCTCCACCATCCAAAAATAACAAGACTTGATCCCCCAGTCACATCAAAAAGAAGAAAAACATACATCACAGAACATCAATACAAAATCACAAAAACACAAAAAAACTTCCTGTCACCTAAAAGCAGTAAAAAAAACATCCAACCTTACATTAAAATAACAGTAAAAATAATAACAGTACAAACTACAACAGAAAAAACACAACAATGCTGTGAAGAGAAAAATAACACCAATACATACAGTCACACACTTATATTAAACAATAATGTCTTTACTTCTTTATGTTGCTTCGTGTCCATTGATTGTTCCTGAAAGATATAAAATCTTTGGTGAAGAAAAATTAAAAATTCTGGAGAAAAAATAGGAAGAAATGTTCGCAACAGTTCGCAATAATCGGCAACTCCTTTCCTCTTGAACCCGACAGTTTTAGCAGGCGTCCATCCTGAATATGCGAAGCTCACTGAATATTGGATTATTATGCCAACACAGTGAGTGTAATGGAGGGATTTCATCCTCTCATTCAATCAGAGAAACCCAAAAAATGATTATTATGCCTGTTTTTGGGCCTCAAAACGTTGAACTCCAGGAACCAGAACGTATAGCAAGAATAAATCTGCTATACTTCTGGCCCTGAGTGTGGCTCCTCCTCTGGGTCAGAACTGGGGATGAAAACGCTCTTCCACTTCTGATGCGAACTGAAGATCCTCTGCTGTCCCCATCAGAACCAGGTCTCTCATCCACACTGTCAGTCGGAGCGGCTCGGACGTCCTCTCCATGACTTGGTAGAGCTCAGTGAAGCAGAAGTCAGACTACTGCCGTTTTGATGACCTTCCGCCTCATTCAGGTGTATCCTGATGCAGATCTCTTCTCCGACCTCTCCTGTGACCCCTGGTACTCCACAAACTCTGCTGCTATTAACTGTAACTCATCAAACAAATCTTTTATGAGATAAATGTACAGGGTTACCTGTCCATCTGGGAGTTCTGACGGCTGGCCCTGGAAATCTTCTGATCTCATGCTCGTACGAAGAGAAAAGCCCTGTAAATTTATTAATGGACATCCTAACAGACAACAAAGCAACAGACAATATAGCAGGCACTGCAACTACCCCATTAAAATTTTGTCTGTGCACAGATTTTAGCCAATTTTGTATTTTGTTCCATTCAATCCCCACGTTTGCCTGCAACTTATGGATAATATATTGTACCAAAAATAAAATGATTCAAACCCAGGATTTTGTTCCACTTCCTGGAGATCCTGATACCTGAAATGTAGCATCAACCTACCTCATTAGTTCCTGGAATCCATCACTGGAATCTAATAAGTAATCAAATCCTTGTGACAGTTAATTGTACTGCTTGTATATAAAAACATCCTGAGAAATGGTTTCAAAACACCTCAATACCTACCTGTGAAAACCTACCCGTGTCGTTCCCTGTGTTACCTGAAAAGAAACATTAATTCTAATATTTTCGGGGAGAATCACCTTATCAACCGGACCTGTGACGGTTTCTCTCATGACTCGGGCCACCACACACAAAAATGATGGGCCAAGGCCAGAGATTACTATAGTGACATTTATTTTCTATCTGTTCAGTGTATCGGAAAATTAAGCAATCAAGCACTTACTTCTAACTCAAATAAACTATTAAAGTAAGTACAAGAATATAATAAATAAATTTGTAATTAAAATACACTCCAAAATTTATCCCGAGAAAACGTCTGACTGAAAATAGATTTGAAAGCATGTCAACCTAGACAAGAAACACACATGTGCATCCACAATGAACAGTCTCCGTTTAAGCTGCAAAAATAAGTTATTGATGTGCATATTTGTATATATGTGCGGGCTGTATGGCACATACTCTTTAATTAGATGTCATCTCATGATGGCTCTGCTTGCCTTCCACATAGATAGTTCTTCTGGCGAAACTCTGTTGATGTTGAATGATTTTACCACGTGGTTCTGTTCCACCTATTCAATCAAAATACTTACCATTTACAAACTTTTATAGCTAAGCATCAACGGTCCTTGCATGAATCACCACAGAAGCAATGCTTTCTGCAGCTCTCTCATTTCAATCTCATGTTTTACTGGAGAATTATCTGCTCTCCCCCTTTTTCTGAAACAGAACTGCTAAGAACATCAGTTCTGTTATAGAAAAATCCAAATTAAACGGCAAATTATAATGAGCAGCAGCAGATAGCAGGAGATTATCAACACACTAAATCAAAATCACATCTACTGAAAATAGACAACTAGCCAAGTACCATTACAAAACCAAATTAAACATTCCTAAATAAAAAAACAAACGTCTGTGGAAGAAGTACATCCCACAAACGGTCACCTTGTGTAAGGGAAAGAAAACACATCTCTACAACCCTGGCAAGGGAAAAACTAAATAAAGCGCTATCAAAATCAACATAAAAATATAAGTCAGAGAGGAACCTAAAAGTACTGACCGGCACTACAAGGTTAACAAAGTCAAAGCAGTCTTCTACAAATCATGTGTCCTGCCAGTTGTCCTATCTTCCTGTCTCCAGAAATTGCTGTAAATCAAATGGGAGGACGAGGTTGTAAAACCAAATGTGATTGGTGTGATGTCAAACAGACCGTGATAACGAGGGAGCAAAAGACGTCCCAAAACCAGTGTTTACCCAGACAATTCTTGTTTGTTATATTTTATACGTGTCAGTCGATGGAGAGAAAAAATAGAGGAGGAGAAACTATAATGTTCAAATTCAAAACATATAAAAGGCATTTTACCACACCACCTAAGTCCTGAACTGTATTGCTGTGTTACAGAACCAAAGAAACATGTGTTACTGCTTCGTCCTGCATGTTAAACCAATTGTACCACAGTCAGACAAACTGCGGCAGCAACACTCTCTGGTGCCACAAAATAACCTGAGAAACCACTGTCCAGCCCCTGCCAACTAAATGTTCCCTCAAATTGCTCCTGATACCATTCAGACTGGTTATATCCTAAAAACAGAATGACATGAGACAGGTCAGACTTCTGCCCGTAGGTGTAAGTGCCTGGGTCGAGGGTTTCCAGAGGGGTGTTCCTCCAGCGGCTGCAGCAAAAACAGTTCAGCAGTGCAAGCCGCAGAATATACAGTCACAGCAGAATGCATGTCGAAGGCATCACAGTGTTCATAGAGGTGGCTCCAGCATCCACCAAAAATGACAACAAATGTCCAGTAACTCTCATGTGATCAGGAGTTTCCCATCAATCCCCTCCTCCACAAGTCTCTGTGGGGTGTGTTCATAAACTGAACTGTGAGGTCAAAGTCCACCATGTCCTGAGACCACTGCAGCATGTGGGGGTGTGCAGGAAGCAGGACACACAACACATCGTCTTTCAGCAGATGATGACGGCCCATGGGGACACTGCAGAGCTCAATGTCCCTCCTCGCCACGGCAATGACAAGTGTTGAAGCGCACACTCGTCCTCCATCCACCCCTTTACCTGACACCTGACCATCCGGGCATCTGCCTGCGACTGCCCGGATGGTCAGGTGTCAGGTAAAGGGGTGGATGGAGGAGTTTTATCCAGAGAAATTCAATCCAAGAAGAACTTTACAATAAGCATCTCACCTAGAGCAAAAGTCCAAGACATTACAAAACAGAGACAAAGAACTGAGTAAAAAAAAAGACAAAAGAATAACAGAAGATGCATCCTCCGGGAAACTCTCACTCAGCACAAAGAGATTCCAACTTCTGCTGTGAAACAAACCATTTTTATAGACTGCGTATTCTCCTCATTTAAATATATGCATTAGGAGGTGTGTTCTTTTCCTTTGTGTGGGCTGTCTCAATGTTAATTTTATTACCTCCTGCTAAAGAGCCCCAAAGGCAGATATACGGAAAACCCTTCTCGTACCAGCCGCTGTCCAGTTTGATATATGATTGCAGCTGCAGCGCTATCTCTGCCTCAAAATGTTTTCACAAGAAAGTAGTTTGTATTTTTAACCAAGCTTGCACACAATGTAATGCTAAATAATGACTATAAGTTTGGATCTAATAAGTAACTATTTAAAAACATGCTTAAAGAAATATAGTTAATTCTAATATAGATAAAATTATTTATAAAAAGTTTTAAGATCCTAGTGAACTTTTGAACCATGCTCAGGAATTTGTTAATTGCCTGGCAGACAGGCTCCCTATGTAAAGAGATTCAAGGAGTCTAAGACTGTTTTCTGATTAGGAATTTCTGTAAGTTCTGAGAGTCACCAGCTGTCCCAGTTTGGATCTGTATCTAAGTTTATCTTAACCTAAAAGTTAACTTATGTACTATTGTGCTACTTTAAAATTCTTATTTCAACAATAGTTAGACAGGAATCGATGAAATAGAAAGTGATATTAATACAGTCACATCGTATCTGTCCAATTTTAAAGAAATGAAATTTTTGTAACTTTTGAGAATTTCAGATGATTGAAAAACGATTTTCATTTGTATTTGCCCTGGTAAATTGTATTCCAATTCAAATTGGTATAAATACAACCAGGTCGACCTCCAGGGGGCGCTGTGAGGTTCAAATCAGAAAATCCTCCTTTTTTTCCAGAATGTTTTCTATTTGTTCTCATCCTTGTTCCTCTTGGTCCACATGTTTAGAGGGCTCCCCGCGTCAGTTCACCTGATTTCAGTTGATGGTTGATCAGAAAGCTTGGTGGTGGCAGACAGTCAGGTTCTGGTTCTGCTGGAGGTTTCTTCCTGTTAAAGGGAAGTTTTTCCCCTCCACTGTTGCAACATGTTCATGCAGTAGGAGAGAAGGCTGGAAGGCAATCTGCTGGATTTGTTGTTGTTTTTTTTGTTTTTTTACACAGAAAATCGATAGAAAACGAACATGAACAATTTGTAGAAGACAAAGACACCCCCCCCCCCCCCCCAGAACCCATCTCAGCGATTTTGTTGTGTGTGTTTCTCTCTTGTAGCCATGGAGACTCCCAGAGTACCTTGTTGCTTGGGTCCAAATGTTTACCCGGCTGTGCCGGACGGAGGCTGGGGCTGGGCCGTGGCCGTGACCTTCTTCATGGTGGAGGTCAACACGTATGGCGTCCTCAAGACCCTGGGAGTGTTCCTCCAGGATCTCATGGAGGAGTTTCGGGAGAGCAACAGCCGTGTCTCCTGGGTCATCTCCATCTCCGCGTTCATCTTTGCCTTCACAGGTTGGTCTCCATGGTGACTCAGAGCTTCCTGTATCCTGCTGGTGTTTCTGTTTTAGGGACCAAGGCATGGAATGGTTGCAGACGGACGAACAACGAGACAAGAACGGGTCAGAGAACCTGGATCAGGACTGAAATGATTCATCGGATTAATTGCCATCAGTGGATTATTGAAATAATTGCCAACTAATTTAGTAATTGATTAATTATTTGCATTTGAAAATGATCTGGAGTATCCAGACTCTAAAAAGTCCATTTGTTGAAATAGTAATTAAGTTAAAACTTTACAGAAAGATATACATTTTGCATTAAAGATAAAAAACAAACCTTTGTCTGTGAATCTGTTCACCTGGTTCACATTCAGTAAAATAAACCTTTTGTTGTCCAACTGTTAACCAGTCAGTCCAAACATATTGATTTTAGTCAAGCAGCAGGGCCTGAGCGTTTCTCATTAGATACACTTTATAAGTCTATCTGTAGCTGCGGATGCATGCTTTGCTACAAATAATCAAATGTACACTTTACTGTGTTTCAACCCGCAGCCCCTGTGGCTTCGTTGCTCAGCAACCGCTTCGGCTACCGTCCAGTGGTCATGATGGGAGGCTTCCTCATGAGTCTGGGGATGATCTGCTCCACCTTCACCAGCAGCATCAACCAGATGTACGTCACTGTCGGCATCATCTCAGGTAATCAATCTATCCATCCACGTAGATATAAATCTACGTCTATGTATAATCATGTGTTTGAAGGGACTTCTAGCAGTGTTGTGAATCTTTTGGTGTCTCGTGATTTGATTCCATTCAGAAATGATTTTCCATAGAGAAACCAAATGGTTTAGAGATTCTGTTTAAAAAAACATTTATTCAAAACTATTCTCTGAGTTTGCAATATAAAATAGTTCAAAACTAATGCATAAGCTGATGTATTACATTTCACCAGTTTATATTTAAACAAAAACAGGTTTGTGCATCAAATTGTGCAACTTAAATGACCAGCATTAGCTTAGCCTTTTCTTAAATAAAAAATATAAAAGAATTTTTCAAAGCACCTGTGGTGACCCAGTGGGTGTGCAGTACGACACGCATTACAGTCATAAATAGGAGAGGCAAACGTTTACAAGTTGAACGCTTCATAAAATCCATTTTTGAGCATTTTGAATCAATTCAGAATTGCAATTCTGTACAGAATGAATTTTTTTTTCTTCACCTCCACTGGACCCGTCTGTTCCTTTCAGAACCTTCTGGTGATCCAAAGTTTCAGAACCTCTGAAACACGACACAGTTACATCTCTCTACCCTCCGTAGATTTCTAGGGGTGACCCACAGAGATGCCTGAAGAGAAAGAACTAAAAGTGAAACTTCAGTGATATTTGGACCAAAGAGCATGTGATCCTCACTGCTAGCTCTCCCTCCATGTTTTCCACGTCTTCCTGTGCAGAGGAACTTAGCTAACGTCCCCACTCCTTCTTCTCTCTCCCCTTGTCTCTTTTTTTGTCTTTACATGCATTTTGTCTTCCAGCAGTGGCTGTAACAAACCTGTCCCACCTCCAGCAGCCTGCCAGCTCTGACAAAGGAGTGACCTGCCGGCTTGACCCTTTGACCCACCCCCCTCCTCCCATGCAGGCCAGTGGCTGTCATGTCCCCTGTTTCTTTTCTACTCTCTTCAGGGTTTGGCTTCTGCCTCTCCTTCCTCCCCACGGTCACCATCCTAGCCCAGTACTTCTCCAGGCGCCGAGCCCTCGTCACCTCCATCGCTTCCTCTGGAGAATCCTTCGCCATATTTGCTTTTGCACCCGGTGAGTTTTCCCTCTTTCTGCCCGTTGCAGCTATGGATGCAGCGATCCGATTCTTTATGTCTGATAACAATGTCTGAGGTTTTGCTTCAGCTAAGCCTCGGCTCTTATTGATGACATCACCATGTCTCCACAGCGTTCAGCAGACTGAAACAGGCCATCGGGTGGCGCTGCTGCCTCGTGGTCCTCGGCGTCATGCAGGCGTCTGTAGTTGTCTTCGGCGTCCTCCTGCGTCCAATCAGCATCGAGCCAGATTTGGTGAGGGAGGACGGCGACTCGGACTCTGAGTCGGCCTCTCAGAAGCAGCAGAGCGCCTATGAGCTGGAGAACGAACAGACCCAGACCTCGCTGTGCTCGGCCGTGTCCAGAGGCTCCGGGGACTCGGGCGTGACGTCCCTGTCCTCCTCCGACCAGGACCTGAGGGACAATGCTGAGGAGGTGTCACTGCCGCCCAGCCTGGTCCAGGAGGACCCGAAAGGAGGGGCTGGGGCCGGGACTGGGAGCCCCGCCAGGCTGCTGGACTTCTCCATGCTGAAGGACGCGTCCTTCCTGTGGTACTGTCTGTTCGGCCTGCTGGCCACGCTGGGCTTTTTCGCCCCACAGCTTTACATCATCGAGCTGAGCAAGAGCCGGGGCGTGGCCCCCAGCGTGGCCCCCAGCATGCTGTCTGTGATGGCCGTGGCTGAAATCGTGGGGCGCTTCTCCATCGGGGTGGTGATGAACAGGGTGGGTTGCAGGAAGACCCGCGTCTTACTGGGCTGTGTGGTCGCCATGGCGATGGTTCTGCTGGCCTTCGCCGTGGTGTGGGAGTTCTGGGGCCTGGCGGTGTGCTGCACGCTCTATGGCTTCTTCATGGGCACCGTGGGCTCCACCCACATCCCACTGCTGGCCGAGGACGAGGTGGTGGGCATCGGCCGGATGCCCGCCTGTGTCGGGGTCTACGTCTTCATCCAGAGCTTCGCCGGCCTGGCCGGACCGCCGCTGGCAGGTATGGTCAGCACGTCCACCGTTAACCAGTCCCTCCAGTAGAAACCAGTCATGCTAATTCACTCACACTTGGAATATTCAGCAGTCATCACAACTTTTCCCAATCGCTTTATTGTTTACCATATTTCCTTCTTTTCTGACCAATCACTGTAACCCAGCTGAATTTTGACCAGTCCCATTAGCTCCCTTCTAATGCAACTTCCTGGTGGTTTTTTTAATTGATTGCTTAAATTTTCTGGTTTTGTTGTGATGTCACCACAACCAACAACCACCATGTTGTTTTCCAGCTTTTGTTTATTTTGACTTTGACTTCAAGTCACAGAATTATTGAAATAAAAGCCAGTTTTTTATATTTTGATTTGTAACTTTTTAAAGAAAAACAGCAGGTTTTGTGAAGGTTATGGTCAGCAATATCAACTTTTTTGTAAGTCTATGTTATGGTAAAAATAAAGCTTCAAGATGTTGCTACTTTGTCCACGGCTTTTTGAAAAAAATCATTTTAGGCCACAACTATCAGATAAAAACATCACCACCTCCTGGAGGGACCGGTTTGTAAAGAGTGTACAGCCTAATGGTGCGTTCACACTGGTGTGTCAGTTGCATCTGTTTTACATTCAAAGTCTATGTGCAGGTGCATCAAGCGTCTAGTGTGGCCGATTTGAAACGTTGTGAGCGTTTGATGCGTATAACGAATTGACTGGCAACGGGAAACAACGGCTGGAGAGATTCTGACACGTCTGTTGCTCCTCCACATAAACTTTGAATGTAAACCAGCTGCGCCTGACGTTGTGACGTTGTGGTGTCAGGCGCTTGATGGTGTTTAGTGTGAACACACCATCAAGGGTCTGCATTCAAAGTACAGACGCTTGATGCACGTTGAATTTGAAGCGTTGGACACGTTTTGATGCACATTTAACGTGTTTGGTGTGAACGCACCATAACATCTGACTCCACTTTACCCTCCAGGTGTGCTGGTGGACATGACCAAGAACTACGGAGCAGCATTTTACTCATGTGCAGCAGGAATGGGGCTCAGCGCTGTCTGCCTGGCTCTGGTGGGCGTGGCCAAGTCTGGTGCGTGCCGCAGAACAAGCAGGAGCGAGAACAAAGAAGGAGAAGAAGAGCAGGTGTCTCAGGATAGTAAACCTTTAGACTTTCTGGAGGTGGACTTGATGGAAACCAGTCCAGTTGAACAGACTGAGGTCGTCTGAGGTCGACCACATCTGGAGAACATCTGGTAGGAACCAATAACAGGATCCAGACGGGAGCTGCTGCTGATCTCCAACCATCAGACGTCTTAGTGTCTCTTTGTGACGACACAGATCTGGATCCCGCTGGATGTGGAGCAGCTCTCTGCTGCAGCCACTTCAACATCAGTCATTATGTTTGTCATTTAAACTGTTCAGAATGTGTGAAGTTTTTTTTATAGCTTTTTTAAAAAAAATTGTTTTGTCAACTTTTTAATTAGGTGCCAGTCGGTTTACATCCTGTGAAGTGCTGAACTGCTTCCACTCTTTTTAAAAAAAAAATAAATAAAAACTGATAAGGCGTAATTTGTGGTGTCTGGAAATAATATTTCAGTTATTGGTCGATGCTGTGGTGTAAGGTGAGCCTTCAGCACCACGGACAGCAACACTGATCCATCAACACAGTCTGAGCCAATGAGATCAGATCAGCATAACGACCCTCACAGAACCACAGCAGAATCCTAGTGGATCCATCAGAGACATGAACGACTCCAGAACCAAACCCTCCAACTCAACAGAATTAAAGCTGCAGCACAAGACATTAAAATCTTTATATACTTTTGTTAATACTATCACTATAACAGAAGAGAGATCATCTGAACAAAAAAAAAATAGTTGTGCTTCAATAAATTGCTTTGAATTTAACAAAGATATAAAAAAAAATTAAGCTCATACTTAATATAGGTCACATTTGATTTTGTTTTATTTTGAAAGTTCTTTGGCTAACCTTTCACTTATTTGAATTTAAAGCCATATGACTTTAATTTGAATAATTACAGTAAATTAATGATTTACCTAAGGATAGAAGGTATCTATCTTTTGCCACAAATATCTATCACTCACAAAAAGAAGTTTCTCTAATTTTCCCTTAACTTTTAAAGCTGGCAGCCAAAAATGAGAGTGAACGGTTCTACTCTGTTCCAACTGGATCTTTCTGTCTCCAGTCTTTTCAGAGGAAGAGCATCTTTAGGGCTCAGCACTGCCCCCCCCCCATCAGTGAGCCACGTTACTTTCTGCCTCGCCATGCACATTTTCTCTGCACATTTATGGTGGAATGACATTAACATTCTAAACGGCGAAGCTCTCGAGTTACCAGTCGATTTCTGTTCCTACCCTCGTCTGTGGTCATGAGCTTTGGGTCACGACCGAAAGAACGAGGTCACGGATAGAAGCAGGTCTGTAGGGGGTCTGGGCTCTTCCCGTGGAGACAAGGTGAGAAGCTCGGCGTCCAGGAGGGACTGGGAGTAGAGCTGCTGCTCCTTCACATTGAGGCTCGGGCATCTGGTCAGGATGCCTCCTGGTCAGGATGCCTCCTGGTCAGGATGCCTCTGGGTCAGGATGCCTCCTGGTCAGGATGCCTCTGGGTCAGGATGCCTCCTGGTCAGGATGCCTCTGGGTCAGAGGCCTCTGGGTCAGGATGCCTCCTGGTCAGGATGCCTCTGGGTCAGGATGCCTCCTGGTCAGGATGCCTCCTGGTCAGGATGCCTCCTGGTCAGGATGCCTCCTGGTCAGGATGCCTCCTGGTCAGGTGTTCTGGGAACTCCTTGGGAATTCCCCTGAGGAGCTGGAACAAGTGGCTGAGGAGAGGAAAGTCAGGGCCTCCCTGCTTAGGCTGCGACCCTATGGATGGATGGACTAACATATATATATATATAGGTAAAGAAATATTGTATCAAATAAATACACACTGTATGGAAGTTTGCATTTGTAAACTTCCATACAGTGTGTATGAATTACAGTGTATGTACCTTCACATTCAGACTGCAGTAACACCAAACAACAGTGACAGTAGACGTTAAAAATCAGCTGATTTATTGAGGAGTGTCGGCGGTTAAGACATTATAAGTTAGACTTTACAGCCAGAGCTGTGTTATCAGAACAAACCCAAACTGGGAGCACAAATACAATATTAAATGGCAACAACATTACACAAAGACATGGCATTTTGTGTGTCGACAAAGAGACTAATAAACTGTTGCTAACATAGTTTAAACAAGATGGCGGCATAAAAACTCTCATTTCTATAGAGTAGTGCTGCGTCAGAGCTTAGACCTTGCAAAAGCTGACTTCCCTCCGAGGGGAATCAGACATGTGTTTCATTTCTGTGACTGCAGAGAAACTTAGAACTCTGCACCTCTAACTGTAGTTATGGGTCTGAAGAGTCAGGTTCACCAACCAGGAGGCAACTTTCAGCACCAGCAACAGGAAAACGGTAGAAGGCAACCGGAGACAGTAAGACATATTGTGCAACATCTGGAGGTTTGGAAGAACAGTAACCCTTCAGAGTGTGACATTGCATCACATAAGGCTTCAGTGTTGTTAGAAAAAGTTAGTCAGAATAATAATGGTTGCAGAGTTGCCATGGAGACATGGGCATGACATGTAGAAGTAAGGCATAAAGTTTAGTCCAAAAAAATACTTCTAATGTAAGAGAAAGTGCCGTTGGTCCAATTTCACATGCCCAGCTTAAAAAAAAAAAAAAAAGTGATTTGAAGCCCAATAAAAACTTCAGAAGGCGGTCAGCAGAGTGACGAGCCAATCAGGCGTTTTGCTCTGTCAAAAACAGGTCAGAGTGAGACCTCCAAGGAGCTGCTGCAGCAGATTCACATCTGCGGTACCAACACAACACACAACGTTCACAACCCACAGTCTGCAGAAGCAGCACCCTGATGGTACAAAGTGTTACAGATATCCTAAGGTTAAAAAATGCCTCATTATGCGGGCCGCTCGTTCAGAACAGCAGGAAACGAGTCCAAATCAGTGAGTGCTCAATCTGCCTTCCTCACACTCAGCGTAGAGAAGTCCAAACATCAGCACCAGATGTTCCTCTCCCACATCTGTCTTAGTGCAAACCACACCTAAAAAAAAAAAAGAATCAGCATCTGCCACTTTATTTACAGGGACAGTTCAGGATTTCCAAGGTGAGCTTCTGTTAAAGGAGCGGCTGAGGTACATCCATCGCCAAGTCTTCAGGCGAGTCTTCAAAGTCCAATCGGAAAACAGCCAAAACGGCTTATATAACCAGCCTTTCATCATTCTTTCAACCTTTTACACAACCTGAGAAACATTTAAACAGGAAATAGGGGTTGGAGGCAGTGCGTCACCTATGATCATCCTACTAAGAATGCGACATGCAAAGTGTGTATTTTCAGAGTTACTGTGATACAAAAGTAAAAACACTGTAAAACAAGCAAAAATATCACACCAGTTGAAGTGAACATTGTTTTATACATGAAGGCCATGGGAGGCACTTCACCTCTGACCTCCACTTCCTGTGTGAATGGCCTCCAGTTGCTACGTAAATAACATCCCAGTGAATAAGTGACACCATGGCGGGTCAGCAGGTGTCGCCCCTCACCTCCATCCGTCTCAGGCAAGGCGCTAGCGCCATCTGCTGGAACCAACCCATCTCCGCTTAGACTCCAGGAGTCACACACGGCAGGCGGGACAGCGGCCTTCCTTCTACTGAAACTCACTGTCGGTGCCACCGACGGCATGGCGAGACAGCAGTCCAGACAGAGGACACTCCTCTGGACAGAGCAGCCGGCCGGACACAGAGTGTCTCTGTGTGTAAACAGAGCGTTGCTTCATCTACACACATTACACACACGCAAACCCCCCGCACTCCCCCTGACACGGACAGAACTTTCTTGTCTGGCTTTGCAACATGAACACCACTCAGCCGTTAGCCAGCCTGCTCCGTCTAAAGATCTGCAAAACTCTCCCTTCAAGTCGTCCTGTAGTTCGTCCCGTCCTTCTGTCCAACCATAACTCGGCTAACGGGACTCCTCGTTAGCCGCCTTCGTATCAGAGGAAGGCACATGAAGTTGGATTTTCTCCATGTCTGCAGTTCAAGGTGAACTGAGTAGATAACAGGAAGGCTGAATGAAGCTCAGTAACGTTTTCCAGACAGAGTTAAGGGATGGAAAGCGCACTTATCGCTACCAAAAGACGCTGAAGACACTTGGAAATATCCGGTTCCTCTCTCTCTGCTGTGAGTCAAGAGTGAGAGTGAGTGCTCTCTGTCGCAAAGTGTGACGTCTCCTCTCTAAAGCTAGAATCAACAGAACGGGTCAGAGATTTACAGAGGTCAGTCGAACCGTTCAGAGTGAACAAATGGATCAGAACCTTCCAACATGAGAAACAACCTCCACAGCAGATTGGGCTGGCAGATCTACATACATTTTATACAATAGAAGCGGCCAGCAGGGGGAGCCGCGGAGCAGCACACAGGTAGCAGTACTTCCTTTTGTTTGGAAACCAGGGTGAGGAAGAGCCTGGCGGGTCAGGTACCGGTACCATTCAGAACATCTCAGGCAGTAAACACAAACTGGGCCACCGCAGTATTTTACCATCATCACTTTAAGTGGTTCAAACAAAGTAAAGGTCTGATAGAGGAGGGAACGGTTTGGCATCGTTGATCTGAGCTGCTCTGAAAATCTCTTAGAAACCTGAAAAAAACCTTCTGCACACTAAACATCAAAATACTTCATCAGCCTGAACGAGGCCGGACTTCTGCTTTCCAAGCACAGGAAGTCTCCTCGTGTCCAGGCCTGGTGTCCTGGCGGTTCTGATCCGCCTCAAATCAGAGAGGGGGCCCCTGCTGAGCCCTGAGCGGAGGCCCCAGAAGGGCCAGAGCTGATGGGGCCCCTCGGCGAATGGAGAATAGAACTCATCGGTACGATCGGAGATTAGAGGACATGACATGATTAGACGATTCCTAATACTAACTAACACTGGTCAGAGCATCAGAGCAACACATGATGGAATACTGCAGAGGTCTCTTTCAGAGGCTCTCAGCCACAGCTGGCTGTCATCAGTCACAGTTGGGGGTAGTAGTGGTGGCTTTAATACTCAGTCTGAGTTCAAACAGGAGCAGGAGGGGAGTTGAGGTTAGCGTGGGGTGCAGGGATACTGTAGGCATGAAGGCACTGGGTCACCCGGTTCTGTCTGCATCACCCCCTCCTCCGCTCGCTCCGGTCCGCTCCATCACTGCAGCATCAGCTGCTTGAGGTTGTCGTGCAGGATGGTGTCCTTGACGTCGCGGAACACCAGCCGGATGTTCTCCGTGTTGATGGCCGTGGTGAAGTGGTGGTAGAGCGGCTTCTGCTGCTGGTCGCGCCGCTTGCTGCGGAAGCACTCCACCAGGAAGCGCTGCACGGCCGCCAGGCTGCCGGCCTCGCCCGAGAACTCGGGGAAGTAGTCCCTGATGGAGACCTGCTTCACCTTCTCCTCCAGCAGGTCCGTCTTGTTGAGGAACAGGATGATGGAGAGGTTTCTGAAGACCCGGTTGTTAACGATGGTCTCGAAGATGCTGAGCGACTCCACGAGCCGGTTGGTGTACCGGTCCTCCATCAGCACCTGGGGGAGGTCAGAGTGCAAACCGGGCCGTGAGTTCTCGGCTGACGATCTGAGCCGCAACCCTGACCCGCTGGGGAACATGCGAGTGGAAACAGGAACAGGAAGACCCGACGGCGGTTCTGCTTTTATCAGAGACCTTTAGGTTTCATACTGCAGGACATCTCACACCAATCTGGTGGTTCACAGATTGGTGACTCAGTACCTGGCATGACTGCCAGGTACTGAGTCAGTCATGTGACTGATATATATATATATATATATATATATATATATATATGCAGATATATGGATTATATAAAACAATCAAATTAAATTAAATAATTTTTCAAGAACTTAGATGTTTTTTATCTTCATGCTTTTATTTCAAAATGTGTTTTATGATTTAAAGAAGGTTTGTAGAGTTTCCTCTTCCTTCTTAACGTTCTTCAGCCGATCTGTTGACTGTAGGGTCAGGGGTCAGGGGTCAGGGTTCAGAGTGCTGCAGCAGTAGTAGTGATAGTAGTCATGTGATGTAAGTGGGTGGATGTTGATCATTTCTGGCTGTTGTTTGACTGCTAGTGTACTTCTGTATCTTTAAAACGTCTGTTGTCCACATGGTTGTGATTTAATATTAAAACTTTATTAAAGTTGGTTTATTAAAGACTCCTGACCGGTTGTCACAGCTGTGATGTCTGCTGCTGCCGACTGCAGAACTCTGAATGTGGAAAAGCTTCACAGATCAGAAGCTAACTGGAAGCATTTTCCTTTAACAAGACAAGATGGAGGGGAACGTGCAGCAGCCGACCTGCAGCTGCTCCCACATCCCGGAATAAGACATGACACCCACCTGATCGTACTCAGAGGAAGAGACGAGGAAGAGGATGGAGGTGACCGAGTCGAAGCATTCGAACCAGCGGCGCCTCTCTGACCGCTGACCGCCAACGTCCACCATCTTGAAGGGAACATTCTTGATCTCAAAGCTGTACTCGTGGATCCCCTTGGTGGGCTTCCTGGCCAGCAGGATGTCCTGTTGGCTGGGAAGGTAGTTCTGCAAGAAGACCATGTGGTTCTGGTCAGGGTCCAGAGAAACATCAATAAAAAACAAAACAAACTAGCCTTAAACATGGAGGCGTCCACTTCAGATCTAACGGCGAGTCTGTTCTGTGAGCCATGCTTTTATTGTGAAAATCATCTTCAAGTGGCAGTGAGTGTTTGTTAGAACAAATTTACAGACTACGGCTCTCACGTTGTCTTAAATGCAAAATATAGATATTTTACTTTTTTGTATTTTCTTCATAGTTTTGGCTGAAGGTTTTCTCTCAGCAAGTTACCTGTTTAACAACAACAGTTCAAGATTAATGGATTACTAAATTAGTTAAGGGTTATTTCAATAAATTGCTCATCATGAGCATAAAACTAATATTTCTACTGAAGGTCATCGATGTCCTGTTGGCGCTATGAAGTCATTTATGCATGACTTCATAAATGTTCCTGAACACGGTGCGACTGTGACTGATAACGTCACACCAAACGCATTCAGACGGAGTCCATACAACTCGAAGACAAGCCCCTGTTACCATAGCTACAGGAAGATGTATGGACTTGCTTCCTATTCATTTCTAGCATCTGATGAGTCACAGGAACATGGAGCCATCCGGCGGCCTGAGAATCCCCCGCCACTATCTGCAACGCCACCACATTACGGCTTTTAGTTTCTGCATGACTTCATCTCTTGTTCTGATTCTGTTCTGGAAACTCTGCTGATTGTTTTACACAGAAGTAAAGGGTTTGGTTCCTCTATGTGGGAGAATACGCAGCGGCGGCGGCAACGTTCTCACTGACACAAAGCACAGGAAGAAAGCACTTTCACTTCTCTTTCCAATCAAACACAAGCGTCATCACGACCATCTGCTCCATCGGCCGTCCTGCTCGGTGGGGAGGGGCCGCGGGTGGGTGTGGGTGGGACTTACCGACTCTCCGAGCTTTTCCAAATGATCCAGGAAGTACTTGACTGACTCGCCCTAAGAGAGAGAGAGAAATAGAGAGAGAGAGAGACTATCTCAGTCTGAAATGAAACAGAAAAACCTGACGAGGCTCTCTTCTTTACAGGACAGAAGGCTCCAGTGACTCATGGAGCCAAACCAATCACATCGCACCATTTACACTAAAGCGAGTAACTCTGACCGACCGTGTTATGCTAGAGAGGAGAATCCAGTCGGACCCGTGGCTGCATATCAAGATGAGCTCAGACCAGACATGAAAAACCCCACCGTTTGTCCTAGTGCAATCCTCAGAGGCAGAGTTGAAGTTTTTCTTTCCGTCTCCTCCAAAGCCAAGCTGCCATTTGCTACTTTTAGCAGTGAACCTGAGCCACACGGCTTACGTCAAACAAAGCGACCGAGTGCTGCACTCACCAGCTGGAACTCCCGGCGCCGATCGTAAGCGTTCTGGATGCCCTCGTCGGCCCACAGGGCCCGGATGGACGGCAGGTAGTGCTGGAAGACTTTGGGCTGCACCATGCCGTGACCGTGGGCCATGGCGGATCGGGTGTCGAACGCCATCATGGTCTCCCCGTGCTGCTGGTTGGACGGGTCGCCCCACGGGATGTGAAGCTTCTCCCGCGCGTCCACCAACACCCGGACACCTGAGGGGACGCATTGGAAAACTTCTTAGTGATACGGAAGCAGAACCCAATTCAGGATACTGAATCAGGTTTACATGCTAACAACTTCAGCTAATAAAAGTGTCAAATCATGGATAAAGTGAAATTTTGGACACTTTAATTCAAATGGAACAATTGAAGTGCAAATAATTGGTATTTAATTTAATTGTATCGTTTTTATGTATGTCTTTTTCTTTTTAGTTGATTTTTAAGTGTTGTTGAAAATGTCTTACAACCACACATAATAACCTTGTCTTATTTTCAAATTCCTTGCCAACTTTTGACATTTTTTAACTAAAAAAACAACAACTAAATAACAGTTTAAAGATGTCCTCACAAGAATCCTGACTGAAAACTCCAAACGTTGAGGTAAAACACAGTGAATAATCCTGCTAACTGCAATCTGCTATACTTCAGTCACATCACAGCTCCCTGAACTCTGACTTACACTGGGCTTCTGTGTCTCAGCTGCTTCTCACCACCACAGGTTTAAGCTGACAGCTCAGGAATAATAAGCCTAAATACTGTATCTTTAGTTCCTGAGGTAAACAGCTGGCCCTCGTGATCTTTCCTGTTCCTGCTTTGAACTGGAAACGGCAGCAGAGTTGCAGTTCATATCCTGAGCCATCATGAAAGGCCTGCAGAGACAGCGGCTCTCCACTAGGTGTTCTCACATCGACGCAGTGGGGATAAAATGCACCTGAACGCATCGCCAAGATGATGGATGTTCATCTCCAGGATGTGATGTTCAGATGAAATTTAGGTCTTAAATCAAGCAATGCAATTATCATTCCCAATAAACAAATGTTAAAATCAGAGCTCTATGCTCTGTGTTGAAATGAAAGCATTTATGGGGATATGCCAACACAAATTCTCTTTTTTTAATCCTTTAAAGTGAAGGTATTCCAAAGTTCTCAACTTAATTTAGTATCTCATTTTTAAATCCAGTATTGGTATAATTTACTGACATTGGAGCAGCCTGTCTTCATTCATAAAATTAAAAAGATGTTCAAAATACATGATCAACTCGCCAAACTGAACACTACTGACCTTCAAGCTCATTTTTACGAGTCAACAAAAGCTAAATAAAACATTGTTTGGTTTGAGGCTCTAATCTGACTGAGAAAGGGGGAAGTCAAGCTGGTGTTTGCTTTAAATGAGACACCGAGTGAGCCAACTCTCAGCCTGCATCAGACAGGCCGTAGTAACTTGGTTTATTTTTCAAACATCCCAGAAAGCTGGAGTGATCGACTGCAGCGGCGCTTTTCTCCGACCTTCATTCAGGCTGCGGACAGAAAGAAGCCAATGAGGAGAAGGCCTGAACTCCCATTCACTCCCAAGGCTGAGGACCCATCCAACATGTTCATGTGTTTAAATGTTCAGCAATATATTTTTAAATGCTCCAACCTGCTGATATTGATTTGAGCTAATCTGAGTATATTCAGATTAGCTCAAACAAGAGCCACTTGCAATCGCAGTTCTTCTTTGTTCCATGTGGAGAGAAATAAACAGGCTGTCATTTATTAGCAAGAAGCATTGACACATTATAAAAGTGATCAAACACAAACCTATTCAGTTGATCTCAATTAAAATAAATTGCCTCCCCACAGCAAATAAATAAATAACTATCAGGAAAAGAAAGCATTTTTGTGCAACACGTTCAACTCCACGTGTAAATGTAAAGCCAGAAATGCATCAAGTCATCTCGTAGGAAAAATGAGCACTGCGGTTAAAGAGAGGCTACAGATTTTCCATAAGGTTGCATTATGCAATATTGCAGTGGACGGCCCATTTCCAGCAGGTCTGGCTAACATCATGAGCACTGTAATCTAATCAGGCCTGGCACAGACAGAGATGGCCGCCGCGGCACATGCTGGCCGACGGCTCGGCCGCTACTGGAACATTTGGAATGAAAATCTTCACAATTAGCGTTTGTTGCGAGGCTCAACATAATGAAACCGTCGTCCGAACTTAAACACGTTACGCCAAAGCAGACAGAGGCCAGGAACAGCTGGTCCTCCAGTAGACAGGATCCCAGAATGCACAGCAGGAACATAAGAGAACATTTAAGAAGGAGACATGGCTGCGGCTGAAATGATTAATCAGACTGAAATCAGCTAATATAGTAACTGAAATTATCCTCCTATACCTGTAAATATGTCCTAAAAATATCTCCTATTAAAACACCTTTTTGCTTAATAGGAGATCTGAATATAAATCAAAAAGATAAACAGATCAGTCCTACACTGTATTGATGTCAAGTCAAGCAGAAAGAGTCCAGCTTTTTTTTATTTTTAGCAGCAGATTCATCCTTTGCTACAAATGACGACGCGTTCGCTGAAAGACAGATGTTTTGGGGTTTTATTTTAAAAAGTAATTAAACTCTGTTTTCTAATATTGTATAAAACAAGCTGAAGTAGTTGAATAAAAAAATCTCCAGAATCTGCAGAGGTTTTTGCACCTGTTAAATCGATTAAGCGTCAGAATAATTGATAACTAAAATAACAGATAGTTCAATCCCTAATAAAACCCTGATTTAGTTCTTAATCTGATGGAAAGTCACATTCAGTGCCTTTCAACGCTGCAAAGACAATAAATATGCTTAGAAAAAGTCCCATATTTTATTAAAACACCAACTCTCTCACTGTTGTGTTTAAGTTGCTGATATTATTGCTCTATTTGAGAATGAGGATTTTAACTGGAGCTGGTTCATTCATGCGTAGCTGAAATAGTCGAATGGTTTTAAACAGCACAACCTTGAACGTCCTCACTAGGTCTGTCATCACAAATTTCACTGGATGATAAATTGTCCCTGAAGTTATCGCAGTAAACGATAATATTGACAACTTTCAAGCAATATAATGGCAAAGGCATAGTAACACAAAAACACATCCTCAAAGATGAATAAACACTCAATCACCACAGCAAATAAATCAATAATTGTTAGGAAAAGAAAGCATTCAAAACATTCAACTCCATGTGTAAATGTAAACACTGGAACTGGAAAACAATTTAAATATTCAAAATGAACACATAAAATGAATTATGAAGAAACAAAGCTGTCCTTTAAAGAAAGTTTTAGTTGAGACCAAAATACCAGATTGAAGACTTTTATCGTCCAGTTTTTGGTAGAAAGAGAAAAACAATAAATTATTGAACTTGTTTTAATTCATCACCCAATTAATTCATTTATTGTTTATTGTGACAGGCCTAATCCCCACTACTTATTTTTCCACACTAGCCATCTGTCAACGCAACTATATTTATGACTGTAATAATAATAATGTAAAAGTGATATGTGATGTTTTAGGAATAGTTGCTGAGTCACTTAAATACGTATCTGTAACACTAGCTGTAATAGCGTCACATGGAGACAGTGGTTGAAGGCTGTCATCCCATCACCATCTCATACTGGGCCTTTCTGGTAAACTGTCAGTGTGATGGATTTTATTACGATGAATGAAACTCATGTGATAACATGACTGAGCCCACACCACCTTATAAATGTCTTTAGGTGACTCAGTGTGTTCTGACCCAAATGTTTCCATCAAAGTGTGTCTAGAAATAAGGGCCACCAAAATAATCACCTTTCAAACTAATAATAGCAGTAACAATATATTACTGCTATAATGTCTGTGATGTTTCCTTCCTGTTGCTACACCTGATGTTCTCTTCATATCACGAATGCAAACAATTGACCATTTATGATTAATTGGCAAGTAATGATTTAGTACAATTAACTCTGATCAATTAACTCAAACTTCTTCAGGCTGAGGATCACTTCACCCATTTAACAAAAACTCACAAACCACCTAACTTGAAATTGCCCCACAATAACAAAACATCTTAATATGTCCAACCTCTTCTTTACTACCAAATGTGTACTTTACGAACATTTATTTGTGATTTACAAGTATAATTTAAGAAAATGGATTTGAATTGCTTTGGCAGAAACAAAAATCCTCTTCTGCACCATTTAAATATTAAAAATAATACACCCATTTCTATTAGTTGTATATATTTCTTTTCTTTCTACCAGCTTTCTGTTGAATTAATATCGGCCAAGTTTTAATAATCGTATCGAAATGATGATAACTGACCAATGGTGGTCGCTGCCGATACATCGTATACATCCCTACGAATTATATAGGGATTTTGTTGTCATTTTTGAAGAACCGCTGTTTTCTATTTTGGGGGGATTTTATAAGAAAGAAAAATATCAAACTTTGTATATATAAGTAGGTTTAAGAATAAGAATATCTTTACTTTTAGCCATGAGTTACCAGAAACAGCAGGAGAGACGAGAGAAAAAAGAAAACTAGAGAGTGACAAGTTAGAGCTGCGTGATGGACAAAGTAAAAATGAACTCTCCTACACACACACACACACACACACACAAGTACAAGCATAGCATAAGAAAGCACTTCCCAGTTCTCTCACACAGAGTCGGTTCATTTTAGTGCCACATCGATCTGGTTCCTGTTTCGTGGCTGTCAGAGGTCAGTCGTGTTTTTCGTCCACCTACAGAGGAATGAATACCTGACAGCTGATCTGATCTGGCGATAGCAGCGTTTACAGTAAACACGCACTTTATCGCAGCAGCGTGATGTCACGCTGTCCGTGCGGGACGCTAACAGGCGGCCATGAGAAACACTGGCGGCGTCCAACCACCGCAGCAAAACACCTCAGGCTGAGCGTCCGGGATGAAAGTTCAAAGTTTTCTTTAGGCGTTTCTTCCTCCATGGCTCCCGTCAGGGCAGCATCTACCTGCATGGGCGTTTCTTGGGTTGCCTGAGCGGCTCAGCAGCCCGGGGAGGGGAGGAAACCTCTCCACCGCAGCGTCCCAATCAGTGCAGCTAGCGCGGCTCAAAGTTCCCACAACACAGAGCTACACAACACAGAGCTACACAACACAGAGCTACACAACACAGAGCTACACAACACAGAGCTACACAACACAGAGCTACACCCCACCGCCACGGCGAGCACTGGCACTTCTCAACCAGCCACGTTCACCACATTAAGCACAACTTCGCAGAGCAGCCTTACCTTTAATAACATTGCTAAAAATCGTGGCTCTGAACTCTTCTTTGGCCTTCTGATCGAAGTCTTCCCCATGGATAATGCGCATCTGTTTGAGGAAGGTGGACTTGCCGCTCTCTCCCGCTCCGAGTAGTAAGATCTTCACTAACCTTTTAACGTAAGTCTTATCTCGGCTGATACACTTGTCTATCTCTCTGGACCTCCGCAGCTGCTCTGCCTCCCCGCTCGTTAGGAAACAGTTCGGAAAACATAATGATAAAAGGGAGTGGGACGGCAGGAAGTCCGCCATCTTTGAAACAACTTCATCGATACAGTGTGCGAGTCCGTGAGGAGAGCTGAGCTCAGCCTGGACCGCTGCTGCGTTCACGTGTCGTCCGATTTCGACACTCCCCAGCGAACAGACAGGGAGGGAACAATTGTTCAAATTCACCAACGCGGAAAAGAATCAAAATGAAATGATCCGTTTCTCCGACCTCACTTTTTTAAGATGTATTTATTTGACTAACATGAACATTGTTCTTTTATCTATGGCTCTGAAATTCCGGGCGAAAATTTAGTTTTTATTTTCAGAAAATGAGAAATGGTCAACATAACGAAAAAAAAAATACAGTGCTTTCAGACCTCAAATAATGCAAAGAAAACATATTCATATTCATTGAAAAACAACAACAATAACTCAAGAATAGTTCAGACATTAACATTTGGTGGAGAAACAATGAGGTTTTCAGTGGGGTTCAGCGCAGTGGTCCAGTACATACATATGTGCTGCTTAGTTCATAAAACAAACAAATAAATAAATCAAATAAAACAGACTCTCCCTGAACGCAGCGCAATGTGGTGTGTGGCGCGTGAGCGCGTGAGCGCGCTCCGGCCGGCATCACGGTGGTTCTGGGTGGGTCATCTGACGTTACAAGACATTTTAGAATAAGAGTTTTTCTACTTTAATTTAGAGAAGAAGTTTTTGTAGATGTTACACAGAATTATCCAATAAGCGGACATTTTTACATATATGAATTATTTTATGGGTAAGGAACAGAGTCACAGTAATTCAAACATTTTAGAGATTTAAATTCAGTAACTTTGTTGTTAAAGCTACAGCAGATTCAACAAAAATAATTTTTGAATCAGCAGGCTGAAGATTTTTGATTTATGAATTCAATAAGTAAGTAGAGAGAGTAATGATAACTCGATAAGTCTACCGATGCCTTCTGGGGGCCAAAATGTTCAAATCAACCCCAGAATAAAAGCCAAACACCTCGCAAAGCTGCTGGCTGAAGGTGGTGAGACAATGTCATTGTCCACAGTGAAACATGTGCTGTGCCAACAAGGGTTGAAAAGCCACATAGTGAGGAGGAAGCCATTAGCCCAGTGCTTCTCAAATGCGATACCTGGGGGGGCGCGTGTGATCCTGGGGAACAGGCTTTTTTTTGGCTGTACTAGTATAAAGTGTAATTGCGCACAGTAGGGCAGCAGTGGCGCTCTCATTGTTACTTCTGTCACGTTTGCGACAGTGCAACATTTTACGACTTACAAGACAACAGGTTTGCCTTGGTTAGCAGTGTTAAGTCAACAAAAAGCTCCGACTGCGTTCTGTCTATGGCCTCCGTTATTCAACAACCCCAACATGAAAAAGTTTTTCACAGGGATGAAAAGAAAAGCGGAGAGAGACAAAGATAATGAGACAACAGAAAGTCAACCGAAAGCTAAGAAGAGGAAATACGACGAAGCGTATTTAGCGCTTGGCTTCACTGTGACTACAGTTGGAGAAGAGGAAAGACCGGTGTGTTTGCTGTGTCTAAAAATGCTCGCAGCGGACAGCATGAAGCCAAATAAATTAGCGCGTCACTTAAATACGTTACATCCCAATCACGCCGATAAGCCGGTAGAGTTTTTTCAGCGAAAAAAAATGTTAATAAGGAAAAAATGTTATGCAGAGATGGATAGTCATGGTGGGGAGTGGGGGGCGCGAATAGTTTTCTTCTTGCTAGGGGGGCGTACTGACGGAAAATAATTGAGAAGCACTGCATTAGCCCAAAAGGAAGGGAAAAAACATACACAGCAGTTTTTGCAGATGTCCACAGGGACAAAGAATTTTATTTTGGAGACTTGTCCTCTGGTCTGATGAAACTGAAGTGGAGCTGCTCGGCCATACTGACCATCGTTATATTTACAATTACGCCTTAAGCATGGGAACATCATCCCACTCTGAAATACGGGGGAAGGCAGCATCACACGATCGGGATGTTTTTGCTGCGGGAGGAACTGCACTTCATCAAATAGATGCCATCATGAGAAAACAGCATTATATGGAAATACTGATGCATAATTGGAAGACACCAAACAGGAAGCTAAAGTTCAGGCACAGACTGTTCCATTAAAAAAGTTCTACCTCAACTGCAGGCCTGATGTAGTCCTGGTTCCTGCAGTGGAAACTCAGGGACAAACTATTGTAGAAATTGTCCTGGTTCCTCTGAAAAGTTTACCGCAATTGAAACGCACCTTTCACGTCTCAGAATGGTCCAATCAAAATCCAGTCCTCAAGCCAACGGAGAATCTGTGGAAGGTCTCTCCATCCAATCTGACTGAGCTAATTTACAAAAAAAAGGGAGGTTGTATCTTGTTTATTATGAAATAAAGTATTAGAATAATAGTTTAACTCCTTGTAAAGCTCTTCCTTGATGGTCCTTTAAACCTTCAGGTGATCCAGCCACCAGGCATCTTAGCTCCACCGTCTGGCTTTTCACTGGAATCACTGGAGGAATTCTGACTGCTGATTGGTGGACAAACTTTCTCCTCCTTTTCTGTAATCCATACTATGGAGCAGTGTGTTCAGACCTGCTGTATACACACACTTCTCTCTCTCTCTCTTCGGCTACAAATATTACACCTTGGACACTTCCCACCTAAATTTCGTTTGATCTGCTCTGATTTGGTCCTGATCAAGCTGCAAGTATGACGATCAGAACAGCGCGTCCCAACCGGGGGGAACGTTTCCGTTCTCGCACGCACTGCATCAAGAAGGTTGGTGAGAGCATGATCACTTTTACTTGTAGACATTAGTTTGAAATAGTAAACACTGGCTATTCGATTCTAAAATATACAGTTTATCTGCAGGAAACCATTCTCACCAGATGGTTTTTGATGTTTTTGAAAAGTTGCTGTAGGTAAGCCAGATAAGCTGAGGCTTACTAAAGATAACCTGTAAAGCCAATTAGCTTTGTTGCTCTGCAGAGGTCACTGCTAAAGAAAGTATTCTGCAGAACGAATAGTAAATGTTCTACAGTTAGGGCCAGAAATATTTGGACAGTGACACAGGTTTTGTTATTTTAGCTGTTGACAAAAATATGTTCAGAAATACAATTTATATATAATATGGGCTGAAAGTGCACACTCCCAGCTGCAATATGAGAGTTTCCACATCCAAATCGGAGAAAGGGTTTAGGAATCATAGCTCTGTAATGCAGAGCCTCCTCTTTTTCAAGGGACCAAAAGTAATTGGACAATGGACTCTAAAGGCTGCAAGTAACTCAAAAGGCCTTTCCCTCGTTAACCTGTAATCAAGTAAGTAGTTAAAAGGTCTGGGGTTGTTTCCAGGTTTTGCATTTGGAAGCTGTTGCTGTGACCAGACAACATGCGGTCAAAGGAGCTCTCAATTGAGGTGAAGCAGAACATCCTGAGGCTGAAAAAAAGGGAAAAAATCCATCAGAGAGATAGCAGACATGCTTGGAGTAGCAAAATCAACAGTCTGGTACATTCTGAGGAAAAAGGAATTGACTGGTGAGCTTGGGAACTCAAAAAGGCCTGGGCGTCCACGGAAGACAACAGTGGTGGATGATCGCCGCATACTTTCTTTGGTGAAGAAGAACCCGTTCACAACATCAACTGAGGTCCAGAACACTCTCAGAGAAGTAGGTGTATCTGTCTCTAAGTCAACAGTAAAGAGAAGACTCCATGAAAGCAAATACAAAGGGTTCACATGTAGATGCAAACCATTCATCAATTCCAAAAATAGACAGACCAGAGTTAAATTTGCCCAAAAACACCTCAAGAAGCCAGCCCAGTTCTGGAAAAGTATTCTATGGACAGATGAGACAAAGATCAACCTGTACCAGAATGATGGGAAGAAAAAAGTTTGGAGAAGAAAGGGAACGGCACATGATCCAAGGCACACCACATCCTCTGTAAAACATGGTGGAGGCAACGTGATGGCATGGGCATGCATGGCTTTCAATGGCACTGGGTCACTTGTGTTTATTGATGACATAACAGCAGACAAGAGTAGCCGGATGAATTCTGAAGTGTACCGGGATATACTGTCAGCCCAGATTCAGCCAAATGCTGCAACGTTGATTGGACGGCGCTTCACAGTACAGATGGATAATGACCCCAAGCATACAGCCAAAGCTACCCAGGAGTTCATGAGAGCAAAAAGGTGGAATATTCTGCAATGGCAAAGTCAATCACCAGATCTTAACCCAATTGAGAATGCATTTCACTTGTTCAAATCCAGACTTCAGACGGAAAGACCCACTAACAAGCAAGACCTGAAGGCTGCGGCTGTAAAGGCCTGGCAAAGCATTAAGAAGGAGGAAACCCAGCGTTTGGTGATGTCCATGGGTTCCAGACTTAAGGCAGTGATTGCCTCCAAAGGATTCGCAACAAAATATTGAGAAAAAACTTTTTTGTTTGGGTTATGTTTATATGCCCAATTACTTTTGAGCTCCTAAAATGTGGAGTGTTTGTAAACAAATGTGTACAATTCCTACATTTTCTATCAGATATTTTTGTTCAACCCTTTAAATTAAACGTTACAATCTGCACTTGAATTCTGTTGTAGAGGTTTCATTTCAAATCCAATGCGGTGGCATGCAGAGCCCAACTCACAAATATTGTGTTACTGTCCAAATATTTCTGGCCCTAACTGTATACTTGCATGTCCCTACAACCTGACATTAGTTGCTGAAATATTCTTAATCGTAACTTCAATCGAAAAGGTGTAGGAAAATATTATTTGTCTTAACACACATTAAAAACCAGTAAAGAACCGTCTAATAAGAAAATCCACATGTGGATTTTATTGTGTTAGTCTTTTTGCAATAACAAGAGACCAAATCTGAACTTGAATTTGGACACAGCTGAGTTCTTTGTCCACTTGTGCTCATGCCTTCAAGCATTCGGAAACACATTAAAAGGGGGGAATGAAAATATATTAGCCATTTTCTAAAGTTACAACCACAAACTTGCATTTTATTGGCATTGCACGTGACAGACCGAGACATGGTGCATTAGTTGGAAGAGTGAGGAAAACGATTGCATGGAGCCAATCAGTGTCAAGTCTTTGTCAGAGGTTTTCTGTTGAATTTAAGTCTGAACTTTGACCTGAATTGTTTTAAACAAACAAAACATGATTAGTTTTATCTTCTAATCATGGAGTAGCTGTGCTACCCAGACACAATTATTTTTCATATTTATCAAAGTAATTTTTGGAACAACAATAGTTCTTTTGGGAAAGTTAGTGGGTAGAAGGAATTGTTTATATGAAAAGAATGGACTAGAAATATCCTTTATTGTCTCAAAGTGGGGAAATTATGAATATACCAAGTACTGATAGATCAAATTGTTGCAACCAGTATAAATGTGGCAGCCGATCGGTGCTGTTATTAGTTTAAGTAGACAAACAATGGAGTTCATCATCCCAAAGTCCTTCCCTAATATTTGCCTTTCACAGTGTTTTGGCTGAAAAAACATTCTCTGTCCATTCTCATGTGTGAATGTTTCTTTCTTCCAGCTAGACGCCATTGTGGTGGAGATGCAGGACCCGAAAAACGGAGTGAAAGGTTCAGAGCAGAAGCTCAACGTCACCACCATTCCTCACGCCATCACTGGTGAGGCTCACACACACAACAAGCTGTTTTATTTCAGATTTAAATAAATAACTGCCACACAGTCCAGGAAGTAATTTTATGAATTTTATTTTACTTAACATGTTTGTTGCGTAGTAAATGACACATAGCTACTGCAGGCAAGCACCATCCATCCATCCATCCATCCATCCATCCATCCATCCATCCATCCATCCATCCATCCATCCATCCATCCATCCATCCATCCATCCATCCATCCATCCATCCATCCATCCATCCATCCATCCATCCATCCATCCATCCATCCATCCATCCATCCATCCATGTTCTGGTTCTGCTGGGAGTTTCTTCTCGTTAAGGGGGAATTCTCAGCAGATTTTTAAAATCAATTTGAATAATGAACTGAACTTGACCAGTTTGGATTGTTGTTGCTTGACTTAGTCTGTATGACTGGTTTGAAAAGATTTATTTTTTCTTCTTTTGTTCTTTTCTGTCTCAAGACCACATTCGTGGTAAATTATTGCTAAAATAACAAATAATACTGAATCAAATTATATTCTAAACCACTAGCAGCTGTTTGTGGATGAAGGAGAAAATGCTATATGTCTGAGGCAGAGGTAGAGTTGGATGTCATTCATGTAGCAACAGAAATTAATACCTTTTTTTTTTTTTTACTCCACTGCTGATTGAAGAGTTTATTCTAAAGCTCTCCAATTTCTCTCCAAACTCCAAACAGAAATGTGAGGTTGGAAATTGTTCTGAATCATAAAAATCAGTGGCGGCTAAGCCAGGTTTCTGAAATATTGGTGTAATTACTGCTGTTTTAAAAAGGGCAGAGACAGAGCAAGAGGTGAGGAAAGAATGGATATGTCTGCAATGAGAAACAAGAGACAAAGTTAGTGTCTTTGTCCAGGATCCAGTGGTGGAGGATTTATGGATGATGATGAAGGATATATCACTGATAGATGGCAGACTATCAGTGACATAGTCACTGATAGTCACTGATAGTGACTGATAGAAGGTGCAGAGAGTTTTAAGCAATATTTGCAACCAGTTATGTTGTAAGGATGAGACAGTTGTGAGTGAATGTTTTCAATTTCAGAGGCAAAAACGTTCATAGATATATTTCAGACATTATAAAAGGAATATAAGAGGTGTCAGGGAACCAGAGAATATTACTGAGAGCAGAGAACATGAATTTCCACTGGCAGACTGTATGATGGGCGCATGATTAACAGATTCTACAAGTTCTTTTGAATAATGCAAAAATCACAGATCTGAAGACACCGACAGGCTGCCTCGCTGCGTAAGACTCTGAGGCTAAATAAAGCAGCTGATAAGTGGATGAGATTTGAACGGTGCTTTACAAGACAAAGTAGCTTTCCAACCGAGTCTAAGATTAAGTTACGCCTGCAGGCACATCAATCTTCAGCCAGGTGTAAAATGTGTGGGACGGTATGAGACAGTCTGCGAGGAGACTGGATGGATTTTTATGCATCATCATTTCCAACATGCACGTTTTTAGACATTACAGAAATCTGATGTTTTCAACAACCCTCAGCTGCAGAGCATCAGGAGCGCCATTCTGGAGGAAAAACTGTGAAACAAACGTACTTACTATAACATCGTACAAGAAAATCAAAAACTAAGAAATGTTTGATTCGATGACACCATCATAAAACCTTGTGAAAAAACGAACTAACAAAGCAGCCAGTTTATCACAAACATAAATGTCAGTTACTGACAGGAGGACATGATTGATTGACTGTGCTCATATTTTCTGTTTCTCCAAACAGGTGCTAACATAATTGCTTGGATCAGCAACAAGATGAAGACTACAACCGAAGGTAGTTGCTCGAAATGTCAAAAAGTGTTTCTTTTGTCACAATGGCACAGTTTTGTTTTTGTTTTGTTTTTCCCCAAAAGAGTCCGTGTGATTCTAGAATAAAGAATGTGTGCCTACTGTTACAAAGATTTGCAGAACTGCTCAAACTCTGTTCCATGTCAAATGTCTTAATGTCTTAATGTCTTAATTTGTCAGTGTTTTTCAAAGGTGCACTTAAAAAAACACACACACACACACACAAAGCGTGCATAATACTTTATTGAAATGAGTTTCCACTTCTTGTATGAATAAAGCAAGAGCTGTGTCTGTAATCTTGGCATAAACTCAAACTTGTCAGATTTCACCAGGACAGCCCTTTGACCCCCGATCCTGTCTGGAGAGACAGAAAGTGTTTGGGAAGCTAAGAGTCTCACTGAGGTGATGGTCCTCCACCGGAAAAAGATGGATGCCTTTTGGTTGAGAATCAATGTCCATCTCAAGCACAAGAGTTAAAGTATGCAGGCATCTTGTTAATGTGAGATTGACGTGCACAGATAGGAGCTTTGTCTGGAGTAAACTCTGGATGTTGGTGAAGAGGAAGCTGAGGAGCAGAGATGAGCTTCCTCCAGAGGGTGACTCCACTCAGCCTTACAGACTGGACAGACTGTCTCCCCTGTCTCTGCATTCAGGGGAGACAGCGGGCAGAGCTGCTGCTCCTCCGGATCACAAGCTTTTTTTGGTACTTCCAAATGAGAGGAAACCCCAGAGAAGACCCAACATCTGTTAGACCAACTGGAGACTGTCACTAAAGAACAGCTGAGGAAGAGCGAGGAGCACACTGAAGGAAAGTTATGACTGAGACAACAAAGTCCATATTGAAAATAAATCATCTCCAAACAGAACATGGGTCTATTAATAATAAATAAATAACCATAAATGTTATAGATGGAATTATGGCAACATGCAATTCTTGTTCTAGTAATTATGTTTGATTATTTTAACAGAAATACAAAATTAGTATTGTTACTCTATAAATTTCCCAAAGGCTGTTTTTGTAGAGCTGCAGAAATTATTTCTATCTTTTTTCTTGTCTCCTTCCTTTTGACTCGAGTTAACTTACAGTATGAATGCTATAAAATATTATTTCCAGATTGTTTAACAGTGTGATAGAATCAGTCTGGCTTTGATCTAATCAGGAAGGACATGATGCACCTGCCGTCTGTCTCCCTTTCCTCTGTCCTGTCTTTAAAACGAAAACCTTTGTTTGCATCACATGAACATATGTTTGGAGTAAAACGTTATATGAACACAATCAAGTATTAATGTCTCCTGAAGTCGTCCTTGCATTATTTCACATTAAACATAATAAATCTGGAAATAGTTCTATTTGTCATTTATTCAGTTTGACGGTTTTCAGAGGGATTTTTATTTTGCCTCAGAAAAAATACAATATCGTTTCTTGACAGTTTCTTGAATATCAGAAAACAATTAATATGACATAAAACAGATCTGATTAGCTTCTCTTTCTGCTTCCCTCTGTGAACTCTCCAGAAGCGCAGGTCTTTGGCACCATGTTGGTGGCCTATGGCTACATCTACCCCCTGCAGAACCACAGGAAGCTGGTGATGTGCAACGACAGCAGCGTCTACCGCTTCCAGGTACAGAACAGTCACTGCTGCTTCTCATGACGAATGCCTTCAAGCCAGGTCTGTTCCACCGGACTCGATGAGTTTTAAAGGGATGGTTCACATTTAGAAATTGATGTTTTGTTGAAAGGTTATAAGCACTTGGAAGTTTCCCTTAGTGGAAAGCAAAGAGGTTGTTCACAGAGGGCAAAGCCAATGCTACTCTAGGAGAGGCCAAGACCAAGGCAGATTGAGATATTTTAAACATGTCACAGTAGTTATTACAAGGGCTCTCATATGAACTCTAAGTGGACCTGTATTCACACAGGAGTAGGACTTTGAGGATATTTTCAGTCCTGATAGTTCAGTAGACTCGGCTAGACTGAGGATCAAAACTGCGACATTTGTTCCATCTTCAGTTGCTGCGGGTCACTTTCACACTATATTGTGTCAACTAAACTAAGCCCTTGGAAAAATTGTTCCCCTCCGTGCCTGTGGTGGCACAGAACACACTGTTCCTTTGGTTCTGTGGATCCAGTAACTCCTGAAGGAGGAAGTTTGAAGGCAGCTTCAAACTTCCATGAGGTTCATCTCTCACACTCAGTGGACACTCAGTGGACACTCAGTGGACACTCAGTGGACACTCAGTGGACACTCAGTGGACTGCCACCCTTCAGGTCTATGTTGCTGCTGGTTCCAGTGCGCCCTCTACTGGATACCTGGAGGATCCAGAGTGGAGGACACACACACACACACACACACACACACACACACACACACACACACACACACACACACACACGCGCGCGCACACACGCACACACACGCACACACACACACACACACACACACACGCACACACACACACACACACACACACACACACACACACACACACACACACACACACACACACACACACACCTCATAACCCTCACACTAGCACTTAGCTTCAACCTCCTTCAAAATGTTGAACTTTGATCCAATACATTCTGATCATTCATGTTCAATATTTAACATTTGTTTAACAGGAAACAAAATACTTGCCTGTTCATTTCACATGATTCCTGTGCATAAATGATTTCACAGGAATGTGTCAGTTGACAGCAAAGTGGGACATGAAACATTGCAAAGGAACAATAAAAGTGTTCTATTCTGTATTTATTTATTTTAAATTAATCTATTTTTTTTTATTGGCAGGAAGATTCAGATAATTAACACTTGTTTTTCTGCTAAGAAATGATAAAATCATAATTTTTAAAATGGCTTTTATTTACCACAGCTCTCCTTAAAACACCAGAGCAATGCACTTTGGTATGAGGAAGCTAATCGCTTTATTGTATATTCAAAGCCGTTAACACCAGCGTTCCCCTTTGCAGACCCCGTACTTCTGGCCAACACAGCAGTGGGTTCCAGAGGACTCTGATTACGGTAGGTGACATGTTTCAATGAGAAAATGTTGCTACCCAGAATAGTGATGACTGATGTTGTGTGTCCCTGATGAGCCTGTATAAACTAAACAGTTATCATTAGTTAAGGGTGGTTTAAAGTGAGGCTGTGTTTAAAGGTTATCAGCTGCTTTTAATTTCCCTGCAGTAAACAACAGTCTTCAGTCTTTTGTTATGAAGTGATGTTTGAGTTTTTACATTTTTTTATTTTCAAATGTATTTTTCTGAGATTTCTGGAAGCATTATTGCCATTTAGGTCTCGCCATGTTCATTTATTTCTCTGTGTTTAGTTGATCTGTTCTCTATGTTTCTTGGTTTAGTATCGGGTTTCTTTGCTTTTTCATTTGTAGATCCATTTGTGAGTACAATGAGCTTCCTCTGTGTTCATTGTGCTAATTATTCGCTTTCCCTCCTCAGTTCCCGTGGTTCCCACATCCTTGACGGCAGGTTGCTTGTCCTCCCCTGTGTTTAAGCTCCTTGAACTGGTTTCCATGTCATGCTATTCTTGTTTTTTAAGTTGAACGTTGCGTTTGCCAATTAAAGTTAAATAGTTAGTATATCACGGTTAAACAACATAACATGTGTTTTTCACTGCTTTTCCAGCCATTTACCTGGCAAAGAGGAACATCCGTAAGAAAGGCATGCTGGAACCCTATGAGCAGGTACCTGTGCTGCGTGGGTCACACTGTGACTGTGATAACAAACACATCCAGAAGGGCCATGATACAGGGACCATGCGAGTGACAAGTAAAATGTCTCTGTTAGCCATTAGCATCTTGGCGCTTGTTTCCATCATTAACTTGAGCTGTCCAAAACATGACCTTATGTTTAGCTGCTTTAATTTAGTCAAGATCACTGTTTCCTGGCAGAAAACACTCCCATTTAGAACTGGTTGTGGTGAGGTAAAGGAATGTTTCAGTTAAATGGAAAATACCACCGTTCCCCCAAACCTAATGTAATGATTCTGTGTCTCAAACTGAGTAGATGACGGCAGTTTGTGATAGTTGTGTTTTCAGGAGGTTAAATCTGTTTGATTTACAGAAAGGGTGTTTTTTTCTCTCTAATAGATGCGTAATGAGGCTCACCTGGTCCATCCTGTCACCCTGTTTGTGTTTTGAACAGGTTGACTACAACCACCTGCATGAGTGGCTGAACCACAAGTGGGACTTTATTGTAATGCAAGCCACTGAGCAGTACAAGTAAGGGACCTGGTTGACCTGGTTCACACATGCCTTTAGAAAACAGTCACACACACACAGACACACCACCCAGTTCTAATGGCCATGGCCTTCAGACCTGTGTATGCTGGAGCTGACATGTTTTTTGAAGCTACCACAACACAAACTGCTCTATAAAGCAGTGAAGAATACAGTAAAGCACTGAACTAACCATTTCAAGAGGTGTGATAGAATGACAAAAACTATACAGACTTGGTCTAAGAATACTTTATGATAATTAAGATGAAATATCTGCTTGTGGTTCTGTGATAAACAGAATGTTTTGAGAGAAAGCTCAGTGAAAAGGCACTTATTTTGTCACTGTCTTTTAAAAAATAAGCGACGCTTCGGTGCATTTGCATTTTTCAGCAAACGTCACTCATCAGCACCTTGCAGAAGTAATCAGGGAGGATTTCATATCATACACAAACAAAGTTATTTTTTCATTCCTCTTTACAATTATGTGTGGCTTTAGATTGGTTCTGATTGGCTGTTTTTGACCATAACTGGTGCATTTGCATTTTTCAGCAAACAACGTCACTCATTAGCACCTGGCAGAAGTAATCAGGGAGGATTTCATATCATACACAAACAAAGTTATTTTTTCATTCCTCTTTACAATTATGTGTGGCTTTAGATTGGTTCTGATTGGCTCTTTTTGACCATAACTGGTGCATTTCTGCAGATGACTGTAGATCATAGATTATCTGTCTCATCTTATATTGCAATTATGTAAAAAAAGAAGAAAAAAGTGCTGTTTATAAAAGGTACATACTAATGCTTTAAGAGTCCCAACATTTCTGAAAGCTGAGGTGTGAACATATCTGTGAAGGACAAGCGTGGTAAACGCCTGCTTTCAGAATGTGAGCATCTCCATCGTTTTCAAGTTTTTAACAACATCTGTTATTAAGTTCAACATGTATGTTCCTCTTTGTTTGCTGTTTTTTTTTCCCTTTAAAGCTCTTCCATGTTTCTTTTGCTTCTGTTTTCCAGGGCTGGTAGAGACAGGAACAAGGCAGACCGAGTGGTCTTTGACTGCCAGGAGAGGGCCTTTTGGATCGTGAACAGGCCTCCGGTCAGTTTGTCTCATTCTCTCTAGATGTTTGGAAAAAACATCAGTCATTACTGTACGGCCACTCGGTGATGGTTCACGCGCCACAGCGCCTTGTGTGAATCCGTCCTGCTGCAGCCCCAAAACACGGCCAAACATGAACCCACCTATTGATGACACAGAATGGTTTCATAACAGCTTCTGAGAGACATCGAGGACCAGTCCATTTTCTAATACTGATTGATCTAGACTGATAGCTGTGTCCCCAAAGAATCCTCATAAATGTGTTTTCAGAAGTGTAAAATTGAACTGAAATAAAGAATTTACAACAATAACAGGACAAACACTCACATGACATGTTGATCAGATCACAAAGGTTATCTGAAGTAAGTTAGATTTTTAATTAACTTGTATTAATCACACCTTACCATGCATACTATACTATACTATACCATACCATACAGCACATACCACACCATCAATCAATAACCGAAAAGTTATTGAACATTTTCATACTTTTGTCTCTTTACAAAAATAATAAAGGTTTAAAAAAACTGAAATGTGTTGGAAAGAGTTTCTCCTCAGTGCAGAAGAGTCCAGTTGAGTTTTGACTTAAAATGCAGGATTTTGAACTAGTTTGGTAAATGGATTCCACCCCCAGAAAATCCCTTCAACTGAGTGCTGAAGCAAATATCTAAAACTCCATTAAATTAAGAACACTCCCTGGTCTGATGGAGGGACGTCCTCCCATAATGCATCCTGAGTCCACTTTACAAGCTGGTGGTTGGACGCCATTAGTGGTCAGCATGAGTCAGCTTGAAAATCCAGAGCACTCACCACTTCAGCTCTTACACCTCTAAAGTGCAGATCACCCACTGCTTGGTGGTTTTTATGTTAACTGTCAGAGGTCAGCATGTCATGGCTCATCGGTCAATATAATCCTAGACTAAATAATTCTATTCTCTGTATGTTTTGCTTGTCCAGCGCCGGACCCACAGTGCTTTGGATGTTGGCCCAGAACGACTTATTAATCCCAACGTAGAAGAGGTAACAGGTCAGTACACACACACGCACACACACATCTCAATCTGAGACTTTGTGTTTGTGAGGCAGAAATACCACGTACAAAACTGACTGTGATGAAACATTTTGACGAATCTCTTCTTCTTTCTGATTTGTTTGTTCTCCTTTCAAACAGATCATCTGAATATGAAGAGATGAAGGCGTAAAGTTTGACTGTGTTCACACTGTGCGCTCCAAAGGTCTCAAAGTGCATCCAGAGCTGTTCTGTTTCTGCCGACAATCCCAGCACAATTTCAGATCATCAGATTAAGATCAGTGGCAAAAACACTGAAAACTAATGTTGAAAATGAAAGACAATTTTAAATTTAGACTTTTGACAAATGTCATGTTGTATTTGAAACCAACTTCAGTCTTAGACTTTGGGACGCATATGATGTGATGCTGTGCTCCATTGAACTCCTGAAGACATTAAAGTTGTAAACTACTTTAAGACCAAGTATTAGGTAGAAACTAGTGTAGTTCCATAGTGTGGATCTCATCATCCAGCACTGCTGCTCTGAGCATTATGTGCTGTTTAGGTTTAGAGCTGTTTGTGCTTTACTGTCAATGAAACCCGGCTTGTGTCTCGCATTCCTCCATATTACCCAGAACCTTTAACATATTAACATAATTACATGACAGACCCACATAAAGTGGAGAATAACCATGAAATGTTTGTATTACTAATGAAAATCTGAAAGGTGTAATGTTCCACCGGAGGAACGGATCAGACCTGCTCTGGGTTTACAAACCCACAAACAAATATTTGATCTATTCTGTTTCTAGAATAGTTTATTTAGGATCAGCGGATTGATACGACAATCTATCAAATATTTTCAAAGCCATGTTTCATTTTTATTTGTGTTGTAACTCTGCAGCATTTTGTGTTGGTTTGTGGCAGTGACTCTAATAAAGCACACTAAATGAAGTTAGATGCTGCAACATGACAGAGATGGAAATCTGAGGGGATTTCAATACTTTTGCATTCTGTTTCAAAATGTTTGATAAAAGTCTTTATCTCCCTTCCTTCCAGAAAATCTCCTTTGACCAATACAGACGGGTCGTAAGTTAAAGCATTTAACATATTTTAATAACTAGGCACAGAAAATCACTGAAGTCACTGAGATTTTATTTAATAAATAACATTTTGTGTTCATAATTTTTAGAACATTTTCTACCAGCAAGCCATCATGAGATCCAAGGTCAAATCCAGCGTTTCCCTCGGAGCGTAAGTCCTTCTGGTTCTGTTTTATTAGAAACATGACAGGTGAAAAGAGAGTATTACAGAAACACATCCAATTAACTGACTAATCATCAGAATAATTGAGAGATTAATAGATTAATCGTCAGGATGATCAATTACTAAAATAATTATTTCTAGCATCAATTGTTGTTTTTTTTTTGTTCCCGTTGATTTAAAACAGCAGATATTTGCAGGTGTTTCTGAATTTTTGCAGCAATAGGTTGAGTTGCTGTTGGCCAAACTTGTGCTGATGTTCCTGCAGGTTGGTCAAATACATCACCTCCTACAAAAACCACGATGCCTTCCTGGCTCCTTGTCTACCCAGCAACCCATGGGAAACGGACCACGACGCGTACTGGACTCTTAACATGAGAAGGTGAGAAAAAAAACAAAACATCAGGACTGGTGAACAGTTCACAGGATGCTTGCTGTAATCACAAGGCTGACCGTTTGCTCCCAGAGTGGACGTTCCCACTAAAATGCGAGTGGAGCGCTGGTCCTTCAGCTTGTTTGAGCTCCTGACGGACCTGAGAGGCCGAGACGATTTCAAGATCTTCCTGAAGAAGGAGTTCAGCGGTATGACGCTGCAGCCCAAACACACAGCTCTGCATGTGTGTCCGGGCTGCAACCATTAATCCAATTGATCATGGCAAATTGATTATTGAAATAAAACAGATTGTGTGATTGATCAATCTTTCACTAGAAGCCCTTTGCTGAAGGAACACGTAGTGCACTGTACAACATTTGAGCCAATTTCAAGTTGTGTCTTGAATTTTCTATTCTTTAAATCAAATTCATTTAATACGTTTTAGGTTTTGTACCTAAATGTGAGTTTATAAAAAAGATAGACTTACTGTACTCATTTTGTAAAATCTCTAAGAGTTGAATAAACTAGAGGTTTTAGGAAAGCGCTTAAAACCCCTGAAAGAATAAAAAGACAGGAGTGGGAACTATTTCCCAGAGTGCTCAGCGGCACATTTTTGTCTCCTGTGTGAGATGGAACTGTGTTACATTGATCTGATTCTATTGTGATGCTTAATAAAATTCTCTATCTGATAAGAAGTTTGTTTGTTCTGTGCTCCAGGGGAGAACCTGGCCTTCTGGGAAGCAGCTGAGGAACTGAAGTGGGGCACGGCCTCCTCCATGTCAGACAAGGCCGAGTCCATCTTCAAGTGAGCTCAAAAACAGACCACTTATGTCCACATAGTTGATTTCATTCACTTTTTTTTCTTTTGTCTTGATTATTTATGCATGTTTGAGAAATCCATTCAGAGGAACCTCAATGCTTGCTCGGATAAATCCATGCAGCTCAGAGCTGCTGCTTCCTCCTCATACAGCAGTCTTCCCCACAAACCCCCCTCTCAGTTCCTTCAGACTAGCCAGCAGAAATGGGCAAACACTGAACTCATTACACAAGCTGCTTCTCAATGCAACACAGTTGCATAATGATTAACTGCATAATGAGGAGTACTGCTGTGATGATGAGCTGAAGACGAAGGGAAAGAAAGAGTATTGGGATCTTAAAGAGACAGAGTCCAGTTTGAAGTAAAATTTCTTTTGAGTCATATTTGAAGTATACAGCATTTTTGCAGAACTGAAGGTAACATGGCTATTTGATTGTTCCATAAATGGTACTATGTGCCTGGGAAACACATAGTACTTCCTTTTTACATGTGTTGTAGCCCTGTGCGATGAATCTGATGAATTGTGTGTTCATGCTAACAGGACCTTCCTGGCACCGGGCGCCCCCCGTTGGATCAACATTGACGGCAGGACGATGGGCCTGACGGTGAAGGGCCTGGAGCATCCGCACCGCTACGTCCTGGAGGCGGCGCAGACACACGTCTTCATGCTCATGAAAAAGGTCAGGCGTTTTAAGATCTTTGAGTGATGCTGACGAATATTCTTCACTTGGGCAATTCCAGTCAGACCAATACAATGACGTTAAGACAATGATATTAAGATTGCATCAATGGAAAAAACAGCAAAATACGGCATCAGCTGCGTTAAATCCGAAACTTCAAAACAGGGGCATTGACGTTCGGATTGTGCTTGATGTAAAAGTATGTTTATTATTTATTTAATTATTTTTTTGTGCAGGACACATTCTTCCGTTACCTCAAGTCACCAACGTACAAGGAGATCCAGAAGAAGGCGCTGAGCCCTGAAGCCCATAACTTCAGGTGTGTGTGATTTCAGTAAGGTCAAATGTCACGATCCCGGCCTGTTTGAGTTGTTTTGGCTGTGTTTGGTACTCTGTGTTCGTTAGTTTCTTTCTTTGATTAGCTCAGCCTTGTTTCGGACTTTGCTCAGTCCTTCTTAGTGATTCAGGTTATGTTTATTTCTTTTGCCTAGTTATTATGTCTTAATTATGCTCCTTTCCGAGCCCCACATGGGCTTTTTCTCTCCCCTCAAACCTATAATCAATTAGCCAATCAATCTTTTGTTTTTTGTTCAGTAATCAGGCTTCCTAGTATTTACACAACCCTTTCTCAGTCACTCCTTGTTGGTTCCTTCTGCTATTTCCTGTTATTAAAACTTCAATAATAACTGACTACTCAGAGTCCCTCTCTTGCTGCATTTGGGTTAACAAGAAATCATGACTCTAACATGCATAACTGTGGGATCATTGCTGCTTATCAGGACTAATCTGTGTCTTTGTGACAGACAGAGTGTCTGTCTGTATTTTTTTAAAAGCATTGAATAAAAAAAAAAAAAAGTTCAAAAAGAGAGACCTTCCAGTTTTCTGGAGAACTGTTATCAAGACGCCTTAAAACAATATATTACCTGAGTCTCCACTAACCTTTAGTCTTTTAATCCAGGGGTCTGTAATCTGCGGTTCTGGAGCCACATCTGTTAGAAACTCTGACTCCAAAGGATGAGGAAACTGCTCCATATTTAGAAATAGTTATAACAAAAGCAGGTCTTAACTATTTTAAATTTTTTCCTGGAATGATTACATTTAATTTCCACAAATGTCACTAAAAGGACCAGTCCTTTTAATTTAAATCTATCTATTGTTAGGTTGGAAAATATGTGCATCTCATGTGAGGAAAAAAACAATTTTTAGTTAAATCTTTTGTTCTTTTCTAAAACCAAAAAATAAAAAGAAAACATAGACATTTCTCACAAATATCAAAAAGATTTTCAAAGGATCAGCTCATTTCTGCGGCTTTGTTCAGCCGGACTGATGTGAGGACAAAAGAAAAAGTTTGCAGACGCTTAAGTCTCACTTGTGTTTGCATTCCCGCCGCAGTCCGGCGCAGCTGGAGGAGAACGCTCGGAACCGGAGCGCCGGGATCCATCCCATCGTCCTGTGGCAGCAGGAGGAGGAGGAGAAGGCCAAGGCCGCCGCGGCCGCCGCTCCAGTCGATGTCAAGGCGGTGATGAGCAAAATAGACAGGAAGAAGTAGAAACGGTAGACACATGTCTGATCTTGTGAATGCAAGTTTCATTTTATATTAAAGGGACTCTCTTGGATATCAGAAACATTTAGTCACAAATGTGACAAAATGTTTGTCGGGATGAAATAATTGCTTTTGAATCAGAAAAAGACATTTCAAGTCATAGATATAAAACTCTGCTCACTGTTTCATGCTGTAGATTAGTTATTATTGTTATTGACTGTGATTTTGACATGAAGTGATGGAATCAGTTCACGACGGTTAGTGAATTTAGTAAATCACAGAAATCATCAACTCTATTGACACATTGCTGCTGCTATATGTTCATAACATTTATTCTGTAGACACAAGTGTCCACATCACTGGACTGTGTAGCCAATATGTAGAACAGCATGTTAGTGGATTTACATGAAAACTGTCTGTCCCGTTAATTACAAGCTTGTACAGTATATCAACCTGGAGCATGCTGTAAATGTAATAAACTGCAGAGGTAGAAGAGCTGTCTGAAAGTGTTTTATAGGAACGTCTAACAGCGTTTGAGGTTTTTCTCTCTGTAATGACTGGAATCAAAGACGCTCTGTTCTCACGCCTTCTGCTGAGGTTTTTCCCAGGTTCCTGGTTGTTTCACTCAGCTTTCCGCGCTGACCTGCTGCAACTCTGTGCTCGGTTTTCACAGCTTTCCCAGTTTGGCTTTCTCTAACCTGCTCTTGGGGTCAGATTTAAATAACGTTCGAATTCAATAAACAGCATTCTGAACTGAAAGAGGATGAACTTTCTTTCCTCATATTCCAGACAGCTGTTTGAACTAGGAGTGCACCAATTACAGATCCTTCAAAAGCCTGTTCTGATGATTCCGATTTAGGGCAATACTGATTTTTTTGATTGTTGCTAAATATAGTAAGATATTCACTGAGTTGGCAGACATGACCTGGTGGGCGGGTCAGTCAGTCAGTCAGTCAGACTCTCTCAGGGCAGAACAACAGAAGACAGAGGGTGATTTTTAGACCTTTGTTGGTCTAAAAATCAGGTAGATAAAATCGGTGGAATAGATCGGCTTCACATGTAAGCATCAGCCGATCACTGACCTCCCAAAATGGAGGAAATCAGGGCCGATCTGATCGCTGCACCTCTAGTTTGAACATCAGAAGCAGGTTTTTGGTTGAGTGAAGTGAATAAAGTCACACAGGGCACAGACGGCAGAAGACAACGTTTTGTTTACTATACAGTGTTTTTACAAAATCTATGAGGCAAACCAAAAAAACAACAACACAGCTACTTGGCCATGCCAGACAGCCAGCTGAGCTTGAACAGAGAGGGCGCCGTTGAGTCCTCGTCCTGGTCGGCCAGCTGCCTGAAGAGACTGCCCGGCCGGAAAACGTCATCACTTCCTGCTGCGGAGGACTGAGGAGCCTGCAGAGGGAGGACAGAGGGGCTGTCATGCTTGGAGGAGAGCGTCTGCTGAAGTCTGTTTGTTGTTAATATTCAATAAAACCAGCAGAACACGTCAGGCAGTTAGTGGCTCCATGTTAACACTGGATCTGATCAGTGAGTCCGTTCCTCCATGTTGGGAGGAAAACCTTCAAGCAAAGAATTCAAACAAGATGATGCTTCTGTTGCTTCACAGAGCAGAACCAGTTAAAAGAAGCCAGGGATGAGCCAAAACATTATGACCACTCATATATGATCAAGATGGAAGTCCTGACTGTTTAAAACTGAGCGTGAACTCAGGCCTTGTGCACATGTAGCTGGGTTTTTATAAAAAGAAATACTTCATCACAAAAAATAATATTGCTCACACCGAGATAGGTTTCAGGAATATAGGTGAAGAGCCTCAAGGCTACTTTTTAATTTAACACATTGAAATTGGGCCGCCATCTCTTTAAAAACTCCTGCTCTTTCTCAGCCTTCAGGAAGTCATCACATCATGGCTCCTCTATTAACACTTTAACAATGCTTCACTGAGAAGTAGCTCATATGAAGATGTGCAGTAGCACTAGGTGTTTGCTAATTGCTGCTGGCTAGTCTGAAGGAGCTCAGTGAGGGAGTTGCAATGGAGGGATGCTCAAGCCTGGAAACTGCAGCCCTGAGGAGGAGCTGTGCCTCTAAGGCGGGGCTAAGTCCATGTAGACATTTTGCACAGCTGAATGGTTGTCATGGAGATTAAAGGATTTCTCAAACATGAAATGAAATAATCAAAGCAACACTTCAGGTATGTTTCTTTGTGATGAGGGAATAAGATTATAACATAATGTAAAGCTAAAAAAAGTACATTATGTTTCCCTTTTAAACACACCAAGGTCATAGGGGATAACTCTGAGCGAAAATCTGTGTCAGCCAATTAGATTGCTTCAAAAGCATCCATAACTTTCTGTTTAGGAATTAAATATGGCACCACAAGGTTAATTTGTGTGTACAGCTTAACGCACATAAAACTGCATTCATTTTCCCAGATTGTCGTCTATTTGTGACCAGGCCTTAGTTTAGGAAGTGGAGTCCAGTTTTCATGGCTTTACTCGGTGTGGCCATAAAAAGCAGGTGGTCAAAACGTTTTTGACTGACCCAAGAAAAATGAGTGATGAGTCAGATATGGACGATTCCTGACTTAAAGCGCTACAAAGTCTGGATCGGCTCATTCAGCCATCTTGCTGTTTCCAACATAGGCCAGAATGAAAACACGAAGAAGTGATGAAGAGCACCCACACTGCCACTGATCCAACTAAATCAAAGCACAACCAAAACACACCCAGACAGAAACATCTCTGGTGAACTTGCCTGAAGGCCTCAGATTCTCAGAATCTCTGGGAGGAGAGAGAGTGTGACAGAAAACGCGGTCACACAAACAAAAAATAAATCATCGCTCTGTGGCTGTCAGTAAATGAAACACAGTCCGACCCAGAGCAGCTTCAGGACCCCGACCCCTGCGGCTCCAGAACTTACCAGCTTCTGAGACTTGTCCGATCCCCTGGAGGAGGACGTGGGTTTGCGAGCGTTTGACATGCTGAGAGGTAACAACCCGAACCTGCAACAGACAGGACCTGCTGATCAGACATAACACAGGAACCAGACAGACGCCGTCTATCATGCAGTGATCACGTAATACCTGACAGGTGAGAACATCAGCTCTGAACGACTCAATATTTTTGTTCAGTTTAAAATATTATGACATGATGTAAGGCTCAAAAGGTCAATTTCACATAATATTGACCCTTTAAAGAAAAAGAAAATCTGCATCGGTGATTGGTGAGCATCTGATGGAGAACAAATCATTCCACTTCCTGTTTACTGATGCTCATGTCTGACCTGATCTGACTGCTGGCCAGTGGCAGGATGTTGTAAGGCTCCTGGGAGTTGACAGCGCTGCTCCGCGGGGCAAACTGCTTCTCCGAACCAGTCAGGAGGCCGAGCAGCACCTGGAACACGCAAACACATGGCAGCTACTGGAACATGTGAACAACAGCCTCTTCTCATGAGTGCTGCAGACACACACGTCTCAGACGCCATGTGGCTTCATGACTGAGTGCGTGGCAACAACATACTGAGGTCCTCTGGGACAGACGGTTGAGGTTGGCGTTCAGCGGCGGCGTAAACACATCCAGGTCAAAGGGGTCAATGAAGCTTTCCAGCCAATCACAAATCTTGTCAAACCTGGAAAATAAACACAACACACTGTTTAAATATGAAAAGATAACAATAAAATAAAAACAGTTACGTGTGGTATAAGTTTGATTTATTGGACTGAACGTGAAAACGTTCCACTCTGATTTTTTTCAAGCTTTTTGTGTTTCTGCATGTTTGAAATGTTTGAAGTGAATCCAGTCTTGAGCTAGTAGCCAGCTAGCTGGCCAACGACCAACCAAAGCGCCGCTCCAGGGCAGACAGCATCGCTCTGCCTCCCTGACCCTCCAGGCCCAGACGTTTCCTACCTCGGGTCCTGCTGGGACCTGGACGTCTTGCCCTCCTCCACTCTGCTGCCCAGTGTGGAGTTAAGGTAACGAAGGTCGAACAACAACTGCAAGGCTCGGTTCTGAGTGATGGGGAGGACGCCCTCCTAATGAACAGGAGAAGAGAGAAATTCAGAGAACTCGTGTCTCTTAGGACACAAATTATTTACTAATTCACTATTTTTGTTGTAATTTGAGGCCCAAATTACAACTAATGAAAAACGTATTAAATAATTGTTAGAATGTGTTGCTAATTTTTTAAAATGTGGAAACAAACACAGATTAAATTGTCTTCGCTTGCTGTTTGAAGCAGCCAATCAGATGTCAGGCTCTCCCTAATCCCGCCCACTGAGTTTGATTGATCAGTCTGACAGCTTGACTTCATTTATGATGTGCTTCAGCACAAGAACGTCAAATATTTGATCAAATCATAAAATAATTATACCTCGTTTTTAAAATAATACCCATACTTTTAATAGGGGCACATTTGTTAATTTTATATTTAATAAGTTATTTTTGTACTAATTTCCAATTTTGACCTGAACATTCAGAGCCACATGAAGACAGTTACAAAGTCGGCCTTCTGTCACCTGAACAACATCTCCAGAATTAAAGGACTAGTGTCCCAACAAGATCTAGAGAAACTGTCATGTTGATGAAATAAACTTGACTTGAACATTTAGCAGAAAATCAACTCTGAGGGACAGAGCCGTTGTGTCCCTCACCGCGTCCCGTTGCTGCTCTGCCAGGATGTCGTAGCGATGCAGAACTTGACCAAGACAGGATTGAAGCAGCTCCTGCAGGGTGGGCCGGGGAAGAGCATGACCCCCGACCCTGTTCACCTCCACACACAGCTGGAACAGCAGAGACTGCACAAACCAGGACGCCTGACAGGACACAAGGCTCAGAGTTCGTCACGTGAAAAGGCAGCAAATCAGAGAAGCTACCTCCTGTGATGTCGTTCTGACCTGAACAGGAAGGCGGATCTTGGACGTGACGCTGTTCCCTGATTCAGACTCTTCCTGGATCTCCAGATCCTCCCAGCTTGTTGCGGAGCTCAGAACCGCACCAGCAGACTCCGCCAGCAGCGCTGCGCCAAACGTCTCCATCAGCCCCTGTGGAAGCACGACCACCATGAGCAACACATCGGCACAGCACCGAGGCAGAACCTGTCCACACATAGCCAGATATCTGGGAACCGAGAATATTTTTACACGATTTCACATGTAGCGACATTTCATAGCACTAAAAACGACTGACAATGAAACCTCCAACCAAGACTTTGGGAATTCTCCTTTTTCGACTTTGAATGGGGACGTTGAAACTTGAGCTATAGAAGTAAGTGCACGACAAATAATGCAACAAATAATGTGGCGTGACGTCACATATGTGACCATTGTTACTGCTTGGCCAGTAGTAATGGTCACATAGTGGTGGAAAGATGGCTGCTAACGGAGAGCTGCTGATTTTTACACTGTTTCTGACTCTGGCTCCAATTCTTTGGGTTTCAAAGTAGAGAGCGATTGGAGGTCAGCTGTTCTAATACAGAGACACAAAGCTGGTCAGCCTCCACATCCTGGCTTTAACATGATTCCCAGTCAACATCACCTTGTGTTTTAATAGCTTTATGTTCTAACACTGTATTTTAATTTGAAGGATTGTGATTGGCTGACACAGGTTTATGTTTGCCCTGCACTGCCCCCTATGGGTTTGGCTTGTTTAAAACAATGTAATTCAACAGGTTAGTGAATACAACCTGCTGTAAACTGATCCTAAACTCATCAGATTATTTCATAAAAACTGTTAGCACCCATACGTCACTTTAGAAAGACCCGGCTACGTGTGGACTTTATGTTTCTGACGGGTTCTGACTTTGGAGAGGGCAGAGCTCCAGATGCGGTAAGCGTCCATGCTGCAGCGAAGAAGCTCCTCCTTCAGCTCCGCCCACTTGGCCTGCGCTGGGCTGACGTCTGGGGCGGCCTTGGGTTTGCCCAGCTTCTTCCCCTGCCGGGGGGTTCCCTTGGCCGAGGCTTCCCTGGTGCCCCGTCTGCCCAGGATGCAGTGCTTCAGGCTGGGGCAGAGCTCGCCCACGGACTGGCACAGCCTGGCCATGAACAGGACGGAGCTGAGGCGGGTCGGGGCGGAGCCCAGCTCGGAGCGGACCCACGACAGGATGTGGCGAACGCAGGCCACGCAGCCTTCACGCAGAGCTTCCTCCACCGCCGCCGAGTCCGTGTAGCGGTTAAATGAAGACGAGTCCGGGGGTCCGCTGGAAGGCGGCGCGGCCGAGATGGAGTCGGATCCTGCCGAGAGGGGAGAAGCACATGGAGGTCAGCAGACCTCACCTGCAGCAAGATGCATCATTCAGACAGTTTGTTACACCTTCTGTGGTTTACAGAGATCAAGAGTCTGGAAAGTTTTCACACCTTGGAAACATTTTCACATTATATCACCTTGATTTTATTTGACACAGGAGTATTGAAATGTGAAGTGAACTGAGTAAGATACATAAGGTAACAGATTTTTAGTTTTTGTTTTTACCAAAAACTGAATCAAGAATTCTGGTAGAGTATGTAATCTATGCATCAGGAATACCTGTGTCCTGTGATGGGAGGTAGTGCTGGAGGTCGTCCAGTCTGGCTCTCAGCTTTGCGTCCAAAGAGGAGCAGAAGTTCTGAACGCAGGGCGTCAGGGCCTGCGTTTTCATGGCCAGCCCGCTCCTCTGCTGCTGCTGCTGCTGGCCCCGCTGGGCCACACTGACCCAGGCCGCGTCGCTCAGCAGGTCCCCCGGAGACTCCGACCACAGGAAGGACGCCACGTCCGCCTCGTACTGAGCACCGCGACCGGAGAGCGGGCTGCTGCCGGCGACGGCCTGGACCGGTTGGCCGTCCAGGTCCTTCACAGCCGAGGTCAGCAGCTGCACCGAGCTTGTTGCAATGGCCTCCGTTTCCTCTTTGGTGATGGTCTTATGGCGGAAAAAAAGGGGGAAAAAATAATGTAAAGTTTGATCTTACATCGCTAGAGATTGTAGTTAGGTAAACAACACAAAATATCCAAATTATCCTTGAATTTAGAGGAGAACCCACCTGAAGGCGGTGAAGGAAGAGCTGCTGCAAGAAGTCCTCCCACACAGCCAGGGGGCGCCCCAGCAGCTGCTGACATACGTTACCCCAGTGCTGACTGATGGAGTCAGTGGTCAGAAGATCCCACACAGCGTCTCTAATGGCTGCCAGAGCCTTGAGGCTCTTCACGTAGACCAGGAGGGAGCCGACGCCCTGACAGATGTCCTGCTTGCAGCTGGGAACAGTAAAGTTGCAGGAGTAGAGCCCATTACCAAACTAACCGCTAAAAAGTTTGTTTTTGTGAGGAGACAAAAAGGGAGTCCTCACGTATTGATCCACTGCTGCAGCGTGTCCCGGAGCTGCTCCGCCTGGATGGGCTGAGCCAGGGTCCGGAGGGCGGGCTGAAACTCTGTGATGGATGGAGGCAGATATCTGAACCAGCTCCCTGTACTCCACTCCTGCTGCAACACCTTTCTGCCTTTACCTGACGACACATGAGACCAAGACATCGCCCTGATCAACGAGCAACAACTCCTACGTACCCTGAACCATCCACATGAAGGTAGAGACACGGAACCGGGGGGATGATCAAGTTTAACAGTTAACAGTTTTCCACTGATTGGAACGAACAGAACCAAAAACAGAGTGAGAAGCAGAGGGGGGAGAGTCTGGCTGCGACTGTGAAGAGGCAGAAAGCCTGGTTACAACAACTGGCTGGACGTAAGGAGTTTTATTGAGCTACCTCACAACCACATTGCATCTGGAGATGCTATTTACAGAATAGCATCTCTGTAAATATCTGGTAAATAAATATAGTATTTACCAGATGCTATTCTGGTACATACTATATAGCTGAAGCACTGCCTTAAGTACAGAAGAGACAAAAAGACAGACATCTGTTTGTTGAATTTCTGTCTGAACTAATTAAAATGCAGAATAAAGGCCTTTAAATTTGATATTTGAAATTATCTTGAAAACAATATTAAAATCTCGATTTGTCTCGATCTGGTCAACTCAACAGCCTCGTTGGTTTTGGGTATCGTAACACCTCCAATCACAAGTCATATCATGACTTCCGTGTGTCTTGCACCGGGCATAGAAACACATTTGGAGGTGCAGTTGATCCTACGGGCAGAGACTGTTTGTCTCACCTGTGGGAGTGCAGGAGGTCACATTCTCCAAAGTGGAGAAGAGCATGCCACAGCTGAGGGCGCCCTCTGCTGGCCTGGGAGCCCCCTCAACAGGCATGTAGAAGACGGCGTAGGCCTGGAAGAGCGTGGTGATCAGCAGCTCCACCAGGCTGCACACCTGGGCCTTGATCCCAGTGCCTGGGGGACAAAAACAAGCCACGAGTTGGTTCATGGACAAAACAATGACAGAAAACCAGCAATTTATCTGAACGTACGCCCACAAGCTGCTGGTGGCTGTGGTCAGAGTGTTTCAGCTCTGCAGTCGGGATTTCTGAATTTCGCACTTAAAAAAATAACCAAAGTATCAAAAACTAAAAGTAGAACTAATAAAAACAAAACTAAATCATATTTAACTAATGAAACTAACAAACACACTAAAAATCAATTCTAACAAACTGAATTAGACACAACCAAATAAAACTCAACAGTAATGAAAACCCCCAAACTATCAGAACCCTGCATTAGCCTGCAGCCTCCCATGGCTTCTGGTTCTGTTGGTTCTGTTTAGCAGATGATGCAGCCATGCCTGGGTTGGACTGTCAGTACCTCAAAATGCGAGTAGGGTTCACCGAAGGAACAGTACCGTGCTGCGGCTGGTTCAGCAGCTGGTGGATGGAGGACTTCCTGGCCAACAGGAAGTCAGCCAGAGCCTGGCGTGGGGAGCTGTCCTCCAGCAGCATGGTGGAGACCAGGGCCTCAGCGATAGCCTGGTCCGACACGGCACGGCCGCGCAGCAGAGACCTGCTGTCCAGGAGGATGGCCGACCTGGAGGGAGACGGCGTTTAGAGGCGGAGCCAGCAGGAACCTGACCAGTGATTGGCCGACAGGAAACCCAAATATCTGATCAGTGAACACAACGCATTTCAGTGCCGTCGTGTTATTTTACATAGCAACCCAGAACAAGTACCAAACATGGAGAAACAACATTTTGCTTTATACTGAGCAAATCTAGAACTCAACTCAGAACAACTGGCTCCAATTTTTTTTCTTTTTACAAGACCTGGAGCGACCTTATCAGGCAATAAATTGCTTGACAAATGATTGTGATTTACAATAATATTGTGTTTTCTTTTTGTTTTTCTTGGCTCCAGTGACCTTTATTTAACAGCAGACTGACGAAAGCAGGTTATGAGCGAGGTTATGCAGCAGAGGTCATCGGGTCAGAACTGTGACCTGAAGACTGAGGCCTCCTGCACCACCAGTAGTATTGTTGTTTTGAGATTATTTACAGATAATATATTGAAATTGCAAGTTTGCGCTCTCAAAGTCCAATACATTTGAATTTTGCAAAGAACACATCACTGGAATTGGAAAACATTTTAAATATCCAAAATAAAATGCGACGACGACAGACCATAAATGAAACGAAAATGAAAACCACGGAACCATGAATGACATGGATCATGATGTTTCTGTAAAGAAAACGGCCCTTCAAACGTATCATCAAAAAGAAAAGATCAAGCTCATTTCAATTTATCATGCGATGAATTAATTACTGCCACAGACTTGACCTGGAGATTAGCCATTTCCACCACCATACTGCATTTCTACACAAGAGTGATGCTTCCCATTTGTTTCACAATGTGAAACGTTTGTTTCAGTGCAGCTTGACCTTTTGACCCTTCTCATACCTGAAGTGTCCTGTGGTGGCGACCTGGCGGACCAGGATGGGGAAGCGGGCCAGCACTGGGCTATAGAGACCCCCTGCGGCCTCCAGCTGCAGCAGGCTGTGCAGGTGGCAGCAGAGCAGGTAGAGCTGGGTGGCCTGCAGGAACTGGGCCGCCTCCATGGAGCTCCAGATGCGCTCTGGGATCTCCAGGAGGAGCTTGATCTGCGAGGCCATGGTGTAGAACTTCTCCTGCCACTGCTTCTGGTTCTGATTCTGGTTCTGCAGCAGGACACAAACAAACATGATGATGATGGAAGGATCAGCTCTCCATCAGCTGAAACTCTTCATGTTGGGTCTGCTCTGAGTTTGGGTCAGGAGCAGTGACCGGTACCTCCGGTCTGCCGCCCCCCGCGCCGGTCCTGCCCCGCTTCAGCGTGTAGCAGTACCGCTGCATGTCCTGGATGGACTCCACCACGCTTTCCGAGCACTCTCGCATCTCCCCGATGGTGTCGGCGGCGTCGATCAGATCCCGGTACCGCTCCCCGACCATCTGCCTCAGCTCCTCCTTCTTCTGCTCGATCTCCCCGCGGACCTTGCGCTCCACCCGGCGGATCTCCTCGGTGCTGTAGCGCTCGAAGAGAGCCGCCGGGTCCCTGATCTCCGAGACCCGCAGGGCCAGCACGGGGTCCCCGGCCATCACTCCCTCCAGACGGGTTCAGCTGGGGACTGAAAGCCAACCCGGAAACAGGCGGAGAGACACTTCCTGCTTCCACGTCGCCAATGTCGGTGACGTCGCACGTGTGTTAAGCGTTCATTGGTCAATCAAATTGTCTGTCAGAGAGGATTTCCGTTTCGGACTGATCCCGCCTACCGCATCCAAAAGACGAATAAAAACCGAACAGGAGCCATTAGAAAGGAAATATTACAGAGTTAATGTTTGGTTGGATCATTTTCAAGCCTTTTAAAGAAAATAATTTACATTCTAAAATATTCAGGCCACATAAATACAATCAGTTCTCTACTGTTCGGTCTCATATTATTATTATTATTATTATTATTATTATTATTATTATTATTATTATTATTATTATTATTATTATTATTATTATTAATGTCTCGTAGAGATGCAAAAAACAGCAACATTGGTATAAGAAGAAAGAACGGATCTATAAAAACAAGGCAAATAAAAGTAAATGGAGTATTTCAATAAAAAGAAAAATAGGTACAATTTATACTATCTACATCGAACTCCAAATGACTCTTAGGAAAACGTGTTTACATTTATGTAAACAAATGCAAAGTGCTACGTCACAGTCATCCCGGGGGCCCTGATCATGCCACGCCCACTTCCCTACCTGCTCCTGTGTCAGTCAGGAGGTGGAGCAGCAACAGGTGCAACGCTGTAAAAAAAAAGATCTTTGTACCCGGAAGGGGAAAAAAACCTGTAACAATAAGCGACTCTTCGTACAGGTAGGTTTGACTCTGGTTATTTCAATAAGATTATAAAGAAAACGTTTGTAAGGGAAGGGGGTGGTGGAGTGGGTTACACAGTGGGCTGTTACACAGTCAGCTGATATCTCGGCTGGACCATCAACAAATTTAATGTCGGTCGAAACACGAAGAAGAAAAACAAAACAACAACAACAACAACAACAACAGTAGTTTCCAGGTCATGAGCTCTATTGGCACCACATCTGTACTCAGTCGTGTCAATATACTATATTCATTAAAAACACCAGCCCTTCATTACAACCAGATCACGTGATTCATTTATGTAGAACAGTTGGAGTTTTTACTCAAAGTCATCAGTCATAATCTCATTCCTGTCCACTCCTGGTCCTAAATAGTTCTTACAATAATTCACTTCTCTGGCAGAGTTCATTCTGTTTTTCTGGGAGCCGACCAGGACCGGGACATGGATCAGAGGAACATCCAGCAGGAATTTGAGGACCAGTTCAATGATGTGGTGTCCAGGCTGAAGTCCAAGCAGATGTTCCAGTCTGACTGGGACATCGCTTCTTTTGCCATCTTCTTTATCTTCATTGGTAAGATACTGTGGCGCTCCAAATGGCAGCAGCATGTTGGAGTTCAGTTTGGTTTATCAGTGTATTCAAGACAGTGGGAATGTGGATAAAATCATTGATAAAAGAAGCTTTGAATCAGATTTGGCTTAAGCTAGTTTTCATCAGTACGGCCTGTGCAGGTGAATTGACTAAACACTCTAATATCATAAGCATACTTTGAAAGTCTCCATATGCTCTACATACAACAATATTAGCAGCACTAAATGCAATGTGGCTCTGTTACTTTCATTTGAACTTTTTTTTCTTTTTAAAAACTGTAAGTTTTCCTTTTTCTCACTGATAGATTTTTTGGGGGGATGATTATTTCATCAGCTCAAAAGATTTTTGATATTTAACTTTTATTATGTGTAACCATAAAAACAGGGGGCTTAGAACTAGCAGCGGGTTATTTACATGTAAAGTTGTGTAGTATGGAAAAAAATGTACTTTTATCAGTAATTGTACTACATTGTACTTTTTGTGTTTACTTCAGTAATTTTATTATTTTTTTACTCTACTCTTGCTTGAGTAAACGTTCTGCTTACTGGACCCACTGAGTGAAGAACAAGCTTGTTTTAACCAAAGGTTCACCAGACAGACACACTCCTGCTGTTCTTGTTGAAGTATCATTAGTTTTATTTTTAAAAAAACTGATTTGACTGATTTTGTTTTTTTTGTTATTCATATGAATTATTTTCATTTTGATTCTTAAAAAGAATCAAAATTTTATACTTTGGTCCCTCCAATGAGGAAGTTGTCAAATATTAAATCATGAATGTTCTGATCATTTACTTAGTACTCAAGTAGACTTTTTACCAAATGCTTTTTTACTCTTACTAGAATAATTTCTTGGACGGCTACTTTTTACTTTTACTTCAGTAAAATATGTCGAAGAAGTGCGTCTTTTACTTGAGTACGTTTTATGGGCTGCTTCACTGAGCTCTGCTAACATTGCAAAGGTTCAAATTCTACTTCAACTGAAGCGTGGTTTCCAAAGCACACGTTGGGTTGTTTTCCGGTTTTTGTACAAATACTGACACCTGAACTCTTCCTGTTTCTTGTCACTGTTGTGCACAGGCGTGGTTCTCACGTTGGTCTTGCTGGTTCTCATCCGGTGCTGCTGCTGCGGCTGCTGTGACGATGAAAAGGTAAAAACTCTTTGAAATCAACAGCAGTAATGTCTCTGGTATGATGTAAGACAAGCGCAAATGAATTCTAATGATAGTAGTTATGCTGTGTACTTTACTTCAAAATCAACTCAGAGCTTCAGTTGTCTTGTCACACTTTTTCCTTCCATATAACTTTCCACTCATATTTTTTTGGATATTGCAATCTGTAAAAATTCAGCTTCTTTAGCAACAACATAATCTGTCTTAACCTCTCTGTGATTGTGTGAGTTATAGTTAAGCAGTTCTGTTAAAAAAATAATAAATAAAAATCATTTCACATATTTAAATCAATAAATCTTAATCTTGAGCTTTCAGCTGAAAAAAAAAAAAGAAGTGAATGCTTAAATAATTCTGCTGTTATTTAATAAGTATGTTTTGCCATGAAAGGGAACATAATAAACTTTAGAAATATTAACTCACTGACATGTATTGTGTGTTGCTGACAGAAGTGTTTATTATCTTGTGTGTGTTCTTTCTCAACAGCCGCGCAGAAGAAAGGTCGGCATAGAGAACTACGGCATGGAGCCCTGAGCGACCCGGTCCGACCGCGAGAGGCTGAGCAGAACCATCTCATCCTCTTCCTGTGCCAAAATGCACACTGGAATCAAAACGCTTCAGACAGAATGGAATTCCTGCACAATGTTGTTTCCGCAAATGGAAAGTTAGCACACGTGATCATTTCCTTTTTCCCTGTCACAGCTTTGTGGGTTTTGTTGCCAGGTTACCGCAGAGCAGCTGGGAGACCTGTATGTAGATTTGCTAAAATCAAATTTAATTAAAGGTTTTTACTGAGTAATGAAGCAGTTTAATGTTTGGCTCTGTGTCCACCTGTGCTGTTCAGTGAGTGTGTTGAGCTGCAGCAGAGAAATCCAGCAGGTCCCTGTGCAGCTGGAACCGAGTCCAAACTTCAAAACAGAGAAAATGGGGCAGAAAGGATTTCTCTGCGGAGGAGTTCAGTGGGTCACAGAGAGACAGAGCTGCACGGGAATCTGACACCGTCACCACTTCCTGTGGGACCGACTCCTACTGACCCAAACGCCCAACCTTCCTCAGACCGTAGCAACCCGAGAATAACAGCAAAGATTCAATTTGGGTTCTTCAGAATTTAGAAATGAAAGTCAGAACAAGTGTAGTTTGGACTCAAATCAGGAATTTAAAGTAAGTAACGAACAGATATAATATAATTGTGTAGTTTGACATTTCAAAAGTAAATTTTATTGGAAAAACCCCCATTTCAAACATCTTGTGTCGTGAATGCTAAGGCTAGTTAGCATGGATTCCAATAAGGGTGAATAATGTTTTCCTGGGATGTCTTTACATTTAACAGCAGATACACTAGTTGACTGAAAGCACTAAGCCCCTCCTCCTTCTTCTGATTGGTTGTTCTTGGCTGGGAGTTGGAACAACCAATGGAGGAGGAAACAGAGGAGCTCAGGTTTTTCCACAGATTATAAATGTCATACCACATTGTCACAATATGGTGACAGTTCTAACAAATATGCAAAAATCATATTCTTTAATAAAAGTGTGTGTGTCACACAGAATCCTATTAACATCCACTCATAAAAGCAGAGCTCAAACGAGGTTCTTTTAGAGTTTTATTGCACAGAGGAATCTTTTCCACAGTTCATTTTACAGGCAGCGTCTTAAGACAGGTTAACACTTAAGAGTGACGAAATCATTTGTTCATGATTAGATTAATGTTCCACAGATTAAGCACATGAGAAACATAATAAATACAAACACAGAGCCGAGAGGACAGAATCAAACGACACAAATAGCTTAGAGCCGGGTTAAATCCAGGGAATGTGTGCAAAGCTGGAAGATAAACTGTTTTCCTCCTGATGCTGTCTGGTCAGCTGTGGAGTTAGAAACTTAATAACCTGAAGAAGAGCAGATTAGTGGACATGAATGATTTCAGCATGGACCAGAGTACCAGCTGGATTCCTTTGGGACAATCTTTGTAGCTTACATCTGATGTAATAGAGCACCAAAATATGAAAAAAATAAAAATAAAAAAAACGACTTTTAAAGCATCAAAGAGTCTTGAAATAGAGATGCACCAATCAGAGATTATTGGTCGATTCCCATTTTAAAATTCAGACCTGCTGATATTTTAGCCAGCATCTCCAGATCCATAGCAGGATGAACAGCTCTTCCTGCTATTAATCGTTTGTTATTAGTTTTGGGAGCAGATCTGATGTCATTGGTTTAGTGCAATGCAAACATCATGGTGCAAAGAAATAGTCCTCTACATTCTCTGTGAGGGCAGCCGGAATAATAATTCTGGATAAAGCCAGAATTCTATGACGGCGTTTAGGGGCCCACATATTTAGACAAAAAAAATGAGTAGTAGATTTATGGCAAAAAATAGAAAAATCTACAAAAATCTCAGAAACTTACTAGAAAACCAAGTAAAGTTTCAAGAAGTCTAAAATTTCTGAGTTTGAATATTTTCTATTTTTCAAATTTTCTAGAAAAGTTTGGAGATTAATGTAAAAATCTTTGAATTTTTTGTCAGAAATGTGCTCCTCTTCCCCCGGCCCCATCGGCCCCAAGGTGACACTCCAGGATTCTTCCTGTTTTTTTGTTTTTTTTTATTCAGAAGAACCACATATCCCCAGAGGCTATCACTGAAAGGCTGACTTAGTTTTTTTTTTTAATCTACTTTATTAATCTTGGTCGCATATCGCCAGTGTTTTTAGAGACAGGGAGTCAGATCTAGACAATAAATCTGTTCGATTGAGCTTGAACAAATTTAAACACTGAATGCTTTTTCTTTTAACACGGCAAACATGAAAACTCCCTTTCAAGTTTTGGATCTACAATGAATAACATCTCTTCCCTATCAAAATAAATACATAATAAAATCAGAAAACTTCATTAGCTTGATTTTAGTGTTTTTTTTTCTCCATAAAGTTTGGACACCGTTACTCCAACAACGCTGGTATGACTGACACAAAAAAAATATTATCCATCCCTTTAAAGGTGCCGTGTTCAACTGGTTAGTCATTGTTATCAGCAAGCTAATAATAATAATAATAATAATGATGACAGGCCATGGGTCACCAGATTTCAGCGTTTCTGTAACTTGTAGACGTTAGAAGGAGTCTGGCCCGTTGAGAGTAAATCTCAGAGAACGACTGAGATGCTGGAGGGAGGAAAACAGAAACTAGCAAAATGCCCAGAGATCAGAGGAAATTTGCGGTTTTCAGGACAAACCTGAAAACACTTTGATGCTCAGTCCTTCCATCCTGAGTGCAAACATTAGAGAATTTAAATAATTGTTCATTCATTCACTGAGATGTTCAAGCCTGTGTCATGAGTTGCCATACACCCATCTGAGAGAAACAAAGGTCAGCTGACCTAACTCAGTTATTATCTGTACTATTGATATCTGGTGGTGTGTGGCTACTTTCAGCTCATGGTGCAACACTTTGACAGACTGCATGATGAATACATAGAAAAATAAAAGCTTTCCAGTGCTTCCCTTACACTTGATTGGTTAGTTTGGTTTGTGGAGGACGGGCTGGATCAGAACGGCCTGTAGTTCCAGAAGCTGGAAAAGACGGAGATCTGGAGGGGAAGGAGGAGAGAAGATCCAGTTAGCGACTGGGTCAGAAATGGTGGAGACGCGACACACACACTGATCCAGAACACACAGCGGTTTTAAAATGCTTTGAGGCAACAGTTGCTGCCTGAATCAAACAGTTAAACTCAAAGAAGAGTTCAAAGTTCCTCATTCTTGGACCTAATAGGGATCAGTTTATATGAAACCTGACAGTTAGTTTCATTTTTATCCAGACTATTTCAAGCTCAAGAATGTGAGAAATGAAGAAAAGTCGGAATTCAACTGGAAACAGCAAACTACAGGAGTCTTCACACCTGATGGTCCAGAGAACCACAGACGGAAACGACACAGAAGCTGACCACAACTTCCTTCTTCATGGAATGGAGTGGTATGAGGTTTTAGCAGTAGGAGAATTTCTCTTTTATGTTTGGCAAAAGACCATGAGTCATTTCTCCCGCTACAGCCAGACTAGCATGGTTGTTTTGGTTGTAATTACCCAGAATGCCCTGCACTGTAGCCTGCTTCCTGCTTTTGGAGCCGTTTCTGGGCCGCTTGCCATTCACATATGCATGGGAAACGCATCAGAGTTCACTTCAACTGAACCGAGACCGAGGTCTGATTATACATTCACAGAGAAGCGGACTTTCTAGACACACGGACTGGAGTTGGATTAACGCGGACCGAACAGAGCTGGTGTGAACGCACCCAAAGACAGATTAGGACTGATTTAGCATTCGCTGATGCTTTTTGGTAATACAGGCAGACAAGGCTGTAGATTCGATATAGAGGAGTGTTGATCATATGATGTCATTCCTACACAGACTTTTCTACCACAGTGATATTAATATCCATTATCAATGCTGTCCTGCAGAGTTTGGGGCAGGAACAGAGATATTGGTCTTCATGATTCTGCTTTGGTCCAGATATTTGACACTTCACTCAGAACCTGGACCCCACTGTTCACCACACTCTGACCCATGAAACATGGGAGTCATTTATAGCGGCTCAGTGGAATAAACTCTCGACTTTTCATCTAAAAATGAAAGGAGCAGAAAAACAAACACTTTGTAAGAAATGCCTCTGCTTCAGGCCCACCTTGTCCTTGAGTTGCTGACAGAGCTGCAGGGAGATGGTGAAGAACACCAGCGTGTCGCTGAGCCACGGCACCACACACTCCACCTTGTGAACGTGGCTCACCTCGAAGCGGTTGCTGTTGAGCTCACTGTGGAAGACAGTGTTAATGAAACACAACCTCCAGCAGCTGACATCCTGGGTTAGCAGCGTTTACTCTCTTCACTCAGGCCTGAGTCTCAGTCTGGTTCACTTTCCTGAAAACTCAGCTGGAACTGTTCATCCAACAACTGCTCAGACAAAAAAAAACTAAAATAAAAATCTGGTTATCAGTCCAACAATTCTCAGAATGGGTTTAAATGGCATAATGGACAGGCGTTGTTATGACGATATGCCAAAGGCGGAAGGTCAGAGAGAGTAGGAGCTTCTTAAAGAGACAGAGGCCCAATTTCAAGGCTTTATATCACAAAATCTAATTTCTTATTAAGTCATATTTGATATAAGCAGCAGAATAACAACTCAATGTGGCATAATTACTTAATTGTGCTATAAAATTGCTCTGTGTTCTTAGAAAATACATAATACTGCCCTTTTTTCTCTTACTGATTTGAGCTGCTGTTTGTAGCTTAAAGCTGAACTCTCCTGGTGGTTACACTGTAGCCTGCCCAGCTTCCAAAGGTTTTCTACCTGATGCTCAATGAATAAAAACAGTACCAGCTCAGACCCAATGGACCGTATCTGGAAATCAAACTTACAACATCGCTCCTGGATTGTGCAACACAGAGCTTCCTGTTGGCTTGAAGTTCTAGGGAAGACAGGAGAGAAAGCAGTGAGACAGCAGCCGGGTGAACAGCAGGGAGGTCAACTGGAGGGTCACAGGGTCTGACCTTGGTGGTGTTGGGAGGCAGCACGTGTAGCTGGTAGACGGTCAGACACAGCTTGCTTAAATTGATGTAAAAGTTCACCATCACGTCGCCAGGCATAGGGGGAGTGAACATTTTCTGTAGTACAAATGACAGAAAATGGTGTGAGGCAACAGGAAACCGCAGGAATGACAGCATCACACACCCTGGACCGGAACACACACTCACTACAACCAGAACCTGCAGTGGTTTCTATTGGGATCATTGGGGTGGGACGACATGAACACTTTATCAAATCAAATCAAATTTTATTTGTATAGCACATTTCAGCAGCAAGGCATTTCAAAGTGCTTTACATCGTAAACACAAAAACTCAAAGTCATGCATCATATAATAAACAATACATTGTTACATATTACATTTCTAAAACAATTCTAAACATGAGTGTTTTTAGTTGAGATTTAAGGAAGTCAGGGTTTCTGCTGTTTTACAGTTTTCTGGGTTTTTGTTCCAAATTTTTGGTGCATAGATGCTGAAAGCTGCTTCTCCTCTTTAGGTTCTGGTTCTGAATATGCAGAGCAGACCAGAACCAGAACCTGAGAGTCTGGAAGGTTGGTACAACAACAGCAGATCTTTGATGTATTGTGGTACTAAACCGTTCAGTGATTTGTAAACTAACAACAGTATTTTAAAATCTATTCTTTGAGCCACAGGGAGCCAGTGGAGGGACTTTAAAACTGCTGTTATGTCTCTATGTTCCTGGTTCTAGTGAGAACAGGAGCAGCAGCTTCTGGATCAGTAGCTTCTGGATCAGCTGCAGCTGTTTGAAGACGCTGTTACAATAATCAATGCGACTAAAGATAAACGCATGGATGAGTTTCTCTAGATCTGGCTGAGACATTAGTCCTCTAATCCTGGAGATGTTCTTCAGGTGATAGAAGGCCAACTTTGTAATCGTCTTTATGTGGCTCGCAAGGTTCAGGTCCGAGTCCATTACTACTCCCAGGTTTCGTGCCTGATCACTAGTTTTTAGTTGTAATAACTGAAGCTGTGCATTGACTCTAGATCTATAGCTCTAGATCGTTCCTCTTTAGGCCCAAAAACAATGACTTCAGTTTTGTTTCTGTTCAGCTGGAGAAAGTTTTGGCACATCCACCCATTTATCTGTTCTAAACTTTTGTTCAGTGATTGGATGGGGTCAAAGGCCACCTGGTGACATCATACTGTAGAGCTGTGTGTCATCCGCATAGTTATGGTAGCTAATATTATTTCCTGTTAAAACCTGAGCTAGTGGGAGAATATAAATATTGAATTAGAGGGGTCCTAGGATTGAACCTTGGGGTACCCCACATGTGACCTTTGACCTCTTTGATGAGAAGTTTCCAATTGAAACAAAGAAATCTCACTGAACCGGAGAGTTCAACTCAACTCTCCAGTCGATTCAGTTTATAGAACCAGTCCAACTGAATCTGCTCTCTCAATCTTCCCGTCAACTCAACCTGTGGACCTCCATGTCCTGGTAGGTCAGCTGGTCCGTCGTCTCTATGTCCAGAGGAGCTAACTCTGCTTTAGACTTCTAAAGATCTTTGATGTATTTAAGAACTGTATGTCCAAAGTAGTGCATGAACAGCGTCCAGCAAACTGGACAATGAATTTGCTCTTAGATGCAAAAATAAATAAATAAATAAATAAAAATCTAGCTAACTAGCTGAGATATATTAGCAGTGAGTCAGAAAACACAATGAAGATGTCTGCATGCGAGTTCAACTTTTGCCTGAAATGACATAAAATATGCAAGACTAAACAGTGCTGCCAAGACAAAATTTAAGATTTTATTAACTTTTTTAAATTATTGAAGATCAGCTGTTCTGGGCAGAACCAGAACACTCAGATTAAATCCCACTCAGCTGGATTCTGTTCACCGATTAGATCACTTCTGAACTAAACTCCTCCGACTGGGTTTGCTGCTTTCACAGCTGTGCACAAATTTTTATGGATCCATCACATAAAATCCCAATAAAACAAACCGAATGAGCTGCACTGCTTGAAATGTGAAAAGTTTCAAGGGACATGTATACTTTCGTAAGGTGTGGCTAGAGTCTTAAAAGCGCTGGCCGTACCATCAGACCGCTGGTGGCGAGTTCTGGAAGGGTCAACGATGCCGGGGTGGTGAGGCGGTTTCGTGCTCGCGTCAGCTGCAGCATCACGGCGTCCATGAGCTGCAGAGTGAACAGAGCCGTCCGGTCGTTATGACCACGCCCAGCTGTGCTCCGAGGTGAGGCTGAGCTCAGAGAAACTGACCTTGTTGACCTCGGCGCCCGTCTTGAACTGGTAGGTGTCGTCGCGGCTGCTCAGCAGCAGCAGAGCCTGGTTCACGTGGTTCCTGGCGTCCTGGATCTGACGGGTCATGGAGAACCGTCAGCCTCCAGCAGGTCTTTTCATCACGCTACATGCTCATGGTACATTTTCACTTCACAGTTTCTTATCTTCACTGCAAAAACACCAACTCTTACTAAGTGTTTTTTCTTGTAGTTTCTAGTGCAAAAATATGCTAGTAAACTTGAAATAACGGCGTTGCAGTGATCGGACAGAAAAAAGAGAAAATATAGAAAAGGTTCCGGTCTCCTCCGCAGATTTGCGGAGGAGTGAACACGGCAAAATTTGGCGGAAAAAATTTGCAAATGCTGAGTGAATTTGCATAGTTGCAACTGCAACTTCATGGAAGGACTGGTTAACCATCACTGACTTGTCAGGGTGTGTATTTTTAACATGTGAATACATTTAGTTAAATTCCGGATTATTTTATACTGTTTAGTGTGATAAAAAGCCTCAAGCCTTTCTGTTAGCGGAACGCGTTGAAGTGACGGGCGGCGGCGGTACCTGCTGCAGCTTCCACTGTTTGTCCTCTCTGAACTGGAAGTGCAGGACTTGGCTGCTCTTGGCAACCTTCAGGTTTATGTCCTGCAGAGCAAAGGTCGACATTAAATGATGTCATTCGGCTTCGATCGGCACTTCAGGAAGCAAAACGCCGTCACTCACCGCCTGAGTCAGAGCCTCTCCCTGCAGAGTCAGCACCCCCTTCACCTGATCCATGCTGCAAGCACACAAGCAAGAGGCCAGCCTTTCACGAGCGTTACCATGACGACACAGAGCAATGCACACGGAAACAAGTCCAACATATCCAGAGTCGTAGAACAGGATCCACACGTCTTGACCCATTAAAACCATTAAATCCAGTATATGTTTGCATTTACGACAGAAATCTGTTCCACCCAGAACTCTTCAAGCAGCACAGTTGAGCATCACCTCATTCAAATTCTGGAAATAAACCTCCTATTAAGCACTTCTTTCTGTCTAATTATTACTCTATTAATCCAAAAATGGATCAACCGATCAACCCAATGCACTGATGCTAAGTCGAGCAGAAAGGACTAAGCTTTTCACATGTTGACGTCAGCAGAAACCGATTTAAACTTCAGCTTCATCCTTTGCTACCAATGATCAAGTGTTCACTAAAGGAAGCCAATAAAATGTTATTTTTTTTCTTTTAGAAAAGAAATTTTATCATGCATTTATTTTTTAGGTATTTTTAATATTGCATAGATTAAATTTAAGTGGTTAAATGAATGCATCCATTTTCTAAATCCAATTAATAACTGATTACTTTGATCACTTTTAGCTGCAGCTCTACCCAAGACTTTTGTTAAAAATTAGTGAGCAAGCAATGAAAAGTTCAGATGTATGAACACTTTTGCACTCTCAGACACTAAAACATCCTAAGGGGACGTTTCAGAGAAATAAAGAAAGACGACAAACTGGGGCAGTAAACACATATTCACGGTCAAAGTGGAATTATTTTAGAGCTTTGGCTGTTTTAGATTGGCTGAATCTTCGCGTCATAAATAGACAAAACTAGCTCAGTTTAAGTAACTGACTTATTATTTGAGGTAAGGACACACAGTGGCAGGCAGTCACTTCATCACACAGAAAGCCCCTGTTATCTAACAAACATCGTCTGCTTACTGTAAACTACAGCTGACCTAGTGCAAGGCCGTGTAACTGCAGACCAGCTGCATGGCTCAAAACAAACAGGCGAGGCTTTGGAAAGCTTACGTTGAGCTGCCCAGGATGAAGTTCTCCTGCTTGAGCTGACTCTCCAGGCCCGGAGTGGGCATGGAGAATCGTCTGGACGCCTCCTGTGAACAAGAACCAGCAAACATTTGAGACAACAGACCAACTGGACGACTCTATTCTAGAGGTGGGACTCCAACAGCCAGACACAGGCAGGCAGGCGAATTCAAATGAGGCACAAAATAACTTTTTTGCCACTGAAAATCAAATATAGTTCCCAAGATAAATAATCAAGGGGTTATAATGTTAGTATTCCTACTAACAGATCTGTTAATATTCACCCATCTTAAATATTACAGACCCAAAGTTTTCATATAATTCTTTATAATAGAAAGATTTCATTCCTCTTACAAGCACTAAAAGACAACTAAAATAAGCTTGAAGTTGAAATGGTTAAATAATGGAGGTCTTTGTTATTCTCATTGATATTTTCTTGGTTTCTTGATAAGTTCCTGAAACTGTTTTATTGCTTGGCACTAAGCTCGACTCCTACCTTGAGGATCTCCTGAAGCTGCTTCAGGACAGCATGTACTTCTTCTTTCAGCAGCCAGTTAAACTCCTCCTCCTGCAGAGAAGAGAAACACTCAGATTAGTAATAGCACCTGGAAGCTACTTACAGATTGGAAAAGTACTGATACCTTGACTTTCCTTTTTTTTCTTTTTTTCACATTTTGTCATATTTCAACCGCAAACCTCAATGCGTTTTATCAGATTTTCATTTTGGTTTTAAAACAAATTCCCAAGCCTTGCATATCACACAGAGCTCTGTTCAATTTATCATCTAAACATTTTGAAAAATCGTCAGAAAACTTGAGTCTGTGGTCAGAGTTTCAGCTTCCAGCAGGACAATGACCCTGTTGGAATGTCAGCATGGTCAAGCCAAAGTCCAGAATTAAATCCAACTAGGAATCTGTGTGAACCCTGAGAAGTGATGCTCTCCATTGAATCTCTTGATTTTTTATGTAAACTATTAAGTCTTTTTATTTAAAAAAGACTGTGTGTAAAAAAGACTTTCTCAAATGGTCTTTTCCAATTCACGACTTGGCAACAAAGTTAAGAACCATCTCAAAAGTCAACCCATCACTTATCATTCCTTCCAGTCCTGGTGGATGTGGATCAGTTCTGGTGGATGTGGGTCAGTTCTGGTGGATGTGGGTCAGTTCTGGTAGATGTGGGTCAGTTCTGGTGGATGTGGGTCAGTCCTGGTGGATGTGGGTCAGTCCTGGTGGATGTGGATCAGTTCTGGTGGATGTGGATCAGTTCTGGTGGATGTGGATCAGTCCTGGTGGATGTGGATCAGTCCTGGTGGATGTGGATCAGTCCTGGTGGATGTGGATCAGTTCTGGTGGATGTGGATCAGTCCTGGTGGATGTGGATCGGTTCTGTTGGTGGGATCGTTACTCTGTGGACCCAGAGAAACAAACGGACTCCTCCTTTCAGTGTTTTGCTTTAAGCTGAGGTTAAATTGACACGTTGAGCGATGGTTTAATAAAACATGTCAGCTTTGCCTCGGTGTATTTTGGACCCGCTGGTCTCGGTTACTGGCCTCCATGTTCAGTGATGCTCCCTGCTGTCACACCGGGCCTTCAATCTGACAGCGCGAGCTCCCGCTGCCCTCGCGGCCCCCCGACACCGAGCACGGTCTCGCGCTGCTGTGACCGGAGAACCGAGCGGCGAAATGCCCCGGAGGCGACATGCTATCGGCTGGGTCGGGATGAGACGGCGAGCCGCGCGGTTCAGCAGGGAGTCGCTGTGTGTCTCCCGGTCGGAGGAGCTTACCAGCACGGCTCTTTCCACCTGACTGGCCGCGGACATCTTCGGCAGCTCGGACAGGGACCTCTGCGGATGCAGCATTTTTCTGCGGCCAAGAGACAAAATCCCTGGTTGTGGAGTTCAGCGAGAACACTGTCTTTTCTCTGGGATCACTGCTTATTTTTCTTTTTTTTTTAAAGCCCACTAGCTTAGAGGAGGATGCGTTGCGTTCAATATGGTCGGAAATTATATTGCCAACGACAAGAAAAACATAATCTTCTTACAACAAACGTAAAAACAAGCCCACTGCTGCAGACATTAAATACTGGCTTTCAGCAAAATCCTACATACGTGTAACTTTAAAGACAATTGAGAACAGGACGCTCGAGGGATGTGTTGTTGCGCGTGTGCAGATAATCGTTTTTCTTTGTCCCATTTGTCTTAGAAATACAATAATTTTGGTATTTAAGTTGTCTGTAAACTCTTTTCTCGAGCTGAAAGAGTTTGAAAATTTATGTCGCCCCCGAACCCCCCCAAAAAAACCCCTCAAAAGACAAAAATGTTAGTCTTTACAAGACGCATTGAACGCAACATTCCCCTGGTCACACACTTGCTATTAAGATGTCCCCACCCACTAAGCCTTATATGGTAAGCCCCGCCCACTCGCACACAACCAAAGTTCAGAAGAGTCGTTATCAGCGGCCAGCAGAGGATCGATGGAGCAAATAAACCGAGTCACAGTTTGAAGCTGTTTTCCAACAAAACAGCAGCGAAGCGAACAACGCGGTGTGTCAACAGCCTCTGTGTGTTTTATGTTGTTTAGTTTGAGAGGTTTAGTGGTAAATATTCAGCTTATTTGCGGATCAGTTCAAAGTGCTTTACGTCATTGAGACATTGTCTACACAGGATCAATTGAGTCGTGTGTTTTTTTTCACTAAAAAGTGAACCATGTCAAAGTCCAGCACTGATTTCCACCGCGTACATTTCAGGGATGAAAATAACCTGAAAGTTCTTCTCTCGTGTTTTATTTTGTTTGTTTGTTTTTTAAAGGGGGGCCAGGGGGGGTCAGTGACGTCACAAGAGGAAACAGATTGGAGCAAATCAACACTTTGATGGTTAGGAGACTTTCCACACATTTCATCACATTCTGAAGCGTTGGACATGCCAAGAGTCCAGCAGACCAGGACGGATCCGGAGTCCGAAATGGATTCTGCAGTGGGTGGAGAACGTGACGCAAGCGGTCTCCATGACAACTGGCCCAAATCTGCTCGTACGGCAGTTTGAACATCAAATTCCTACCAGTACATCTTCCCCAAAACAACTTCTGATTAGTGAGAAATTATTCTTTTTCTGTCTCCAGCTTCTTTTTTAATATTGCAAAATTACTTTTTTTTTAAACACATAAAAAAATGAAACCATTGCATATTCAGTTCTGTAATTTGGCAGTTTACTGCTGTCCAGGATTCAGGAGTGGAGGAACAACAATCAATTGTCTCCGAAAAATGTCAGAAGTTTCCAAATGCAGACATTTTGCAAAACTTGTATCTCTATTTTAAAACCCAAAAGGTTGTTTATTTAAAAATGAAAACAAATCAACAGCAGGTATTTACCAATGTCAATATTTCTGAAGACGGATATTCTGTTTTTTAGTTACACCAAATCAACAAGCCGTTTTAATAACGCACCAACAATCCCTGTTAATTTTAATGTAAAAACATACAAACAAAAAGCAAATCGATCTGCATCAGTAATCAGGAGAGGATTTATTAAACAGCACAAAATTCTTGGTATTTCTACATGTACACAAAATCATAAATAACCCCAAAACCAAACTGTCACCCTCTCTGCACTGATGGGATCCAGATCCTTATGATTTGAATGCAATAAGCCAGACTGTAGGAGCCACATATTTATAAACCATTTACAGTTGAACGAAACCACTTACAGAATCAAGAGATAGAAGAAGTTAGTCGTTCTGCAGAGCAGTTGTCATTAATTCTGGTTATTGTAAATACAAAAAGGAACCCTATGTAGTTTCATGTGCTATTTACAACTGTCTTCTAAAAACAAGGTTTTCACCCTCTGGAAAAAAACAAAAACAAAAGATCTTTACCATGGCAAACGGGAGTTTTTTTTTTCCTTTTCAAAAATATAAATTTTCTACATAACTAAAGAGTTCTATTTGAAGAGAAACCAATTCATTTCTACTTTCTACTGGAGAAGGTAGAAAAAGAAAAACAGTGGGGTCTTCAGGTGGCCAATCAGGGAGCTCATTCGTTTCATACAAACCAACAGAAGCAGGACAGCTTGCTTCACATCCGTACTGTTAAAATCACTCTCTTGTTTTTGCATCAATATATTTGGTTATTTTTATATAATTCATCTACGATCAGTGAGCCGTTTGTGGTCATCCAGCGACAGCATCCTCCACATCTTTGGACTCAAGTGAATTGTTTTTGTTTTTTGCAGCATTATCAAATAAATTCATCTCTCACACTGGGAGCATTTAGTCCGGTATGTATTTTTATGCCTCGCTTCAACGCTAGGTTCTGTTGTCTCTTCCATTTTTGAAGAATGGCTAAAAGTACAGAATCCCTAAAGAGACAGTGAGGAAAAAAGAAATAAAACTTTTCATTCCGTCCAATGTCCCTTCAGGGATTTTTTTTCAGAAAAAAAAAAAAATCTAAAACATTTCGAAGATACAAAACGCTCATTAGCCACTAAAAAGGTCGCTTTAAATAAACGTAAATTTTAAAAATGAGTTCTGATTTATTGTTCAGGGTCAAAGCATCTTCTCAGGAGATTTTTTTTCCCCCATCTCCAATAAATAACAATTGTGCTGAAATCAAAAGTCGAGTTTTTCCTCCCATAACTCCAAAAAAAAAGTTTATGGTAAATGTAGAGAGTGCTGCATTTCCATGCTGGAGATCACCAGTTATTAAAATGATAATATTAATAGAGTGCAGAAGAGAAGGGCTGGTGATGTGGAGAATGAACCCGCCTGAGCTCAACAGGCTGTGGAGTGAACCGGATTGTTTCCTTTTCACCGTTATTCGTCACATTTCGCGCTTCAAACGCATGAGGCAGAGTTTATGTGACGTGGCGACGCGGTGAATCTCGTTTGTTTTATTTGCTCATTTGCGTAAAGGAGGAAATCACCGGAAAGTGAGCGGTTTGTTTAACCCTTCATTAGCCACCCACGGCGGGGAAGTACAGATGCGCAACGAGCCACCTGATGGAGGCCGACTGTGTAACAGTTTATGTTCCACTAAAAAAGTCAGCTCAAAACTGAAATAATGAGCTCTTAAATAAAGATTAGTCATCAGTTAGTTGACTTACGTCTTTTATAAACTCCCTAACCAAACCATCAACACTGGGACTTCTTATAAGTTTTCTTTGTCAATACAAAAAAAGAAGACAAAAGCAGGATTTACCTCCTTTAAGAGCAGAAACTAAAGATATGAGAACTCGCTGCAAAAGAAAAAAAAAAAACAAAATCATCCATGGAACTCAAGTTCTGGTGAAAATAGCTTTCACTGCAGTTTAAGGCCTCATGTCTGTTGCTCTGTCCTTACACATCACATCCACTGCCGTATGAAACAAACAGAAAGTGGCCCTGACCACGCTGCGCCACGGAGACCTACACAGGATCAGAAATAAATACATCTAGGATTGAAATACTTGAAGGGTTTCAATATTAAGGCAATGCAGTGGCATGTTCTTGGTGGTTTCTGTGACCAATTTAACAAAGTCAAATAAAATTAAAAAAAGCAAGGGTTTTACTTAAAATACACACGCGGGTAAAAATGTTTACGTGTGCACAAAACATGACAGCAACACGCTGGATTTTGTTGACTATTTTTCAAAGCAGAGCCTCGTTCTGGAACCTTCTTTCAGCAGTTCTTCCCGGTAGAGTCAGTGCAATGCCTTTTTTGAAAATGAAAAAAAATCCCAGACTTTTGGGCTGGTGTGGAACTATGTGGGCTGGCACTGGGGCAAAACCAAATAAAACCACTAGAATTTCTAATAAAAACTCATTAGATGACAAAGAAAAGATAAATGATTAAAGACTGCGTGGTCCAGGATGGGTCAGCTCTCACTCTAGTGAATGTAGGCTCTGTAGACGGCAGAAATGTCGTTGTCTGACTGGTCCAGTGCTTTAGCCCTCTTGTACACCTGCAGGCGGAACAGAGAAACAGTAAAGCACAACCACAAAGAAATACATTTCATCCCCAAAGAGTCACCATTTTAGAAAAGCAAATGCATCCTTATGTAAAGTATAAATACATAAATTTGAAGAATCAGTTCAAAAACCGAAACTCCGATAGTATTTTTCCAGACGGTGATTTAGTTCATGTTTTAACTTCTGTTCATTTGGTTTGTTCTGGCTTACAATGCCTAGAAAAAGTATTCACCTCCTTTGATGTTTTAGCCTTTTATTAGTGTTAAAAATCAATCATTTTCATCAAAACTTTGCTTTTTTGAGGGGAAAAAAACATATAAGGGTGCGCAATAATTATTGCCATATAATCACTGGCCCGACGTTAAGAAATTATGACGTCATCGTGAATTTAACGTTTTTAAAAAGAAGCAGAGACTTAAATTCACTTTTCAACGACATCCTAATCGAGAGACTCAGCAGTACCTCATTGGCTGCTGCAGCCATCGGAGTTGGATGGTTGGCCATGTCGCCCATGGAGATGGCTAGCCTCAGGTCCTTCTGAATGTGTTTCAAATAGTAGTCTGGTTTAAAGTTGCCTTGCAGGATATCTAGAAGAAATAGAAACAATGTTGTGCAGTGTCTGTCTGAACATAACCTGCTTTACAATGTCCGTGCAAGTTCTTACAGCAGAGCTTAAGACAAAACAAAAAACAAACAAAAAAAAAAAACATTTCAACTGTCAGTCAGATGAAAGAGACTCACTCTGACACTTCTGGTCCACAAAAGTGCTCGCCATCTGGCCCTGGCACAAGATGTCCAGGAAGGTCTGCTGTGATTGGCCGGTGGCCTGAGCCAGGGTGAGCCCCTCTGCGATGGTGGCCATGAAACTGCCCTGGACCATGTTGAGGATGAGCATCATCCTCGCCGCGTTGCCTGCTTCACCTGGAGACGCAGAGCCACACGGTCTGACCTCACACGCAGCAGGACCAACAGCAGCACTTCCTGTACAGGAGAGCCTGCACTGCAGCGTTCCCCACACCTTTTGGACCTCTTTGTTTGACATCTTGTCACAACAGTCACATTTATGAAGAGTTTTGGGATTTTATGTGACAGACTAAAATAAAGTCGTGCCTACTTGTCAAGTGAGAGGAACACGATACATGATTTTCAATGTTTGGTTTTTTTTCCATCTAACCCCTGAAAACACTTTGGTCTGAACCGAGTTAGTGACGTTTTGCCAAACTTCACATCATTTTCCGTGTCTCCTTCTGCTTTTGTGTCGCTAATCAACACATCAGCGTAGCTTCCGGAGACGAGCCAGAATGTGGTTTTGTTATTTGGCTGCCAATAATACCTGGTTGGCACTGCAAGATTTCAAAGCCGTCAGTTGGTAGTGTTGGATGCTAGCTTGGCACAGGGCACCTGTCCAGTGCAGCCTACATACCAAGGAAGAACGAGGTCTTGCCCATGGCCTGAAAGCAGCTGCTGCAGTCCTCATAAACCGTTCTGTCTCCAGCTGCCAGGATGACCAGCATCCCATCGTTGGAGAGCTGCTGGCTTCCTGCCACCGGAGCCTCCAGGAAGCGGCCGCCCCGTGACGTGATCACCTAGAGGTCCAACGTACAGAAATGGTGAGCGCGTCGTTACGGAGATAACAGCCGCTTCCGGCGTTCCAGATGGACAGTGAGACCTGGTTGCTGGGTTACCTGGGAGAGCTCTGTGATGGTCTCTGGATCTACAGTGGACATCTCTATGTAGCATTTGCCTGGCCTGATTCCCTGAAGAACTCCACTGGGTCCCAACACCAACTGCAACAATCACAGCCCAGCAGAGGAGCCAGGATCACACATTGAGTCAGCTCTCGGTGGAAAGTCACAAATTCACAAACTTTAGGGAAAAAGAGTTTTAGTTTCTGGCTAGAGACCGTCCTTGACAAGAATACTAAAGAAATATCAACTTTTAGAATGTTTTTTTTCTCACTTTTAAACAATATTTATTACATGTAGCATAACTGCTACCCCATATCTTCTGATTTTAGTCAGCTAGGAGGTATTAGTGATTTCTTTGGTTAACAGAAAAAAAAAATGTCTCATCAACTTTGCTCTGGCTATGGTAGCTTCAGGAGCAGAGCAGCTTAAAAATCAGAAAGCTGAGCATGTTACGCAACATTTAAATACATAAATACCTTCAAATACATAATCTGTATGTTACATAGTTTGAAAAACAGATTCAATTTTTGGCAAAAAAATTTTTTTTTTTTTTTTACATTGATTCCATCCTGCTTTCTTTGGGCCTCTGTTTGAAAAATACTGTTGTAAATTATTGCCGACTTTGAAGCAGCAAAATGTTATCTGCATTTTATATATTAGTTAAAACTGTCACCGTTACAGTAGCTCCTCTGCCTTCTTCCTATGGACATGCTGTCATCTGAACAAACACACTGCTCTGTCAGAAACAACCAATCAGAGCTATGAGGAGGGTCTTAGTGCTGTTAATCACTCTGTGCAGTGCGCATCCAAACGTCCACAGCTCCAGTCAGAAATTAAGTAAGCAAATCAATGTCTCAAAAAAGGACTTATCCTTCAGGGAGGGAGATAAAAATGAGGAAGAACATCAGGCTACAGATAAAGGTTTGTTTTAATGTGTCTTGCTAATGTAATGTAAAAAAAATTAGCAAAGCTCCAGCTTGATAGCGACCTGGAATGGTGAAACTGAGTTTAAACTTTAAATGAGTTGATTCTCAAGGTTGGATCTGTATATTTTTGGCTTCAAAACGGCATCTTTCATAAAGTCATAGAACAATAATTAAAACTGCTCAATGTTTGACATTGTCTAGCAAAATGTTTTTACATCAGGCTACAGAGCTGCTCCCTGCTGTAGTTGGGGATACGTTGTTTGCTGCTGAGCATCATCATTTTGTTACTAAAACAAACATTACTTTTACATCAACTTCTAAGTAATGTGAAACTTTTGTTAAAATCATTTGAAGGCTCAGAATCAGTCCAGTACCGGTTCACATTCTCAGGGAAGAAAGAGTGACCTGGTGTAAATGACACTTTAGCTATTGGAGTTACACTTAAGAGAAAAGTATTTAATCAAAGAATGTCAGCTGCACCGACTGCAGTTTTCTAGCCGATCCCTGGTTACCGATCTTTAAAGAGCCTGACCTGTCGATTTTGATTTTGGCTGATATTAATTCTTTTATTGTCTGAAATGTTGCTAAATGGAGCCAGAACGTCACCGAGTTGGCAACAGTGGGGTGAATATTGTTAACTGTAAACCTGGTGGGCCGGTCTGTCAGTCAAACCTCTCACTGTAGAGCACAAGGGGACAGAGACTGATTTATAAACCTTTGCTGATGAAGATAAAATTAGGGGATGAGATCAGCTTCAGATGTAAGTATCAGCCGATCACGATCCCCCCAAATTAAGGAAATCGGCACCCGGAAATCAACTGGCCAATAAATAAATAAATGTATCCTACAATATGAGTATCTAGTGTAAACAGCACTGAAAGAGATGCTATAAGTTTATAGCAGGTTTGTGAATGATCTAATGATCAGACTGCTGATTGCAGCCACTCCACATTGTTACCAGAACTAGAGGGCCCCAAAACCACATTTCATTTAGGGCCCCATGTAGGCTTGGGCCGGCCCTGATGACAGTTTTAACAAATCTGTAAAACACTGATTTTTGTCAAAGTTATGTACTGCAGCTTTAAATCAACATCTTTCTCTGACTGGCTTCCACAGCAGTCACTTCCAGGAAGTTATTTGAGCATGTCAGCGTTCAATTACTCTGAAATGAGTGCGATACTCACGTCCCGGGCAGCCTTGGGGTCAGACACACATGAGAAAGTGATGTCACACATGGAGGCCACCTCTGCAGGGGTCCGGCCTAACCTGGCCCCCTCCTGGATGAACAGGTCACACTGAAACACAGCAGAGCAGATTTAAGACCCACTGTCATGGTTTCCAAAGGCGTCTTAGAATATTTTTGTTTCATATTACTGTATAAAAAGACGACCTTTCCTCAGATAGCTCTAAGTTTATTTACACTTACACTTTAAATTATTTTTTAAGAAGATTGTAATATTTTTTCAAAGTTTCCATTAATCTCCTCAGTATTTGTAGAACTGCCTTTTATAGTGAACAACTTGGGTCAAATGTTTTGTAGTTTTTTTCCCCCCCCTCAAGATTCTCACAGTAATTTGTTTTGTTGGAATTTTGGCCGATTCCTCCTGACATGCTGATTCCATATATTCCCAACATCCCAATCAGTCCTGCAGCAAAACACCCACACACTGACACGGCTTTTTCTTTCAAAAGTACAATGATTGTTACCGGAGGTGGGCGTATCGGTCCAAAATATTGATAATATTGATACAGAGTTGTATCAGTATTGGACCAATACTGACTTGGTAAAATTGATACTTTGGTTTCAGATTCCCTCTTGAAATTTATTTTTTGTTTCTCAACTTAACCTCAGTTAAGATTTTGGATGTTCTTTTTTGTTTTGTTTTTTTTTTTGCAAAAATCTGTTTTGCTGTTTCTGTTTCTTATGCGAATAAAGCATTTTGTAGACCCATATAGAACACTTTAATGTCAGATGTTTGATGATGCATCAAACTCAAATAAAAAGTATGTGTATCAGTGATAGCAGCGCTGCACCAAACGATATCAAAATATGCAACATCAGTCAACTCTAATCATTAACGTGCAATTTTAGCATTATTAGAAAAGAGGAAGGTTTCCACATATTTTGGGTTTTCATTCCAGAATTTACCTACAAACTACAATCTGGCTTTTTATGTTTTTAGAGTTATGTCCTTTTCCTTTGAGAGTGGCCTCTCAGCCCATGTTAGTGCAGAACATAACACTGTAACCAACTGCAGCAGCAGATATTACTACCACGACATTTAGCTTCTGAATGTCGTTGAAAAGCTGATGCACAGATCTATGTATGGACTTCCTGAAAACATTAGAATGGGTTTGACCGGCTTTTGAAGCTTTCACCAACTGTTACATGACAGTACCTTTTCTGCAGTGCGATTCCACACAGTGACAACATGGCCCATTTTCAACAAGTTGGAAACGATGCCACTACCCATGAGTCCCAGACCCAGGAAGCCTATCCTGCAGAGGGATGAGCCAGAATGCATAAAGTCAACTTTATGGATTAAAAATAACATTTCAGCAGTTTCCAAATCAAAGCTTTCATTTGGCTTCTAGATTGGAAGTGCCACAGTACCTTTTATCTGTGGGTGTGATACTACCATTAATAGCTGTGCTGTCTGCTGCTTGGATAGAAGTTGAACCTGTGACCTGCAGGAAAAAAAAGCATCTGTTAACGTCACAGTGAAGATTGAGGTTTCTTTCATTTTAATTTACGCCCTCCTTTACCTCCTCGATGATTTTCAGACGCTTACTAATCGGTTCCATTGATGAGGCTGGCTGTGGAGAAAAAGACAGAGATCAGTACACAGAAAGATAACGCTGAGCTGGAACGTCGAATTCATAACTAGGTTGTCAAAATGAGTCTTTGATGAGAACAGACTGAAGCTAACAGCTGATGTTTCCTCTTACCTTTTCGGACTGACTGAGCAGGAAGTGATGGAAATGTGGGTCATCCTTGACAGGCTAGAAGGCAAAGAGTTCAGTCAGATGGTGTGTGTGTATAAGAGAGCAGAGAAAACACCAAGCAGGGAGGGAGAAAACACAGATTCAAAACGTTCAACCAGAGCAAACCAAGGTGGGGGTTTGGTTAGATCCCAGTTTCTCTCAACTTCTTCTCCAAACCATTCAGAAAAACGTCAAACAAGAGCCGCGAGGTGTGTGTAATAACACGGGCCAGGCAGGAGACATTTGGAACAACACGTGTCCCTCCAGCATCAGCACTTCCTGTTTCTGTTGCTTTGCTCTGCTCCTGCTGTGTGTGGCTGGTGATCTGTCTGTCCCCAGCCCTGCCTCATGATGTTATATCTTCCAGGTCTTTCCCACTGAACGGCTTCCAGTTCTTAACTGGTTCTATTTGGAGCAGATTTATGCCATCTATGTTTGATATATGTGTTTTTGTGTCAGTCAGTATTGATCCAATACTGATACGACTCTGTATCAATATTTGTTGAAGCTCGTTAGGAGTTTTTGGTCCTGGGCCGGCTCTGGTTGGCCGGCTCGTTTTGATCGTTTTATTTCAGTAATTGATTAGTCTGACGATTAATCAGAGAAAAACATTGGACCACAGCAGATTTTTTTGTTACTATTAAGCCTTTTTTATGCAATATTAGAAATGGATTCAAAAATGAAAACAATTCCAGAGAAAGATTCAGATAAGATATTCAAAATAAGACATGGCTAGTACACAATGAAACAGACTTTTTTTGTTACATTTTTTACTCAAGTTATAATTTGACACTTTTTATGAACTGTACTTTCACTTCACTTTGCAACTGTAGATCGGGGGAGAGGAGTTGTAGGTTAGACAAATGTCAAAAGCTAAACTGCACATTTAGATCTCTGAAGCCCTGAAGGAAGACTAAAATAAGGCTTTGTGTCGACATATTCCAGAGGAAATGCTTGTTTTTATTCAGACTGAGCAGAAAGGAGGAAGCGGGCGGATTCTGCCAGCCTGTGTTAAGCACTTACTTACTAGTCCAGGAGTTTCATCACTCACACTCTCTCACACACACACACAATAAACTGGCCTAATACTCCTTCATCCAGAGAGGTCAACCCTTCTCTTTCCTGGTTCTTTTTACTTTCACTTAATGAATAAGACTTCTCATTTCTGGGCAACCTGAAACCTGAAGCTCTTCTTCTGCAGTCGCTCACCAACCATGTCGTAATCTCTCTCTGACACACACGCACGCACGCACAACGAGCAGCATCAGCAGTCAAAGGTGAGCACCAAACAGGTCAGAAGGGAAGGTCTGCAGTCGTTGGTGATTTAAAGCCAAAGTTAGGGTGAAGCTCAGGTAGAAAAACAGCAAGCAGGGCAGGCTGACAGCAGGGGGAGCCGGGGAGAGGTTCACCTACACTGCTTTCCCATTTGAATCCTGAACCAGGTCCGGCCCCCAGCCTCTCAAGAGCCGACGGCTCGGGGTCAGAGTCTGTTAAGTCCTTAAAGAGGAAAAAGACACATGTTCACCTTTAAAACCAAAGGAGAGGAGGAATCTGTAACGGTCCGTAGCTGCTGAGGAGACGGGTGTATTTTTTTTTTTTTTTGAGAGCAATGTTCAGCAGCAGAGAGCTGCTGATGGTCAGTGTGTGGAGGGAAGGGATCCAGAACCAATGGGACGTCTGGGAACTCATCTGGATCAGAGGAGGACTCTACTCTAAACTCAGCACACACACCAGGTCTGAGGCTAGCATGGAGACCAGATGCTACAAAGTTTAAAGTTACAGGATGCAACTTTTACAAAATCTGTTTTGTTTGTTTGCATATTTTTTAAAACTGTCACCATGTTGTGCCAGGATGGTATGAGACAGATTGTGAAAAGATTGAGCTCCCTGAGCTACTATTGTCTACAAAAATATATAACTCCCGATCAAAAACAACCAATCAGCGATAAGAGGAGGGTCTTAGCACTGTCAATCAACATGTACTCACTGCTAAATGTTCCAATGGCAGAAAAATAACTCTGCATTTCAGGAAAATTATTTATTTCCACCGCCACTGATGGCAAAGGTAACTAGCGCCACATGGAGAATGATTGACAGCAGTGAGACCCGCCTCCTGGCTCTGATTGGTTGTTTCTGACAGATATTAACAGCTTTTCTGGGCCACATGAAAGCAGCATTGGTGGAAGGATGACTTCACATCAATATGTTCTCTTCATAAAACTATGAAAACATGTCAAGACTGACAGAAAATCATTTTAGAATGATTAAGTATGTTATACTGACAACATAAAAACCCTGAATTTAAGAAAACAAAACAATGGGCCATAGCTGTAAAATAAAGGCTTTTTAATACCATTTCACTTTTTCTGTAAGACTATAGCTTTTAAGCACAAAGCATTTTCTTTACTCGACACCGTTAGCTTTCTGGGGCACCACTGACCTTTTCAGAGGGGTCCTTCAGTGCACTCAGGTCCTCGTCGTCCTCCTCTAGAATTTTCAGCGGCTTGTTGGAGGCTTTTTTTCCTTTAGAGTCGCCTTTGCCCTCAGAGTTCTGCCAGAAACACACACCATCACTTTCAGCTTACAAATACGTCTGCAGGTCTGAGAAGGCTATTATAGTTTTAAATTAGAATTGCTACGGCGACATATCCTGAAAAGTTGAAGGGATGGAGATACTTTTGAAAGACTGTTGTACTTTTGAATGTCGGAACAAAACCGTTTCACCCACTGAGACAAGATGCTATGGTTTCCAGTGTCCGCCCCCCGTCCCCTACCTGTTCCTTTCCTTTGGCTTTCTTCAGGTAGTCCTCCACGGCATCAACGGCCTGCTGGAAACGCTTCCCTTTATTAATCTTGATCATCTCCTCTTTGTGGGGGTGGTAGGGCTTCAGTTGTTCCACTTTGATCCAGGCGCTGGTCAGAGACAAGAGCTGCTGTAGAACATCTGGCAGAGAATGTAAAGCATGTGGAAACCAGAGCAGGTCTCCTACTTACTGGTCTTCAGTTCCAAAGAATTTCACAAAGTGGCATTTTTTGCCCCGGGGCTTTTTCAGGTCCTTGGGGGGACTTACTATCTGAAACACACAGGAATACGTCTCAGTAAGCAGTGAATCGTGTTGCAGCACTAGTTTGAAGGTAATGTAGAGGAGTTGTCTCTCACCTTTCCTGGCCATGGAGGATAACGGCCCAGCTTGCCCCTGAAATAACAACAACAGATATTAGTGGAAATATTCTCTGTGGGGCTCAAATGTTTCAAACATTACAACAAATTTCAAGATAAGCTGCTGCAGGCCGTGGGCTCAGACTGCCCAAACGCTGGATACTTACTCCCTAAACTCAACACTTAAAGCTTAATCTCTCCTTAGCAGAGGGATTTAATAAACTCTGATAAACTGGACTCTTTTTGAGGAAACAAGGAATTTATTAGCCACATAATCAGTATTGTTATAACACAAGTGAAAAATCTATGCTTTGTTGTTGCCCTCAAGCTCCACTAGCAGCCAACTATTTTTCCTTTCGTTTTTCTAAGAGTAAAAATGCGTCAGGCCATCAAACAAACCTTAAAATGATCTGGCTAAACATAAGCTGGATGGGTTTGTAATAACTGGTAATAAGCTTAGACTACATAAATCAGTGTTGAGGGTTTTTAACATGAACAATTAGTTTAAGTTTGTGTTAGAGGTCACCGACCGCACTTTACTGGTCAACTGCAGATTATGGATCTTTAAAAACCCTGACCTGCTGGTTCTCATTTCGGAAAGTAATTGTTTTTGTCTGAAATGTTGCCAAATATAGAAAGAAAGTCACTGAGCTAAGAACAGTGGGGTGACTGTTAACTGATAACGTGCAGACATGACTTGAAGGAGATTTAAGTCCAGACTTTCACTAGGCCACCCCAAAACCTTCCCTTGATTTTCTTTAGTAAACAGACTTACTTTCTTCTTTTTTTTCCACTTGGTGAAAGTTTTATTGACTTTGTATATTTAAAATGTTTTCCAGTTTCACTGCTAGATGTTCTTTTGAAATTAAATGTTTTATTTTATTTATCTTTGAGAAGGTATATTTGCATTGACAAGTCATTATTGTTGTAGTAGTTGAAAATGGTCTCAAAATTACAATATTATTGTCTATCGCAACAATTTCTGGGACAATTTATTGTCCAGCTAAATTTGCTATGTAAATGAAACGGTGATCCTCATCGTGTGATTGTGTGAATACACAATCATATGTTTGTTTTCACGTTCCTGTGTAATACTTGAGGCAACAGTGGTGGGTGTCCAATCCATGACCGGTGGGTTGCCAGTTTGAACCCAAACTCTGTCATCCTGTCCCTGGGCAAGACATTTCACCCACCTTGCCAGCTGGTGGCGGTCAGAGAGCTGTGGCAGCCGCCACAATGTCAATGTAGTGTAAAGCGTTTTAGGATTCTATGGACTTAAACACTTTACAAGTGCAGGCCATTTACAGACAACATATCATAATATTTTTGTCATGCTTGTGAATTTTTGGGTGACAGCCATACATTTATTTTCAGCGCCCTGAAAATAAATACAAAGCAGAGGTGGATGGTTCAGGGTTTAAGGTTGTACACACAGCCAGGAGACTCAAAAGAGTTTCAAGAGCCAACTGTGAATGAATGTGTTGGTGAAAGCTGATCCACGGTCTGGGCGGGTCTGGTTTTTCTGTCCCACTGGAAACTGGCCGTCCAGCAAATGTGTTTGCAGAAGTCTGGTCAAAGTCTGACTCCGCTTCACGGGTCCGACTTGTCCAAATACCTGCACAGCTGCGGAACTTTATGCTGAAATCGAGAGTCCGCCTAATAATCGGAGCTGAAACGAAGGCGCTCGGCGGGCTGAAGGGAGTAAACAGCAGTCAGTGTTGTCACATCTTCGGTGGCACGTGACGCGCTCCGGCTGCTTGTTCAATGTTTTAGTCCAAACGAGAGGAAAGTGTCTGCGGCGCTTCACGCCGTTTTCTGCTTCAGTGTCTGAAAGTCATTTCACACAAAGAGGCGCGTGTGGATGAAACAAGAGCTCGTGCCAAGTTAACAACACGGAAACAGAGCAGGCGCAACGTCCGCTACTAGCTATGATGCTAGCCCGACTAGCACAACATGTCAACAAGAAGACATCCACAAGGCGAAGCTTCACAGACACATCCAGCAGTTCGCGATTCTGGAGGACAAAACGACACGCTGTGACCGAATGAAGTAACTCTGCGAGCTTTAAACCCTGCTCCAGCAGCTGCCTCGCTCACAGGGAGCTAGCGCAGCTAGCTCTGCTTGGTTAGCAACTTGTTTGGGTTGAACACCAACTAAGCTTCTCCGCCGCGGCGATTCCTCTTAACACAACCAAAACCTGACCTTCTTTCAAACGGGCAGCTACAACAGCGCACTATGCAGTTTGAGCAGGACAGGGGGCGCGTAATTGTGCTGAAAGGTCATCTCACCACACTAGATCCCCGATCCTGAGGTGCACCGCCGCCATCTTTCAACTTAAATAAAACGTCGCACTGAATGAGGGGAAAGGACGATACACACCCACTAAAGCCGTCCTCCGCGTGTGGGCGTGGATCACCCGCCTCCTGGTCTGACTGCCTCCAGCAAACCGCGTTCACGATCATATTCAATAAGAACGGCAGAAACACACGGTTTGAAACTAATAAACTGTATTATAGACTGAGACCCGAACAAAAGACACTGTCTAAAATCACAGCTTTGGTCCAGGTGTTCCGAGTTCCATCATACTTCATGCTTGAAGTGATTATTTCAGTTAACTATTATTAGTATTATTGGTACATTTTACCAAGAGGAAGTAATATACGATGGTTTAAACAGATTGCAAACAAAGAGCCTAAAAGTAATTTTTTTTAAAAGTAATGATCGGTTCCTCTCACCCTGAAACATGCAGAACAGTTGTGACCCTCATTTTCATTTTGGACTCCATCAAGATCACAAATGTCCTGAAAGGGCCCTTGTTCTGGTAGGATGATAAAACAGCCCATTAACAGGCTTTCACAATGTGGATAAATGGCTGTCTCTGCATTTTATGAGGTCTTTAAATTAAATACTATTGAACGTGTTTTCACTGTTATGTAATTTGGCATTATAGAGTAAAAACTGCTTTGATTAGATTGATGAAATAATATCTGATCACATAACTGTTATCTTGAAGGTTCTATTTATGTGGCCCTCTAGAGTCTGACACGTATGATACAGAACTTCTTACTTTAATTTCAGAAAAATTATTCAAGAAATAATGTTATTTTTTAAACCAAAATGACTTGTGATTGACTATGACTATTACTGAATATTGCAATGACAATATTAATAATAATCGGCTCACAAATTTTTCTGACTCTTTTGTATTCAGCATGGCACTTGAAATATGTCCTACAATAATATCAAGTTGTAAAATATCAAATGTCAGCTACTTGTCCAACCCAGAGGCCTGTGGCTGAAAGAAATGAGCCTTTGTGTTTTGCCTTAAATTGAGAAATTGAGGGGAAAAAACAAACAAATTGACAGATGAAAACATTTTTATCAGTACTTCTAATAGAAAGTACTATCAGAAGTATACTTTCTATCTCAAGTTGTCAGTTTGAGATTTTTTGACAACTTTACAAGTAAAAAGTGATATTCTTTCTCAGCCAGGTTCAAACGTTCACATTGACATTTGAATCAATTTTACAGGGTAAAGCCTGAGTTAGGTTTTTATCTGGACTACTACTGACTTGAATTGCTTGCTGGAAATGTCCTTTGACTGATCTCCCTTCCCAGAAGAAAGGCTGGATCACACTGTGGTCCTTGCTTGTAGACGGAAGCATCCTCATCACGACAAAGTAGTGTCTTATCAGAAAACCAACCATGGACTGACAGAAGTGTAAATGCATATTTCTTGTGTCATCTACTGACATGCAGGCTGCGCCCACATCATCAGTAACTGCGGAAATGTTCCTGCTGTCTTCATCTACTCATCCATGTTTCATCCACAACTGCTTGTCTTTAGCGCCATCAAGTCTCGTTTTGTTCTGAGGTGACTTGGTTCTAGTTGTTCACAAACACTGACTGTTATTCTCCTTGGTTGAATGTTCAGTGATGAGGCTTTAACGTATGTTGTTTTTTTTAAGGTTTTGTTGACCATAGTTGCCTTTATTTGAAAGTAGGCCAACAGAAAAGAAGGTAATGAGAGAGGGGGAAGACATGCAACAATCGAACCTGAAATGCACCAAGAGGTGAGACTAAGACAGCAAAAGTGCAAAGAACAAAAACTTTTAATATCACTTGCAAGTGGAGAACAACACAGATAAAATCATAGCAAACTCTAGGTATGTTCTGAGGAGGCTCTGAAACAATCACAGAATCATATACAGTTCCTTGGCACACAGGAAGTGGGAGTTGTTTCAAATACCCAATACCAAATTAGGACACATAACAAACAGGGGTACTCTGAACCAAATAGACAGCCAGAGGGGGAGGCGTCCTTTACCTAGCCACTCAGATAAGTTGAGCATCTCATCCTGTTCCCATAGTGGGGATGCGCTATTTGTTATCTCTTCCCTTCCAGGCCGCTGGCCTTGGTCCTCCCTTTTACCGACACAAAGGAGATCTGTTCTCTAAGACTATGAGTTACTAGGTGCAGCTGGATAGTATAGAGAAGTAGAAAAACAGCTTACACAACTCAGAATATTTTATATATGTCTAGATGTAATCTTAAATATTGTAGATAATTAATTTTTGTTCCACAAGAATTCCGCCACGAGGTTATTTGTTGTGGTTGGTGCCGTATACATGAACAAACTAATTTAGCTGAATGAGCCATAGTTTTAATTCATTTTTGCTTAAAGACACTAAAATAAAGAGCCAAACAGTCAGATTAAAATATATTTATTTATAGCTCAATGAAGAGGTGGATGAATAAACAGCATGTAACCAGAGGGAATCCCTATGAAGTGAGGAGACATTTTAAACCCAGTACAATGATCAAATGAAAGCAACGATCAATCCCTCCACCTACTCAGAGAAATTAAAGTTTATCTTAAGCCGTCTTCCCCAAAACCTCCAGTGGCTGTAAGGGTACTTGATAACCAACCATGTATTCAAGTGCAATTTACACAATCAAACAAATACATAGTTTGGAAATTTAAGGCATAAACAAGGCCTAGTTGCTGCAGTATTAAATGAAATGGCATTTAATACAAGAGTGACGTGATAGAGAAAAACATGGAGACTGTTAAACAGATGAGTACAGAAGGTGATCAGTGTAGTATGTGAATGGTGAAGTTCACTTTTGCTTGCTTGACACCATTACACCAAACTCCTGGATGGATATTTCTTTGTTTAGGTACTGCTGATGCTGACGTTTTGTGATGTGCCCAAGACTTAGTGCGTCATCAATGGAGAACTTCTTCCCTGATTTTCTGTCGTGAAGCACAGAAGACTCTCCAGATGGGCCTTTAACTGTGATCTCTTCCCAATCACACTCCTGGCTCTGCAGGTTAACAAACATCTTCCAGTCGATCAACCCGAGTCGGTACGCCTCTTCAGGTCGCATCTCTTTTCCCGAATCAGGATCAATGACAACAATGGATCTGCGGAGGTGACTTTCCCTTTGCTCTTTCTTCATCCTCACTGCTGCCAGGTTCTTTTTAAGCTTTTCAATCTCCTCATCTTTTTGGGCTGTTATGCTTCTTAGATCTGCGAGCTCCTTCTGAAGTGAGTCAAGCCTCAGCTCCAAGTTCCTGCCATCCTCCCTGGGTGCAGACTCAGTGATAAGCCGAGTCTCTTTATAGGTGATGTCAATCTCGGAACGAAGTTTGCGGATCTCGTTCTGCAGCCTTTGGTTTTCCTGTTGGAGGCGATTACTTTCGTCACGGATGTAGTCCAGCTCTTTAGTGGACTTTGTGTTGGCAAATTCCATGTCGGACAACTTGGAGGTGAGGACAGACAACTCCTGGTCAAGATCACGCCTTCTCCTCTTCTCATCTTCCAGCGTTCTCCTTAGGTTTTCAATTTCAAGCTCAGCCTCTGGGTCCCTCTCCACTTGGACTTTCTCTGTGCGAACAACTCTTTCCTTCACATCCATCTTCTCCAGGGTGAGTTGCTGCTGAATGAGAGCGTTCAACTCTTTCTCAAGGAGGGTGCGTTTGTGTCGCTCTTCGTCAAGCTGCAGTTTGAGGATAGAATGTTCTTTCTCCTGTTGGGGATCCTGCTGAAGTACAACCTTCTGTTTGACAGTCACCTTTTCACGGTTTTCTTTGTCCCTGATCTCCAACTCGTTAAGTCTGACGCGAAGTCTCTGGATCTCCAACTCTGCTTCACGCCTTGCCTTGCGCTCTTGCTCTAGTTCCCTCAGTTGCTGGTCCAGATCAGCAATCTGTCTCTGCAGTTGAAGGAGCTCTGATTGAAGTTTCTCTTTTTGCTTTTGCTCACTGTTGATACTGTGTAGAAAACTGTCACACTCTGACTTGAGGACAGGGTCTTCTTCCATTTTAATCACTTCTTGCTGAACAATCTTCTCTCGCACTTGAGACAGATCCATCTTCTTTAGCCTAATCTTCTCTTCTTGGGCTAACCGTTCTCCTTCAAGATCAAGACGTTTCTTCTGTTCATCAGCCAGCTTCCTTTTCAGAGTCTCAATCTCTTCTTTAGTCTTGGGATCTTCTCTGTACTGCACCACTTCATTGACCACCTCTTTCGTCTGTATTTGTGGTTTGGTTGCCTTCCATCTTTCGATCTCATCCTGGAGTTGACGGATTTCCATCTCAGATTTTTCTGTCAGGTGAGTTTTATCAACGATTTCATTGCGTAGTCTCTCCAGCTCTCTTTCCGTCTCTGGATCGGTCTTATATTTGATCACTTCTTTGATGATTTCTTTGACTTCAATTTGAGGTCCTCTGTTCCTTAGCATAGCCAGCTCATCCTGCAGAGATTTCAGCTGGAGTTCAGCGTCTCTGAAGCGCCGCTGTTGCTCCACAACTTCGAGACGGAGGTTGGCCACCTCATTCTCAGCCTTGGGGTCAGGGCGGACAATTTCGCGCATCTTCTCCTGAACCACAATCTTAGACTTCTCCTCTTCCAGGCTCTGAATTTTCCTCTGGAGATCTGTCTTCTCCCGCTGTGATGATCTTCGCTTGGCCTTCTCATCCTCATACTGCCTTCTAAGGTTTTCTACCTCTCTTTCAAAGACAACATCCTTCTCCACTTTCAGCACCTCCTTGATGGAAATCTTCTCCTCAGCAATTGCTTTCTCCTTCTCCAACCTTCTGAGCTTCTCCTGAAGGAACTTCAACTCATCCTCTAACTGCTTTCTGTTATCCATTTCTTTCTGTTTCCTGTCAAGGAGAAGACGGTACTCTGACTCAAGTTGTGGGTCGTTTTGGACCTTGATCACTTCCTCCTCAGTGATCACTTCCTGTTCCTTGTTTTTCTCCTGAGCCAGTAGGGTAACCCGCTTTTGGATCTGAACCAGCTCATTGTCTTTCAACATCTTTTGTCTTCTTAGTTCTTCTAGCTCTTCCCGAAGTTTGCGAATCTCCTCCTCCTGACCACGGTCTCTCTCAATGCGCAAAACCTCTTTGACCATGTACTGCTGTGCTCCTTCTTTGACCTCTGTCTCAAGGCCACGTAGCTTTAGCTTGAGCACCTCCAGGTCATTCTCCAGCACACGGGTGGTGCGGCGCTCCTCTGACAGCTTCTGCTGAACCTTGTGTACCTCCTCATCCAACTGAGGATCTGGAACCTTTTTAATGTGCTCCTTCTTGACGATAGTATCTTGGGGCTTTTGACCTTCCAGACGGTAAATGTCAGTCTGAATGGTCTTAATTTCTTTTTCTAGCTGCTCTCTCCTTTGGATTTCATCGTCCAGCTGCTTTCTGATTCGCCACGGCTCCTCTCCTGGGGCAGCAGCATTGACTGATCTTACAGTGGAAGATTGAATAAGAGGAATTTCAGGTTGCTGTAGAGAGAGATCCATTATTAGTATCTCAGTTAATGTTTTGTTTATTTCTCGATGCAAAATTATTTCACCTGGCTAAGAAGATTGTGGGCGAACTCAAGATTCTGCAGCCTTTGCTTGTTCACGGCGTTCACTTCTGTGAACTTTGCTTCCATGGCAGCTTCCTGGAAATAGTTAAATACAAAGTTAAGCAAGGCACACAAGGCATTAGACTAAATAGAAATTTTTATCTTCAATTTGATAATGATTGAAGTTATTTAGTAAAAAGTGAAATTGATGAAATATTATCCAGAGAACATTTATTTTCCAAATTACATGCCAGAGTAGAGGGTCTGAGTTTTGGTTCATTGCACAGCATGAGTGACAGATTTCCTTTACCGTTTTAAACATTCAGTGTATTTTAAACATCACCTCTGCCTTCACTGTCAGAGCAGGGGATTCCAGTCTGCTTCTCTTGTAGGACTGTGGGATGAGTCCATCCTCCAGATCCAGAATGGACCGAAATTTCTCAGTCTCTGTCTCATAGTCCTAGAAAGACAAATCATCCAACCATTAACTGAACTTCCATGTTGAGTTTTCTGGTCATGGTGGTGAAATCTGGTAAAATGTGTCACCTTGACGGCCTGCTGGTAAAGCTGGGCATTTTTGGACAAATTGTTAAAGTCTGCCTCCTTTCTTGAAATGTCAGATAGCAAGTTCTGTAGAAACAGAGCTGTTTTAGTATAAAGAGGATATATTTACAGAACAAGAATCATGAAGGGTCCAGCCCACTTCAATGCTCAGCTCACCCTCTGATTCTTCAGCTTGGCGTCTAGTTGTCTTAGGTCATCAGTTTCACGGGGCTCATAATTTGGGATATGGGACAGCCAGGAGTTCAGGCTGCTATAGTCATTCTGGTAATTCTTGTACGCCATCTTGGCTCTCTGCAGGCTTTGAGACCTGTGTTGTACATGTAGCAATACAGATCATTACCCAAAAGTTGCTGGCGTGTGGTGCTGGGTGCACAAGTTATGAAAATATTCCACCTCACCTGGTGTCAATCTGCCTGTTGAGGTTGTTGTAGCGCTTGTTGAGTTTCTCAACATCAGCCTCCTGCCGTTCGATGTCAGGACAATGCTCCTGGAAGTCCCTGGCCATGGTGTCACAGCTGCCTTTGGCCAGGCGCAGGTTCTGCTCCGTCTCAGAGATCACTGACCTCTGGGCCTTCAGGTCTGACCCCACTTCCTGACAGGACATTAAGATAGTTTCCTGTTTAGTGACGCAGACAAAAGTTGTCATCCCAAAGGGACACATGTTCTTCTATTTTCTAGTGTAGTGGAAGCTCTAAAACCAAATTAGAATAGAAATAAGGCTGTTTTGCCAGAAAAAAAAAAAATTCTTAAACAGTTTTGATCAGTCTCTCCAGGATTTGTTTATGATTAAAACAGCTTTGATGGTGCCAATTTATAAAGAATTGCAAAAAATATTTGCAGTATTTGCTCTTTTGTATGGCATTGAATGTGAATTTTAGTTTCTCGATTTATTGGTTACAGACTGTAACTTGACATCAAGTAAGCAGTGGAGAAATACTGCCACCCGCAGGAGGGAGTTATGCTTAAACCCAAAGTTTGACGTATGTATTTACTGCCACAACTCACCAAAATGGTCAATGCAGAGAAGGATATGTTATGATCAGTGTCAGTATGTTATGATCAGTGTCCAGATGACTGGACAGCACATGAGGACAAAATGGTTTGTCTAGCAAACAAAATTATGGTAAAAATAAAGCAATAAAATGGGAATAGCTATGAAAATGGAAGTAAGAACTAGCAAAGAGCCAAAATGCCCTGCAGCAATGCTGCTACATATTTTGTTGCCATTTTCTCTGCTGTTTTTTTCTGCTGGTTGCGTCGTCTGCGAAGAAGGCTTAATTCAAATATTTTTTAAAGGGTAATTTTGTTTACAAACACATCATAATCCATTTTATTTATGGTTTCTGATGCATCCGTTTTTACTTCCTTTATTTGTTGATTTTGGTTGTCGGGTTTGAGACTGAATATTTGGATATTTCAAATATCTTCCAGTTCCAGTGTGAAGTGTTTAAAAAAAATAAAATTAAAGTTTCTAGCTCTATAAGAGGGTGAGCTTGCAGTGTTATGGCAATATCATCATTATTACTTGATAGGGACCTCAAAACAACATCATCGTTTATTACAATAATTATTGGGATAAGTTATTCTGTATGAAAGAATTTTATCTGCTTGAAAGGTTTCAGTGTACTTAGGAATTGTAAAACCCAGCTTACAGTCAGTTCTCTCTGCATTTTCTCCACAGAGGGGATGTCAGCTGGAGCCACCTCCTCCCTGGCCAGCGTGTTCTCGTAGGTAGACAGCAAAGTCTTCCCTTTCTGAATAGATGTCTCCAGCTGGTTGGAATTCTTCAGTCTAAAGCACAAAGGCAGCAAACTTCAATCACAACATGGATTTAAACAACTCAAACTCGACTGAAATAAATCTGGGAATTTGGAAAAGGGATAGTGCACACATATGCTAGGAGTAGGGATGCACCAATCCACTTTTCACTTCTGATACTGATACAGATATCAGATATTTAGTATCGGCTGATACCAATCTAATATAGAAAAATAGTGCTGAAGAGGCTTAGAACTTTTTTTTTTTTTTAAACCAAACACACAAAGAATATATTAATAACTCTACACCAGTGCAGCACACTTAAATACACCAAAAGCTTTACCAGCTTGGTCAAACATGTAAGAATAACACAACTTCAATGTGTTCAGTCAGAGTATAATGTAAAATAATAAACCGACAAAAATTGGCCGACTACCTTGGCCAAACATCTAAAAAAAACTGCAATAAACCTTTTTTGAAATGTTTAAGAAAAGACAATTAGGAATCCTAAATACAATGGAAAATAGAGAATTAAGTCAGAGCTCAAAGCATAGAAGTAGACTCATTAGATTAGGAATCAGACACTGTCATGTTATGGGTCAAGAATTTCTAGAATTCTAGATTAGTTTTTTTCCAACATGAGGACTGGTGTAGATGTTTATATCAGATTGGCAGATCTCTAGCTAGGAGCACAGCCAATTCTGAGACAAACAGACAAAAAAAGAGAGTCACATACTTGTCCTCGGAGGCCTGAAGAAGCTGCTCTATCTTGGTGTACTTCCTGTTGGCCTCATCCACCTTGCTGTGAAGCTGAGGAGCACTGGGGGAGGTTGGGTTTGAAGTCAAAAAGCTCTTTGCCTCTGCAACTTTAGAGGTCTTCTCTGGTTCAATCCTGCGGACAGTTGAAGCGATGTTCTGGAGAGAAACGTCCTCAGAGCGTTAGTGCTTCCTGAAAACAGGAAGGTGTGACATCATCAGGGGGACAGAATGGTGCTGAGCTTGTTACCCTTATGTCCTGCAGGCGGTCAGCGCTGTCCGGCACGGTCCGGTTCTGCTCCAGCGGTGGGCGTACTCGAGCACAAATCTCTTTCTCCTGTTTGTCCAGGTCACTGACCACTTTATCGAGACCGGCCATCAGCTGGCGGCACTGCTGTTCATTCTTGTCTGCAGCCACACAGCATTACCAGACAGTGAATGGGTGCTCAGCAGGACATAAAACATTACATTTATAGCTTCAGTAGGTGACTTTTATAGAAATTTAGAATTTTATGCTTTTGTCGAAACTGTTATTGTTTTGTGAGAGTATAATGAGACAAATCATTTGTGGAAAAAAGCTCCTCTGCCTTCTTCCAGTGCTAGCTATAACAACCAGTCAGAGCCAAAGGGACGGTCTTCGTGTTGTCAATCAAGCTTGTGTATATGCAGCTCATTCTCCCTGCTTCCCTGGCTGTTTGCTAAGCTACATCTTCTCCCTATCAGCACAATATGAGGTCTTTAAATGTTTTTTCTGAACTTGAATTTCTGAACTTCCATCAGATTTCAGTCGGGTGTTTACGACTGAAATCTGGACATTTTCAATTTACCTTCCAGGGAGACGCACTGAATACCTCAACTGTCCCGATGACACTAGTGTCCTCAAGACACATGGATAATATATAAGCATTTTGTCTGTGAGTTAATGTATGAAAGAACAATTATACTAAATTCCTTTCAGAATAAACCTTTAAGCAGTTAAACTTAATGTTTATTTACATCTTGTTTTATTCCATAATTACTAAAAGCTAGACAATGACCATTAGTGGCTAGATTTGTTATTATTACATTTCATTCAAAGTGTGAATATTGTGATTCTGAGAATAAATGTATTTTCATGATCATTTCCCTCTTGTTCCTTTCAATGAACCAAGTGTTGACTGACTTTAATAATGATGCTGGTACAATTGTACAGCACTAATAAATAAAATGCTTATCCCTGCTACATTGACTCAAATTCTTCATTAGACATTCGTTCATTGTTATTTGTCTCTTGTACCTGTAGCTGCTCCTGCTCCACTCTGCTTCTTCAGCTCGTCAAATCTTTTCTGCAGAGCTGCTTTGCTGGACGCCAGTTTCTGCTTGAGAGCTTTCTGTTGACTAGCCAAGCTGCAGGCAGACAATACATGTCATTACAGCAAACCTGGAGTAAAACAAGTCATTCTGGTCCCTTGAAAACTCGGCTGAACACACTTACTTGTCAGTAATGGCCACTGCCTCTGGGTTAGTGGGTGGGATCATAAAGCAGATGCCTGGAGCATTGATCTTATGTCCCGTTTGATCCTTCACATCCCATCTGGACCCATTGTTCCGGAGCAGGGTGTACGTTTCTCCGCGAACGATTTGATCCTGCCGAAGAATAAGACACTGTCATCTTATGTGGATCTGAAGGATCTGAAGGCCGTGTCAGAGCAGGAATGATAAGTTGTTTTTTTTTTGTTCTTTTTAAATTAAAGTTTAGGTTTATTTCATTATGACGTTGTCTTATTCAGTTTGTTTGAATTAGTTTTTAGATTGCTGGTTTTTATTAGTTATTGTTTAGTATTTATTAGTTATAGTACTTGTTTTAGCTTTTGTATACTTTGACTTTTTTGAATTCTGCGCCTAAAAATGAACCAAAGTATTGCATCATTACTATGCATTGACTGGGTAATGAGTACTCAACAGAAAATATCAAACTAAAGAATGTGGACTGTAGTCAAGCTAGCTGTCCTCCTGTGTCTATCTGGAGTGTCCAGCAAATCCTCTCAAAACATTCAGTCCTCACTGGAAAAACAACCTTGATTTTGTGTTTTATTCAATGGAATAAAAGACATTTTATTCCCTTTCGTTGGCATAAATCTTTTCGAAAGGGTTGATGCTTTCATTGGAAAGGGTTGGCATCAATCTAAAGGTTCACCCATATCATTGTTCGTGGGGTGAACTTGCATGTTGTAATAGGACAGTGATCTGTAATGGGGTGAGAGTGAATCGGTGACTGCATGTTTATTGAGCACATATGGTCCCATAATGCTATTGTAATAAATGTAATTTAAGATGTTTTATACATATTTTACCAGTGAATGGCGTATCAGGGAAAAAAAACCAAACAAACAAAAAAAAACAACACAGAATATGGAAGCCTAGAACACTTTTCTATTTTTGACAAACTTCATCCTAATCCCTGAACAGGTGCTGCAATGAAAAGAAGATCTTTGCTTCAACAACACTGAGGATGGATACAAAAGTTTCTCTGACTTCTTTCTATCTGACCTTTTGGCCCCAGGTTCATCTGGATCCAGAGCTAACTCTGTTCTAAAAGGATTTACATACATTATGGTGTAATCCTCTCAGTTACACAGCTGCTACTCAGCATAAAACCAAGCGAGGAAAGGTGTTCATGCAAGCAGTCAGATTATGGAAGACATTTGAGGATTAAAGCCCTGACAGCACTTGGGATGAGGCGAGAAGTTGGAACAGACCGAAAAGTAGGCGGCAGGAAGAAGAAACTAAACAGAAAGAAATCTAAAGAAATTTAACTAGCATTTTGACAAACATTTATTCACTCCATTCAGAACTCAAACATCTGTAATTAGCTAAAACGCTGACGCCATCTAAATTACTCAGTACCATGGTAACCACCAGTAACATAGTCTGCAAACAGCAGTGTATGAGCTAAAATTAGCTCAGCCTGGCGTCTTTAAAATGTTTGCGTCCCTTAGTCCCTCCCCTTTTGTCATGTTGTCCTGTGGGAAAGGTGTGTACTATTTATTTTGTATCTAAATACATCCAGTTAAGTTTTAGATTTATTAAGTTAATTTCTGTTATGTACTTTTGTTTATGTAGGTTTGGAGCGGGCAGCACGTAACATGGCTCTTTTCTATTTGTTGTTCTTGTCAGAATAAACCAAGGAACCATCCTTTTAAAGGCGTAACACAGCCTGATCATTTAAAACCAGTACAATGCAGATCAAATCTGGTTACATATATCTATTCTAATTGAATCCTAATCTACTCTATCTCGGCTTAATATGGAGAGAATGAGGCTTTTATTTTGTAAATTCCTATAAAGTTCATTTTGAAAGTTTACCAGTCCCATATGTGACACGTACCTTTGGGTTTTTCACCGTCTTCATCTCCAGCGTCTCCTGGACAAACAACATCACAGCAGTTAATAAAATGGCTCAGCAGGGGCCACACTGCCTGAGAGTCCTGACGAAGAACAAGCTGGATTCGAACCTATTGCTGACCTTCGACCTATCTACTGTTGATAGCCTGCTGACATGCTGTGTTACATGACAAAGTGCTTAAAAAGTTTTTGCATCAAAACTATTGGATTTATTACCGTTAAATCAAAGAGCCAGAAAATCTGTAAACCGATTTGAAATTTAAAACACGTGGATTTCATTACACATTCATATTGTGCATTAACAAACTGCAACAGTACAAATCTACTGGTACAATATTTTATGAGTAATTTCAGATCAGCAAATCCAGTTATTTACACAGCTGCAGAAACATAAACTTACTGATTTCTGGATGCACAAACATACAGAAATCATCAAGAGGAAACAATTCAATCTGAATATTGAATATATTGGTAATGTTTCCATTTAACTCTGTTCTTGTGAAGTCAGCAGATTGATGAACCTCTAAACCTGACCACACGTTCAGATGGAGTGGAAGTTTAAAACCACATACATCCTGTTCAAAGTCACACAGAGCTTCGATGGGCAGCAGCTTCTGGGGGGTTTCTCTCCGGTACTTCAGAGGCAGAACCTGCAGGCTCCGGGTTCGGAGACCTTTGACCCGCTCGTCAATGTGATCCACGGCTCTAGCCTGGTCCTACTCAAACATAGGCAGAATGAAAAGAACCGTCATACCACTGCAGAAATGTTTTAGGCTTTTAGCTTTCTTCCAAATGAAGCTCACGTCCAGCTCGGAGATCAGGCTCTGCGTCTGATAAACGTCTTTGTACTCTGGTTGGTACTTCTGGTTGATTTCCGTTTCCAGCCGCTTGAGCAGGTCCTGAGTGTCGCGCGCTTCCTTGTAGAACTGCAAACGAGCAGACACCAACAAACAGGAATGAGCTTCAACTCTTTGTCTCTCTGGGCTTAAAAGTCTCCCTTCCTCGCCGGCTGACCTTGTGATATTCATCCATGTGCTTCAGATGACTTTCCTCACAGATGAGCAGGTTCAGGTACTCCTTCCAGTCAGCATGGACCGCTTCGTTATGCGCCTGACGACATCACATAGGGATTATCGATCAAACTGTTAGTGCCTATGTTCAAACATTTCAGATACAAACAAGTGAACTGACATATTGTCATATTTGTTTAATAAATGTACACTTGCAGTTTTTTATCTTTGAGAAAGTAAAAAAAATTAAAAATCAAACTGTTTATTAGTAAAATGAATCCAAGAATTTTCATAAATTTTGTTTTGATTAGTTTTAGTCAATATTTCTGAGTAGAACTTGTAGTAGCCATCACTGAGCAAAGCAGCCAATAATAACTGATCATGTTTGCTCATCTGATTGATCTTCTCATGCTAGAAGGAAACACAGGTGAGAATTTATTTGTGATTAATGTGACTAAAATAATAAAGTCCGAGTTCTTTCTAACACGGTGCCATGGGAACCGTTTCCCTGACTACCAGAGCTACCGTGTGTCGATCACCAACATCGGCTAGCAAGTTGGATGCTAGATTAGATATTATTAAGGCAGGAACCAAATTCATATTTTTATTCTGGTAAAGAAACATTATGATTAAGAAATATATTGACAGAATATGTAACGCAACACAAACCATCCAAACCACAATTTTCAATTATAATCCAAATGTTATTTACTTTTATTAAACATTGAAGTTAATTGCTTGATTAAAATGTAGATATATTATTGCCTAAATAACTTTGATGTAAATACTGTACCTCTATGACATTCTTTGCTGGGTGTTGTGCTTCTATCAGACTGTTTGCGTCTTCATTGAGCTTGCTGATGGTCGACTCCTTGCTCTCCAGACATTTATTGATAAAGTTCTGTTGGGTTGAGATAAATTGGATTAATGCCCAACAGCCTGTGCTCTTATTTTCAGATCTTGTGATTGTGGGTCTGTCCGTCAGGTTACCTCATACTGCCTCCGGCGGGCGGGGTAGTCCAGGTTAGCGTCGCTCCAGTCGTAGTTAAACCTCTCCTGTCCTTGCTGGTCCATCCAGAAAAGTTCATTGGTGCAGCGCTGCATGAAGTCCCGTAGGCTCAGCAGATTGAGCTGGCGGGCACTAGAGCTGGCCTTGTTGGAAGAACAAGAAAAAAATTATATTTTGTGTGGAAATGGTGGCAGTCTGACTCAGGCGTGTGTTTGTGTGGATTTATTACCAGCAGCTTGTCGTACTTGGACCGGAGGCTGCTGAGATATTCCTGTCCCATCGAGCAATATCAAGACAAAAATGGAGGTGTTGTTATACCAGACATGAACATTCATTAAAGAACTGTACGTAAGAATTCATCCTCTTATATCATGATACAATCATGAAAGAAGCCTGTCACTGAAGTGCATCACAAACCAATTTCACCACTTTTGGCTCTGACTAACATATCTAAACAGAATCTGCAGTCAATTCTCCACAGTGAGCCATCACCATTATTATCCTCCTTGGTGTTTTTATGATCTTGTGACAATCCTGTCGGCTCTCAATGCTCAATAAACCTCAACAGCGACCAAAAGACAGTGGCGTCCATTATTATTTATGCAAAGAAACAAGACGCTAATATATCACTGCAACATATTAAAGTAGTATGGTCTTCTAAATAGGACAGATGTTCACAAATTTGCAGATTTATGCTTGATTTACAACAACTCAGTCATAGGAACAACAGTCAGCCTGCTCTGTGTCAGCTGCTCAGGACTGAAACCCACACCCAGAGAAAACCAGAAAAACAACAGAATTTAAAGGCTTTCACTAAACATCTGGAAAAAGTCTTGTTGACTCAGACAACAAGGCTTTCTTTTTCATTTTTTTAATGAAAAAAAATTTTTTTTTTATTAAAAAGCCTGGTTGTCTGAATCAACATGGTTCTTTAGTCAGAAATAAAGAATGTGGATTGTTGTGCTGTGCTGTTTGTTTGCATCATCTGTTTTCTGAGCAGTGAAGTTTTGTTGCCTCTTAATAACTCTGGTTTTGTTCAGACTAATATTATCAATCAATATTAATATTATCAATGATTGATAATATTATGTCACTGTGTTTTACTTATATCCTTGAATTTTATTGCTTTAACATCATGGACAGAAAATTTCTACAGACAAAAATAGCCTTTTGACTAATCCTGTCCGTTTATATTCAAATTATGCCTTCCATTTCACTGAATTGAGCTTACAGCGAAACATGAACAGGTTGAGCATAATAATGAATTGATCCTGCTCGGTCCTACCTTGTCTCCTCCAGAAGAGATGTGGGGAGCCAGCGCCTCCACCTCGCTGTGGAAGATGTTGTGCTCCTCCACCTCCCTCTCCAAAGAGGGCAGGTCTTCAGCAAAGCCCTTGTTGTTCAGGTTTTCCTGAGCACAGAGAAAAACACGGCCTTTATGTCTTAGTTCAACGTTCCAGGTTCAAATTTACAGAATTTATAAATTCTTTTCCCCCAACCAATCACAGTTTAAATATTCTTGTGTTTCAAGAGTTCCTGAACAGTTACTTGTAAGTTAGAACACTTGGAATAATGCAAAATTATTCTAAGATATTTGCAGTAGAAACCAGACCAAAAAATAGTTTGGAAGATTTTGTTTTTGTAGCGGATAGATACGAATGTTCACCCACACTAATCTGTCATATTAATCCAGACCTGAATGAAACCAACTGGGAACCTGGACTTTTGTCAAACCCCATGGTGAGTAAAACAGCAGGCGTTATGAATGTCTCACCAGTTTGTCTTCCATGATGTTGCCCCAGTTAACGCTGGGCATCCCCTCAGCGCGGTTCAGGTGGTAGATCCGATCATGGTCCTCCTTCAGCTTACTCACCCTCTCTCGCAGCTGAGTCATGCTGAATGCAAGAGAAGACAGAAAGGTGTGACTAACGTTTGGAGTGCACTCTAGGCAAACAACAAACACTGTGAAACAAGAGCAGGTATTACAAAATGAGAGATCTGTACTGGTGAGAACAGCGTTGAAGCATCAGGACTCACTCTTGCTGTATCATCTCTGCCTGAGGATGCTGGAGGCGCTTGGTTGCACGGGCGTCCTCATCCAGGCCATTGAGCAGCTCCAGAGAGTTAAGGATTCTCTTATTAACGTCATCCTGATACATAGCCGGCTTCCCCTCGTTGATCTTACCGACATCCTGCAAAAATAACAACAACAAAAAAAAACCTGATATCAGACACGATTAAATTCTTCTGTTTCACCCTGTACAGGCTGGTAGGATGTGTAGCTCAACCATCTGGCATCATAAGGAGCCCGAGCAGATCTGGGTCACATCCTTCTCTGTGAGGATCATCACAGGATCATCTGGAAGCCACTTCTGATCAATTCCTGACACCAACTGTCTGCATGTTACTGCTGCTTCCAAATCAAATTATTTTCATACGGTGGGGTGGAAAGGAGTTTGCTGCCTTCTGAATTTCCTTCGGTTTTCACACGTCAGTGTTTCAGAACATCAAACCAATTTAAACATTAATCCAAGACAATAGCAGTAAAAACAAAATGCTTTTTTTTTTTTTTTAAGGGAGGTGTTTTTTTTTATTGAGGGAGTAGTTGTGTTTCCATTGCAAATATGGGCAAAATTTATCAGGAAATCCACTAATGTGGAGAAAACTCAATCTTGCAACTGCTGTGTTTTCATTGAATAAGAAACGCAATTCAAAATTACACATAAATAAGATTGTTCTCATGATAAGTCAACAAACATGCCGCACTGTCGTCCTCCAGCTACTTCCTGTTGTGTTGTTTGTGTTTTATGCCAGTGGCATAAACAACAAAGTATTTCTATTGAAGTTTTGTGAGATAAACCAATTTTGACACAGTCAGGATGGCCGGCCAAAATTAACCCAAGAGCTCATAGCAGAGTTCCAAAGTGAAAATCACTGTTGAGCATTACTCAGCAGTCCCGGTACCGGTCTGTTCAGGTACTGATGTGCTGTTTGTGGTCATGCAGGATTTTACCTTGTTGAGTTTCTGCTCGATTTCATAGATGTTCGTCTCCACCTTGTCAGCATTCTTCTGCAGCTTCTCAATAATAGCAGCCAATTCCGTATTGGTGCTGTGGGACAAACACACAAACATATAGATCAGGGTTTTTTTCCCCTCATTATTGACAGTGGAAAAAAACAAAACAAATCTAGTTCTCTTTAAGTCTGTGTAATAAAAAGCCTCGCTTGTCTCGGGAAGAATTGCCTGCAGAGCATCGAGCAACTGTTTCCAGGGCCGGCCCAAGGCAGAAGAGAACAAAACCGCTGCTCAGGTTTTAGTTCACTTTTAATAAGAATACATGTCAAAAGTATGAAAATGTATTTTTCAATGTGAAACTTGTCAACAGACAGAGGAAAATACTCAGTTTGGTAGTCAAGCTGGCAGGTATAATTTAGCAATGCTAGCTCATCATTTCCCAATCATTGCTGCAGTTGGAGTCACATTTTAACCACATTTCAACAGAAACTTCATCACTGAGAACCTTCCATCAAACTGTCCTCTCATTTTCAATTCTGGGTTAGATTATTTATTTAGCAAGGAAGGAAGGAAAGAAAGAAAGAAGCAAGGAAGGAAAATAAATGAACCTAATATCCTAGGTCATTTTATGGTTATTTACCATTACAAAGCCTCATTTTATTGGCTGATCAGATCAGAATTGAGTGATCCATCAAATTCCACAGTTTGTCCACCAGAGAGGACTCCCACTTTCATTTCAACAATATGCTGCACTTAGATCACATTACGTGGAGAAAGAAAGAGAAAAAGCTCAAATCAACTGTTGCTTTTTGTCCTTTCTGATTCGGTGCTGGGGCGTTCCTCACAGCACCGACAAGATTAGATTGTTCCAAACGTTACGTGATTGGTGGTGGAATGTCTGCTGACCTCAGTATATACACAAGTCATCTCCAGTGCTTCAGTGAACACACTGTGGAGTTTTCACTGCCTCTCTCTCACACAGACACACTGAGTGGTTTCTGACACTGCGAGGCTTAGTATATGCTGAGACAAGTTTGCTGTCATCTGCTGCACTTCTTATGCCCGTCTTCTCAGTCAGTCTTGGCATAAGCAGCGCTCAACATGTCTCATTACACTGTTGATACCCAAAGGCTCTGATGCCTACAATCCACCCAACACCAGGAACTAGAGTCAGCTCTGTATTGTTTCTCTGCTGAGCTCTGAACTCTTATTGTTTAGAGATTTAATGAATTAAACTCTTACATTTGTTTAGTTTTCTCTACGTATTAAACTACTTTACGATACAGATGCACTGACCCGATAATATTTGTATCGGGCTCCATGATTCTAGATCTGGCATCAGTGTCAGAGTGCCTGTTCCATAAGGTCAAGTCTAGTCAGTCTATTTCTATGCTTTGTGCTTATAATTTTTTTTACATTATATTTACAATTCCTAACTGTACTATTGAAAGATTTGTTTATTTTTACATGTTTGATCAAAGTAATCAACCTCTTGCTCATGTCAGTTCCAGTTTCTGTATTATTATTTTTTCTTTATTATTATCACACACCTAATTGCATAGACTGAAAATATGTAAGTTGTGTTGTTTTTACAAGATGGACCAAACTTGTTAAGTTATTAGTGTATTTAATTGTGTCGTACTGGTGACGGTTTATCAACTAAATTTGTAATTCAGTACTTTTATGTCTGTTTAAAAAGAAAGAAAAACATAATCAGTCAATTCAGCTCAGATTTTCTATATTGGATCGATATTGGCCGGTTTTAAATCTCAGATATCTGTGTTGGTATTGGAAGCAAAAAAAAAAAAAAGTGGGTCAGTGCATCCCTACTTTATGTTTGAAAACAATAAAATCCAGAAAGAATGATCATAATAGAGTCACAAACTATGAAACAATGACATACAAGAACAGGTCTGGAGCTCGAGATTGCAACTGAGAACTGTGTGTCAGTGTGTGTGTGTGTCAGCCCACATCCAGGACCCGCCGCTTCACACACACAAGTTACGTAACAGCAGCAGGATGAAGAGCGCAGCGTGGAACTCCACGGCAACTGGTTCAAACACTTAAAGAGCAAGTTTGAACTGGCGCCCACTGTGGAGTTCTGGCAGCTGGCCGGGTTCCAGGTGGGACTGGGGGGAAAATCTGGATCCAACCCCAAAGTTCTGTGTTGGAAGGAACTAAAGAATGTCAACCGACTGGAAAGCACGGGCTTAAGCACTGCTACTGCTTTGTCCTGGCATGACTTTGGAGGTCTTCTGCTCATCTTTAAAGCAGAAGATGTGCTTAGTTTCAAGCGGGTGGTAATAAATTGGCCCTGGTTCAGAACCGGCAGCAAAACGGCACCAGCTCAGTCTCAGCTCAGCAGCAGAGTCGCTGGGTCTGACGTGCCGTAGGGACTGTAGCGGTTCTGGCTCTGAAACTCTGGGTTGAGAAAGACATGTTGCGTGTTTACACAGAGGAAAGGTTCCAATTAGAACCAGAACACAACAGGATTAGGTCATACTGGGTGTGCCGGGCTGCTGTCACTGGGCTCTGGATCGGAGGCCAGTTCTAGTAGCAGCCTGGACATAGACGCGTTGGGAGACAAAAACTAGCCAAGGACATTCTGTGTTGTTCCTTTTGTCCTCAAATGCATAAAACTTTTTTTTTTTTGTCTTTAACTGTTGCATTAACATCTTGCACCGAGTATATTGGAAAATATATCATCTTTACCTCTCGCTTCGCAGGTGCTCAGTTCTGAACTGTACAGATGTTCAAAAAAAAAAAAAACACCAGAACAAGCAGAACTGTGTGAAAAACAACCACACAGGGAGGAGCTGCATTATTAGGATTCCTTCTCTGTCAGCGGGTGGCTCCCAGGATCAGCACAACCGATGGAGAGAGCTAATCATTTCTGGAAATGTTTAGATGAATCAGTAGAAGGACGTGGCCCAAACAACTCTTTAGACATGACGGTGCTGCAGGGCCGGTTTCAGTGACAGGTCAACACATAACCTGACAGGGAGTGGAGAAACCCCCCAGGCCCGGAGAACTGGGCATCTAAAAGGACGACAAATTATCTCCCGACACGGCGACCTGTTCATGAAATACATTGAAACTGAGAACTTTCAAGAAACTCATTAAGTTTCTTGATGAAGTACTACCCAGAGTTTAAGAAAAAAAGAAAAAGTAGTTAAAGATTATGAGCATAAATGGGACTAGAAATTTTTTCATTACGCATTATTAATAAAACAAAACAGAATCAACCAGAACTGGAAACAGCAGAAAAGCGGAAATTTGTATCGGCCAGGAAAGGCCTGATTGGTCCAGCTCTAAGTGTTGATGATGGATGTCACTTCCTGACCAAATCAGAATGAGAAAAAATAAGTACGAACAATTTAATGTTCATTTAATAACATAAAGAGTTGAATTCTATGATGCACTGAGCCAGACACCAGTAGGATTTACAGGTGCTCCTATCATTTTTTTGAATACCTGTCTTGCATACATTTTATTTTACATAAAAATCATAACCTAATATCAAATGAGTTGCATTCATATTTTTTGGAAATATGGATATAATATTGAGGTGAAAAACAAAGTTTTATTAGATTTTTTTAGGATCAACATGGAGCTATTGGCAAGGAGACACATTTAACCTAAACTACATCAAGTCACACCCACCGACGTGCAGGAATTCATGGAATATAATCTGCATTAGCAGAATTTTTCTGGAGTGGCTGGGGCACCAAAACTATCTCCAGCCCAGGGCCCCACATCCCTGTAAAACCAGCCCTGGCCATACAGTAAATTAGAGCATTCTCTGACTCAATAGTTACCCAGACATGCTAAATTTGATTGAAAGATGGAAACAATCATGCCTGATCAATTTTAGTAAATGATAATGAAACCAATTGGGTTTCGGCTGTAAGCAGAGAGAGAATGTCAGCGATGTAAAGATGGCAATAGGTGGAGGAGTCAGGCTTTGGGCTCTAAGTGCAGCACTATTTTGGGAGCGGCAGCAAGGAATTCTTCTTAGACTTTCTGTGCTGGACGACTGAATACTTATCTGACTTGTTATAGCCCAGCTTATCAGCCACACCCCCGCAGCAGTGAAACTGCTCAAGTCTGCTCAGTTTCACCCGCTCAAGAGGTGAAACTGATTCCTCTGAGTTTTGTCAAAACACAAGATTCTGTGTTTGAATTAAGATGAATTCAGTCCTCCAGGGACCATGAGGATCCATCCAGCTGAACGGAGCCCGGGGAACCGGGCAGAGGGGGAAACTGTCCCCACGGAGCTGCTCAACCAGCCTGACAAGAGCCTGTCCCTGGCAGGGCAGGGCAGGGCACGGCGCCTGCTTCAGGACGCACAGCCCAACCCATCTGTCCCACTTCATACAACACCAACTATGTCATTTCATCGACTTTACTTCTATTTGCATGTTCTGCTCTCTATCAGTCCGACGACAGAGTCTTCAATAAACACCAAGGCACAAAGAAAAGCGACGACGTAAAGGACAGAAATTTGGACTGCGTCCAAGGTCACCGCCACATTTCCACCGAGACGGTTTTGCTCTCCAACACCGAGCACTGAAACAAACACACACACACAAACCCACAAACACACACACACACACGCACACACACACATCCACCCATAGACACACACACACAAGCGCGCGCGCACCTCTCCACAACTAGTGAAAACATGGCGCACACTTACCTTGATTTTTGCTGCGTCGTGGGCGCAGGGGTGATGGTGGTCTTTTTGCTTTTCTTAAACATGGTGGCAGGTCACCTGTCAGCACCTTCCTCTGAGAACTCAGCCGTCAAAACGCAGCAGGACAGGTGGACCGCAGCGGGGTGTCGCGTGCTCAGCTCGAGCCGCTGCTGTTGCTCTGGAAGCCGCGGGAGAGAAAAAATGTCCTCGAGAGTCTTCAGCCTGGCCCCTCCCGCTGTCACTGAGGTCGCTCACAGCGATAATGGATCCAACTCCACCTGTAACAGTCACTTTTAGTGCTCGCGCACCCACTCTGAACACCTGGCAGCCAGCGCGGGATGGGCGGGGCTTCAGAGGGAGGCTCCGCCCCCTTCCGACTGCAGCGGAAAGCAGAGGGAGGAAAATCAACAAAAAAATGTGCGGCGCCGTATTTTACGCACAAGTCGCAATGAATGAAAATGAACTTTGCGTCAAAGTCTGCGTTCACATTACGCACACATTTTAAAATGTGCAGCAGCCACGCAAACTTTTTCAGTGGACAATATCAAAGCACAGAGCGTCAAAACTCACACAAATACAGTAAAATCTGACGACATTCAGTGTTATTCACATCAAGAAGCATCGAGTCCGATGTTTTTTATGATTTTAATATTTTATTGTTTAAACTGAAGCGCATTTATCCTCAGACAATAAGCCAACACGCGCATAAAATAAAGAAAAGAAAATAAAAGCATGTGGAAACCAAAATCCAATCTGAATAGAACTTTTCTTCAGTTTGTGTCTCATCATTTGTAACGCAGATTCATCTCTTTGCTCCGTGCGTCAAAGCGCATGAAATCCATTTCCATTTCATTCTCACTAAAATTGGATCAGCAGATTAACTCAAACCTGCTGATCACAAATAATCAACAAGTTTGATTGTTTTTAAGGTGATCGAGGTGTGTATAATCAAACATCACCTTGATGGAGAACATCAGGGACTAATGGAGGGATTCAGAGGGAGTGATTGATCAGAGATCATATTGATCTGCTGGTAGATGATGATGATGGTTTATGAGAGTTTAGATCTCTCATCCTGGAACTCCGAGCAAAACTTAAAGAGCCGAACGGTACCGGTACCGGTCGTTCAGTCGAGCCGCCCACTCTATTAATGCTCCTTTTAAGCATTATATAGAATAATCGTCCACATTCCCACTCAGTGACTTTCTGACTGTCTGCTTTTAAATCCTGCTGAACGCTCTGCTGTTCAAACAGGGACTTGCTCTTGGATCTCTTTATTTTTTTGAATTAATTTATTTATTTTATTTTTATTTTTGTGAGGTGACATTATGTGTCCTCAAAGCACCTTTTAAATAAAATGCGTAATTCTTCTCACTATATATATACAAACAGACCCCTGTTGGTTGGAACTGTGTATGTGTGTGTGTGTGTGTGTGTGTGTGTGTGTGTGTGTGTGTGTGTGTGTGTGTGTGTGTGTGTGTGTGTGTGTGTGTGTGTGTGTGGGTGTGTGTGAGCTCTGTTAGAGTGGGGCGTGTCGTTCAGGACTGCACTGGCTCAACCAGTCAGACTTGAAACAGGGTGTATTTACTCTTTACTGAAAAATGTCCCTGTGTGTGTACATGCCACAATACTGCACATTGGTGGAAATATGCCGCTAACAGAGCAAAAGTTCAATCAAAGCACTTCAAAGAGCCGAGTACAAACCCGTCCTCCAGTTATCACACTGGTCAGATTCATAAGCTCCCCTGGATGTTTAAATAGCTGTTGATAATCCCCCATCCTGCACAGAGCACTGAGAATGAATTGGCATGAAGGACTCCGTTTTAACAGGAAGAGACTTCCACAGAACTGGAAGTAGGATTATTGGCTGTCTGCTCTGAGCGGCTGGGGGTCAAGAGGTCATTTGAGAGAGTTTGTGGTTTTTAAGTTGTGGAGCCTCACCTTGCAATGCTGTGATGTTTATTACATTTTCAATGCATACTAACTTAATTATTTTTTATTCTGCTGAAAAAAGAAAACAGATCATTTAGCTTTTAAAAAGTTAGTTAATATGTTACAAGTCATCAATTCAAGTTTATCCAAGTAAATATGTGAAGCTTGTTAAGTTGACATGTTAAACAAATGTAAATAAATTCAGTTTGACAAATTTATTTTGATGAAACAAATGAACTATATTTTATTTAAGTTGGAGCTCCATTCTGTCTGCAGTGTATTGTGTTTGAGATGTGGTATGTGGGTTTCCAGCCCACTTGTGTCCGACTACAGCAGCATAATTAAACCTAAACTGTAATTTTGCATGGACTTAAAATGTTCCCTAGTATTTGCAATGTTTTTTGCTAATCTGACCAATTTCCATAAAGTTTTCTCTATTTCTTCTTTTTTTTGACCACTCACTCCAACTCAGCTGAATTTGGACCAATCACCTGGCCCCAGTCTAATTTCATTCAATGACGTCTGTTGAAAACTGAACCTGCAAAAAGAAAAAAAGTGTGAAGCTGTGACATTTGCCTTATTTTATTTTTGCAAAACCCATTTTGAGATGTTCTGTAGGATTTACTGTGTAAACACTTCATTTTATCTTGAATAACCAATATGGAGTTCTGCTTTTGCACTTTAAAAATGCCTCAGGTTAGGGTTTGATTTGTACTAAGGTGGTACTTCAAGAAGGTTCTTCAAAGTGTTATTTGCGATTTAAATATCGACTATGTTAAAATCCTGTCTTTCGTTTGAAAGACAGGATTTGCAGAAATTTAATTATTTCATAAGATTATATTGGGCAAAAGTAAAACTTTGCAAAATTGGTCATTTTAAGCCACAACCATTGCAAAAAGCAAACAAACAAACAAACAAAAGAAACATTGCAACATCCTGGGTGGACTTATGGCAGCTCTGGCCTCCCGTACATTATGCCATGCCACACCTGCCACACTGTTCCAAGAGTTGAAATGAAGAATCAATTTGAGAAATTTGCTTGAAAGTTTGTTTATATAGGCTGTGTACACTTTGTTCTTGGTAGCACTGCTGGACCTCTCCACCACCATGTCTTTGCTGCCATCGTAAGATGCAGAAGGAAAGCAGGTAAACAACACCGTAGATGCAGTGATCATGTTGCAGCAGTAGGAGGAGGAAATATTGGCAAATGGCCGCAGGCTGGATGGTGGGCCTGGCAGTCTATTCCTTTGTACCACACTTTCTGTTTGGTGTAAAATACCAAGTCAAAGTGAAGCGACCACCATGTAGTAAAGTCAGAGTCAGATTGAGAGTGTTTTATGCAGCACATTGAGTCTGAAGTCATTAAATTTGTATCTCCAATTAGACTTGATTCGAAGCCACATGACTCAAAAGAGCATTTTCCTACTTGCCTTCTTACGTTTCTGTTCTCTGTGGATTTTGGTTTTCACTCTGCTCATCTGAAGCTTTTCTCCTTTGGTTTGAACATCCTTCTGTGTAATTCAGTCTCCTTTCCTCTCTCTCCTTCACACACTCCCACCGCAGCTCACCTGGTTTCAGTATCGCTCTCCATCCTTGCCTCAGTATTTCAGCTCCCTGGTTTTCATTGTAACTTGCTAGATTCTTCCATTACACTCTGGATTAAATGACCTGCTCTCCTCATGTTAAACCTGAAGAGCCTAAAGTCTCCACCAGAGACTGTTTCTGCTTTTGGGTCCTCCTTCACCAGTACAACCCATAGTAGATTCAACATGGGCCATGTTTCAGATGCAGGCAGATGGCCACAACCTTTGACCTTGAAAACAATACACAGAACTTTAGTCCCAGGGAAGTTTTGTCTTCAATCTGCCAACCAGATGGATGTACAGACCATGACATTAGCTGCTTTTCCACTGACCATAGAATTGCCAATTTAGAAAAAACTCTCGTTTTGGCACTTTCGGCTCTATCGAAATTGGTTTATCTTGCAAAACTGCAATGAAAACACATTATACTTGCGTGATACTTCGCATCACACAAGTCACATGACCAACAACCAGATGTTGCCACTGGCACAAACATAGAAGACGAGGACAACAGGAAGTGGTAGGAGGATAGTGGTGTGACATGTTTTTCAATGACTTATCATGCAAACATAAAATTTCTTGTGCAATTTTAATTTCATTTCTTATTTAATGGAAACACTGCAATTGCAAAACTGTCTTTTCTCGACATTAGCAGAATACAGGCAACGTTTCACACATTTGTAAGGTAAACACAGCTAGTGTTACGTCATACATGTCATATGTGTTTTTAACATGGAGCGCTGTTAAAGATTTTTTGTCAGTTTTGGGTCAGCCAATAAAGTGTCTAATTGCTGTCTGAGTTCAGTCTGTTTCACAGTTTAACTAGCAGCAGTCAGCTGCTACATATTTACTTTATTCCGCCTTAAAGTTCAACACATTCTGTGTGAGAACAGAGAAATTTGTTATTTTACACTTTCAGTAATTTCTAGAAAGACCTGAATCTTGTCAGCAGTCAGTCTTTCCTGGATCTGAATGATTGGAAAGTTCCCCCAGAGAAGGCAGTGTTTATCCAACAGTTCCTGTTTCCATCCCACATCACAGATCCTGCAGAGTCATTTAGCTGCAGGCTCCTGAACTATGGAAACAATGACCGTTATCAGCTGGAGGCAGGACAACCTCGTATAGTCACACGTGCGTGTTTGCGTGAGTGTGTGTGTCCTTATTCTCCTGTTTGGATTAGAACATCTACAGTTTGATTGTAGAATCCATTTTTGTTGTTGACATTGTCAACAGGAACAGGGAATCTGGCATTGGAACCTGTCATACATTGATAGTGTGGATCCTGGGTAATAAATTCATTAAATACATTTTTGGGTTTTGAGGATGTAATTTTTGGCAAATCTGGATTTTTTTTCTTCACTAATGCTCTCCTTGTATTCAATAGTTCAGAGTGATGCCAGCACGCCCAAGGCTGCCATCTTTTTTTGACAAGCGTGTTTACAGATTCTATTTATTTGGACTTTGAATTCAAGTCAACTGTACAGTCGTATAACATAGCCAGGCTAAGCTTTTTTTTATTTGCAAAATTAAAGTCATAATTGTATAGTTCACTTGTATCACAATGAAGCCATAATGGTACGAAAATAAAGTTGTAATATTATGCAACATTTGAAGGGGCAATGTTTGACAAATTACCCAAAAGTTATTGATGGAAAGGAATGTAACATTGCATGCAGACAGTAAACATTTCAGGGGTAAGGTCAGATTTTAGAGAAGCAGTCAAGCGCCGAGGGGCCTGATTGTTGCGTTGGTCTTGTGAAAGGTCTGTAACTGTCTCCGATTTCATTATCGGAGACAGTTCTACACAGGTAATAGTGATCATCTCTCTCCCCGCCCACTTTCAGCATCATCGTTACATTCTTCCACTCCTCTACTGATAGTACAGCGAAAGTCAACGAATGTGTCAGATCAATGGCGAAAACAGTCCACTGTGCTTAAACATTAACAACATGCCTAACCCTTCCTGCAAACATACCTGCAGATTGGAACCACATGAGAGGAACTCTGTTTATGGATGAATGAAAACCAGTAAGCAGAGTAAATATGTTTAACAGTGATCTCAGTATAAAGAAATCTAATAGTTGTCGCTCAGGGCAATGCTTGAGAAAATGGCACAATTCCATCCTGGGCTGTTTAAGACAGACCTAAATTTCATTCGTGGGTTAAAACAGGAACCGTCGGCATTGAAATAGGATGTGAGCTGTTGCACATGAATGGAAGCTCTAGAACAAGGTGTAGCCTGATCAGGGAGCTCTACAATGGCTGGAATGTGTCTCATCTGCTGAACTGGTCCAGCAGGATTCCGACTGGAAGCAGAGACATGATTCAGGCCAGGCTGTCAGGGAGAGAGACATGCAGTGAGACAGGGCAAAATGTGGACATGGTCTCATAACAAGGTCGTGAGGACATTGATATAAACCTCAGACCCTGTAGAGATAAAGTGCCTTGAATAAATATTCATACTCTTCAAAGATTTTCTTGTTAATTATGCTGCAGCTTTATACTTGAATGCATTTCGCTGGAGATTTCTCCTCTAAAACCACTTCATGACATTTGGAAGATGAATGCTTCTCCAGCTGAATAAATGGATTTAGATCACTTAGGAAACAAAGTAAACGAAACATCCCACAACATTCTCACGATGCTAAGCTAGCTTCTCCATTACGAAAACAGTTCAAGCAAAAAGTATAAAAATAAAACCTCTGCAGGTTCGGTTCATGCAGAAGTTATTTACTTCCAATACTTGTCACCTTAAAGAGGCAGTATGTAATTTTTACAAAAGAAAATAAAAAAACATAGATTTGACGTATTTGTTGAAACTGTACCAACAGACAGATGATCCATGAAAAAAATGGCCTTCTCCGAGTGCTAACGAGAAACAACCAATGAGAGCCAGGAGAAGGATCTTAGCGTTGTCAGTCATGGCTGTGTGCACGCCGCTGCCCCCTTTTACCTCTACCCTATTTGCTCCCTGCTACACTGCAGTTAGCATAGCTTATCATAAAATCTAACACCAGTCAGGATGGCCACTGATGGCAGCGGTAAATGGTTTTTCTGTAAGGGTGGGACGTTTCTCCATTATTAGCACTCAACTTTCAGGCACTTTGAAGAGGTCATGATGCTGCAGCGAATACTGTGATGTCATCATAAAAAACGTAAATGAAAACTGGAAAAAAGAAAACTGAATGGCCTCAGAAATATGACTAAAATAGGAAATAAACATAACTATGTTGCTATGGGAGAGGATACATTTCTTTTCTGCTCTCTGAGAGACTCAAAGTACACAACAAAATTTATTTAAGGAGTGAAAAGTAAATCTTGCGTGAAACATCCTCGCTAATCAATGAAATAAGCATTATTTCTTTTTTTAATCAATTCAAACATTTAACAAAAAGCAGAAACATCTGTAACGCTTTCCCACAACACTGAATACATAATCAGGGAAATGAGTGGCATATTGCTTTAAGGAAAGCAACACGGTAGAATTAATTAAACAGTTTAATGAACTTATGTCTGTACTGAAATAGATGGTATTTAAAAATGAGTGTTTGATGGTTTTGGTTATGAGCATATTCCGCATTCCTTTGCAGGGTGTGACACTGACAGGTGTGTCCGGCTGCCGCCCGAGTTTTTCCACCTGCAGTAGACTCAGCAGACTCATCCAGTGCTGGAAGGACAAGTTTAACATCCATGGAGCTTAAAAAGGCATTGTTTCACAGGGTGGTGCCGCGAAACAAAACAGTGACTGGCCTGCAGTTTTGTGTTTTGCAGTTTCATGACTTGTTCAGGTAGCTCATGTTTTCTAGTATGTTGCCATAGCATTATTTAAAACATTTCCCAGACAGAATCCCCGTTTCTCCTGATCGTTAGGTTAGTGGGAAACAGCTGACACTAAACACGTGTTTGGATTTTATAGTGCAAGACAAATAGCTGACTTTCTGACCCACAACAGTCCAAAGGGCATTCTTTAAATGAATGTGAAATATTTCATTTCACTAATACTTTGTCACAGAATCAGACTATTTGTATAATGACAACAGATGGTTTGGGGTTTATGCTGTGTTCTTGGACAAGCTCATTTCTACATTCGTAATGACACCATTGGTGTAAGACAGTAGCAATATTATTTTAGGAATATCTTTCAAGTTCCTTTAAAAAGTGATCCATTGTGACTAGTCATAAAAATGTTTTTAACAGATCTGCAATCAATTAGTTTAATTTTTTTTCACCAACCAATTAACAGCCCTAGTGTAAATACAAGGCAGTGTCTGATCAAAATAACTCTTTGACCATCAGATGCAAACCACTTATTTCTCTACAGTGAGAGCAGGATGGAGGGCGTATGCAGGCACGGCCTTTAAACAGTAGGAGTGGCCCACCATTCAGGTTTTAAACAAACACATTTCTACTATGAGATATGCATTTGGCATTTATACACAGACTCTCTCTCTTTCTCTCTCTCTCTCTCTTACTCTTTCTCTCACACACACATGCACACACACACACACACACACTCTCACACACATCTAAGCAGACATTCCGAAGAGACAACACTCATATTCAACTTAAAACGATGCCCTGCCCTTCTGCTGCTCTGCATTTTTGACATATTATGCAGCTAACCAGGTAACCCCACCTAGATTCTATCAGTTCCTCCTGCAGAGGAGTATCTGTCCTTAAGTAAGGACGATCTTGTCACATTCAGAAACCACCGTCACCCACGATGGAATGTTACTCTTCGGTGTGGTTCACTCCTGGAAGTATTCATCTGAACACCATGACAAGCCCGTGCATTAACACAATCGCTGTACTGACCATACCTTCAGGCGTGTTGTTATCTTGAATGCATGGGTATTATTAATTACCAGAACTGAAAAAGTTAGATAACATGTCTTACTTGAGTAAAGGTGAAGCCTACACAGATTGTATACAAGGTGGATTTTAAAATGGTAAGAAAAATATGACAATGCAGTTAATTATTTGGCTGCAAAAACACAATTGATCATTTCTCTGGGATTGGCTGCGTAACATGCTGAAAGAGGAATATTCATTTAAAAGATGGGATGGCTTATGGAAATGATAATAATAATAATAATGTGACAAAAATGGATAGTTCTACCTTTAAAATGTCACATAGTTGTTGTTGATGATATGTTCATCAGTGAATGGCAGCTTACTTTAGCAATGAAGCTCATTTTTAGCATCAGAACTCTGGGTTCCAATCGATGGGAAGACTTTGGAAGGCCCTGTTTGAATTTCTTCAGAAATGTTCTAGTTTCTTCTGTAATCCTGAGCCTTACATTACACTATTAACACTGCAGGGAGAAAAATATCTTTTCTAACAATGTTTTTGGGCATAAAGTTAATTATGTCCTCCAACTCAGTCCTGCTGGTGGTGACAGCCAGGCGCAGAGGGAACGGGACTCAGTGACAACACCAAAACTGTAATCCTAATGGACGATTTGTTCACTCAAAGCCTCATTATAACAGAATAGAAATCATTCATTCTGCGTATCAGAAATGTCTTTTTCTGAGTCGAAGTTCATTTCTTTTCGAAGCCGTCATGACATTTGGAATTTGTCCTCATCTGCGCCGGCAGTGCAGCCCTTCAGGGGAACTTTAAATTCACTCACCTGACACCTTCCACTGCTTGGGCCTAAATATATAGTATCACGCACCTCCAGAGCAAACAGTTCCTCCCTAAATAAAGTATTGAACTTATTAATGTAGCATTTTGTAACAATCCTACCGCAGTCTTCAATGGTTTTTATCACAGACTGACCCTCTACTGTTCCCAGCAGCCTTCTTTCAGAGTCATTTGTAAGAAATGTTCAAAAGAATACATCATATTCCTTACACTCCATAATTTTGCATTACGTTGTGTTGGTTTGCTGCAATAAATTTCAATAGACCACAGAGGTTTGAGGTTGTAACATGACACAAAGTTAAAAAAGTTTGAGGGGATGAGAAGACTTTTTCAAGTTTTGGTATCTTCTTATACAAGGATATTAAATACAATATTTTTTTTCAATTTAATACCACTTAGTTCAAAATTAGCCATAAATAACACAAAATTAAAAAAACAGCATATATCTGGTTTCTGTACTTTATCTTTATATGAGGATCCAATGGCTCTGCATGAAATTCAAAACAGATTCAAGGTCAAAGTTCACCCTGTAATTACCCATAAAACATAGACAATAAAATTAGTTTTCCTTGGACTGCTTGTAAAATATTACTGTTCCGTGTGCTTTGTCCTGTGTGTGTGTGTTTGTGTTCACTTGTATGCACTACATATGAGGACCACTCTCACCGCTTTTACCCACAAAGAGAAAGCAAGGACCTTCCTGGTCCTCAGTTTTTTCAGTTCTACCGAGCTCTACTAGTTTGGTTTAGAGGTGTGGCGTGAATTAAGTTGTGAAAACATCTAGGTTAGGCATAAATCCAGTCACTGAAATGAATGAAAGTCAGCACAAAGTTCTCAGTTTGGTATTAGTACAAGGATATGTGTGTGTGTGTATGTGTGTGTACTTTTATCAACAGCAAACACTAAAGCTCCCAAACCCCTGCAAAGCCCCTCTTGACAGAAAACTGCTGCTCTGTCTGTTGGCTTTGTTAAGCCATGCAGAGCTGTCTCCGGTCACATCCTGGTGTGACTGTTCTTGCTGTTTCCCAAATTTCACAGTTGGCTTCAATTTTTTTGAGAAATCTCCTTTCTCCAGTAAATTATTATCAGTAAGATTATTGGGACGCTTTCTGAGTCTGTCCAGAAGAGGGTGCTACAGCATCATTTGCTTCTGTGTCTGCGCTCACTTCACCAGGATTGAAGTCAATTAATTTAAACACATATGTCACTGAGACTGACGTTGAACAAAAGAACACATTTATTTGATTAAATTTGTTGTGTTTCCAAATTATAATCAATTTAGCTCTGATGATTACTATAGATGCAAGAATTTTACAGTTGGTACACTGTGTTCAAAAAACACAAGATTTCTTCTACACATTTGAAATAAATACTACTTTTTTTGCCGTGCTTACTGCTTCACAAAAAATGTGCAGTTAGCGAATTTTTCAGAAAAGTGAACATGGTTTTAATTGTCATTTTGGTAAATACATTATAAAACAGCCATTCAACACAATTTTAAATCTGATTTATCACTTAACACCAAATTAATAGCAAGTAATATTGTTGTTTATAAAACATAAGCTCTTTTGAAATACTGCTCATCTACTTAGACACAAGAATTTTACAATTGGTAAATGTTGCAAAATTAAAAAAATCAGATGTTTACTTTATGGTACTTTACCAGGAAACGTGCTCATCTCTTAGCAACAGCTAACAACAACAAATATTGCTATTGTTAAAAAAAAAACAAAAGATTTTTCTGCTCTTTTGAAATAAGTAGTTATTTTACACTACTTACTACATAGCAATAATTGTGTAACTGGTGAATTTTGCAGAAAAGTGAAAATGTTTTTTTGTGTGACATTGGTGATAAATATATTATAAAACAGCCATTCAACACAAAAGTAAAAATCTGATTTATACTTCGTGACAGTTTGTTACCCGAGAAAACACCAAATTAATAACAAGTAATATTGTTGTTTATTAAACTGATTTGAAAATCTGCTTATTTGCAAGAAATCTACAGTTGGCAAATGTTGCAAAGGGAAAATCAGATGTTTACTTTGTGGCATTTTGTTACCAGGAAACGCGCTTTATCTCTTAGCAACAGCTTAACAACAAATACTGTTATTGTTCAAAAGCAAAAGATTTCTCATGCTCTTTTTAAATGCTACTTATTTCACACTATAAATATTGTACCATAAGTAAAATTCTTAACAATTAAATTAAAGTGGCAAAGTTCACCAACTGTACATTTTGTGTCTAAACAGGCAAACAGTATTTCAAAAGAGCTTATGTTTTATAAACATTACTTATCAACTTAGTGTTAAGAGACAAGCATTTTTTTTCGGGTAACGAACTGCCACAAAGTATAAATCAGATTTTTACTTTTGCGTTGAATGGTTGTTTTATAATATATTCATCACTAATGACAGAAAAACATTTTCTCTTTTCTGCAAAATCCACCAACTATACAGTTCTTGTTAAGTAGTAAGTAGTGCAGTATAAGTCCTGTTTCAAAGGTGCAGAAGAAATCTGGTGTTTTTTGAATGATAACAATATTTGTTGTTAATATGTTGCTACGCGATGCACACGGTTTCTGGTATCAACATCCCATGAAGTATAAATCAAAATAAAAATTTTTGTTAATTAAATACTATTAAATACTACTTATCTTACACAATGAATAAGTAAACTCTTAACAATTAAATTAAACAATTAAATACTTAACAATTCTTGTTAAGTAGTAAATGTACTGTTTAGCAAGTAGTAAAACTGAGAAATTTTGCAGAAAAGTGAAAATGTTTTCTGGTTTGAACCAGAGAAGACCCCCGACTTCTCCTATTAAAACGATAAAGTCCCTGTTCTTTAGGTAAGATTCAAACCAGTTAAGCACTGTAGCAGAGAGTCCAACCCGACCCTGCTATCCTCTTGCTTTAATAATATGTTGTAATCTTTCCGAAAATGTGCAGCTGGCTCCACCAGAGCTCTCACAGCAGCACACAGTTTGTAAAAAGTTGTGTGTCATTCCAATGAGTTGAATCCATCACTCCTCTGCAAAATCGTGACTACAATTTAAAATAAAAAATGATTAAAATGGAGTAAAGATGAGCGTGCCGCACTTACACACTTTAGTGTCATTTAGTATCATTCTGATTTTTAAATAATAATAATAGAAACATACACTTTATTGTAAATGACTTTAACAGCTGGTATACAGATGGAAAAAAATGAGTGTTTTATTACTGTGAGACACTCATAATAAAATTGCTAAAATTGACAACAGTAGTTTTTCAGAAAATCAAGTGTAATCTTTGCAATATTCTTTTAGCCATTGTTTTCAGGGGGTTTAGGGGGAGGAGGGTTAGGAGCATGTTACTGTCACAATTCCACTGATAAGCTGGCGATATGTCAAAAAGATTTGCACAGGACATACAAACTGCCATGCTTTCAAAAAGAAAATGTCTTTTAGATAAGTTCTATGTTGTGGAATAGGGTAGGCCAGGAGTGTCCCTGGTCAACACCTAGGGACACCCCTGGTGTAGATGTTTGAGCTAACACTGTCTGTCCAAATTTCAGTTGACACATGTGGGCTCATTAGTCTGTGCCCTTGAAAACCTGTCCAGATGCTTCCAGATGGCGTCTCTGTAATGCTACAGGCGGCTCTGGAACACAGACGATTTGGCAGCACTTCCTGGATCTGTCCGAACAGAATGGGTGCATTGCTGTGGAAGAGTTTCCGGTTATTTTAGGATTTGCAGAAACTCATACTCATCCCAGCTCATCATCCCAAGACAGAAAAAAAAATCTGGGTTTTCTCACTCTTTTGTCATTTTTAGTTAAGTAAGAAAATGAATTGCCACAACAATACTAGGTTAAAATACATAACTATATACAGTAGAGCCTGCTGAGTGAAAAAACATTGAAATGATGCAGATTCATGAACCATGATTATGTAACAGGCACACTATAGCATCAATTAAATACTAACATTACTTCATGTAAATTAAAACAAACGGTTGCAGTGAGTTTCTGTCATCAGTATTTATTAAGCAGACCATTTGAAATCCATCTAGTTAATAGCATCAAGAAATACAACGAACACACTATTACCACAGGAGGGTCTTGACTGTCAGCACACTTTATCCAACTCAAGAGTCATCATACCTGATCTGTTTCTGATCCGACCATGTTTTCGTTTTCAGTGAGAACGACTAACAAAACATGGTATATAATTTAGATGTATTTCATGTAGTTTGGCTCACAGACACGTCACATCAGTGACATCAAAAGTCTGAACGACATCAGACCAAAGACGTTCCGAAGACAATCGGATTCATATCCGATCTAGTCTGGGGCGAATAGATCGCAGTTGGCCTGCTCAGACTGTTGTAAAGAAAGAAAGAAAAAAGGGATTTAGGTCACATTTGCTTGATGTGTGAACGTCGCCTGAGCAGATGTGGCAAGACTTGAAAAGTAAGATTTGCAGACAATGATCCAACCTGACAGAGCATGAGTTGTTCTGCAAAGAAGATCGAGCAAAGTCTTTGTCTGCAGATTAATTTAGCTGGTGGATTTTATAATGTTTTTCCTTCTGATGAGGTTTAGTTTGCTAAAGGTTCATTCTACCTATAGCTACAACTTATCTATTTAGTGTGGTACCAATGTGATACAAGCTGTATCTTAGACCCAAAAGAAAGGAATAAATACACAAAAAATTACAAAAACTGTAATTTAGAAGTTTTGATTTTTTTGTTGTTGTGAGGATTCCAGCCACTCAGAGAAGGCAGCATTTGGTCTCCTTTTTTTTTTTTTTATTAAGGACGGACAGTTTGTCTTTTCCCAGACTGGACAGTGAGAGCAGCAGGATGCTCGTTGGGTTCCGAGTTGGGTTCCGCTCGCCGCGCGCACATCACTGACAGCTGTCAGAACTGTCGAGCTGAGGTCAGTCAGCAGAAGGACGCCGCACGTGAGGGCCCCCCGTCCCCCGTTCCCGAGCAGAGCAGTGGTCGTCGCATTGATTTGAAGGGGAATGAGTGCTGACGCGCCCTGCGCGCGCGGAGAGACACGCGGCTCCCGCTCTGCCTCTCAGCGCGAGGCCAGCTGAGCTGCGCGCGCGGGGGGGGACTGATGCGTCTCCGGGGCCGGGGCGCCTCACTTCCGCTCTGAGACCTGCCCCGGAGCGGCCGCCGCGGCATCTGGACCACAGCTGGACAATGTCTCTGCTGAAGCAGCGGGGGAGAGAGCTCGAGCGCTTCGACGGACTGTCGCTCATCTACTGGTACGTGAGAACAAGAAGCCGCTTCCGCTCTCAGTTAGCATTCAAATCCGACAATATTGATAGAATTTTATTTTCTATTTTGTCTTCGTTGATTGTAGTTAACAGTTGGTTGTGTGAGGTGACCCCCAGACCAGCAGCAGGTGGCCCTGAGCAGTCGAACTTCTTTCTCATGTGAAAAACATGAAAAAAAAAAAAAAAAAAAAAACTGGCATAATAGTGTATGTTCCACAAAATCTGTAATTCATTAAGGTTTGGATAATTCTAAGTATGTTAGATTTATATCTAGAGCTCTTTAAAAACTGTAAGCCACCCCCCCAGCCCCCCGCCCTGCCCACACACACACACACACACACAACACACACACACACACACACACACACACACACACACACACACACACACACACACACACACACACACACACACTTCATAAAGCTAATTTATTAAGTGTTCACAAGCTGTGAATCAGATGCAAACTTCAGATTCAGCAGCAGATGTAATTCTGAACTTCAGAGCTTTGTACACAAAATAATCTGGCAGATTGTGTTTAAGAAAGAAAACAAAGATAAAAACATATCAATTTCTGCTTCAGTCTTACTACAACGTCGAATGACAAAGGTAAAAGTAGCACTATTACGACTAATTTGCTGATACTGAATTTCAGGTTTCGACCATTTTTTTAATACTTACTTATTCTATTGTCTTTTTATAATTACTCTGGCACTTAAAAACTCAGTTTTAGTTTAAAATCTGAAAGGAAATGAATTAGGATATCTTGGTTTATTCATCCATCCAAGCGAATACAATTTATAGATGACTAGTTTTATAGAGCGAAAATGATACATTTTGGTGTGTTGTTTATTAGGAAGGTTTTCAGGGTTTGACCTGTCAAATATGATCTACGGCTGATTAATAGATGCACCATCAGCTATAAATAGATACAATTAGGATCAACAACAGACTTTGCATGTCAGTTGAGGTAAACGGATATAAAAATGAGACTCAAAATGTTAAATTCAGCAGCATTTTCAATTTACAATCGAAAATGAGACCAGTGGATACGTTAGACTGATGAAAACCAACTTGAGGCCTGTTACATCTGAAGGCCACATCACATTTCATGCAATCAGACGAGAGACATTCCCACATAAAGTCAGTTAAATCAAATCAAATGTGATTGATGGTGGAGGTAGGGCAGATCGGAGAGCTCGGTTTGTGCTTGTGTTTTGTCCCGCGGGGCGTCCGTCAGCTGAATGTAAGAGCTGAGTGGACAGTTGTAGCTGGGTCAGCCAGGGGTGCTTAAAGGCGAGCTGGAGGGACGGTGCAACATTGCTGAGTGACCCCCGTCCCCGTGCGACTGCCCCGTCATCTTCCAGCGTTCTCTCCGCCCAGTTAGCAGAAGCCGACGTTAACGCCACCCTCATGATCCTCTCCTCCAAGAAGTTACCCGAGCTCTGGGACTACTTTCTGATTTATGTCACAGGCGCACTAGAGTTCAATCCTGATTGCAAAGACATAGACCTGGGACTGTTTCCGCTGAGGATGAATCCCACCATAAAGCCATGGTAGGTGTGATCAGACAAAAAATAATCTTCAAGCTGTTGTCGTGATGGGTTTCCTGCTTGACTGTGTCTATGTCAAGTCTGATCTTAGATGATGTATAGCATGGTTTCATAATGTGAGCTATCAGCAGTGATGTTATGAAGAGGAGTTGTGTACATCAGGTGAGTGTGCATGGTTTTTGAAAAGTGACTTGCTTTGTGAGGAAGGTCATCAAAGAGACTAGTCAAATAATTGGTAGAAGGGAAATTATTATATCATATGCTGTTGACATGCAACGTAAAATATGTTGTATTTCTATGTGTACACCTGTCTATATTAGGTCTCACAACTGAGGTCAGAGGTCAAACACTAAGCATGAAATCTATGGAATTATTTGTAGAGCTCAGACACAGGATTGTCTTGAGGAACAGGTCTGTTGAAGGGCCCAACATGATCGTGAACCAAATCTGCATTAATGGTTATGTTTAAGAGAGGGAAACGTCACTAAAAGACTCAAAACCTTCTTCATGTCTATGTGGGAATCAGGTAAATAGCATTTTCATATTTTAAAAAAATAACGGCAATAATTGTGTGACTCAGAATCCCACACACAGATTTATGCTTGATTAACACAAAAGAGGAGAAATTGAGAACTTCATCTTTAATTGTTTTACAACATTGTTCAAACCACATTAAAATGACATAAGTTAGCTATTTGGACTTTTTAAAATGGGTTTTCAGTTCTGTCCTTGGGTTCATCTTGATTATGATTTTGACTGTTGGCTGTGACAGTGGTGGCAGGTGGGACTTGATGCATGTTGACACATTATTTACTTGAATCCTGTCCTGCGTAATTTAGGCCTCTGGTGGCGACTAACGTCACTTTAGTCCTGCTGTGACAGAGGAAAGCAACATGCTCTCATTAAGTCACCTGGCCTTATCGTCTTACACCTCTTTGACTGGGACCCACTATTTATTTGTGTTTTATTGAAGCAGGAACATGTTCGAAATGCAGAAGATGCACATCGCCCTCAGTCTGCAGAGGGAAAATCAGTTCATCAGAAAAACAGGCAACAATCCTGGTTGCCACAACAGCTGCTTGGTATGTAGTCTAGCTGAGTGCTTTGCCTGGGATGGAGATAGGCCCCCCTACCACAGCATTCTGTAATCAGAAGAAAACTGTTTACCATTTGAAAACATTTACATTTACATTGTAGATAGGAGATAGGTAGTAAGAAGCTCAGAAATCTGAGATAAAGCTCATAACTTCAGTTTCTTTTTGGGAGGGGGGGGCAGGGAGGGTTGCCTTTCAAATTTTCAGTTTCGTCAGAAATTGTCTTGTTTGTTCTAGAATTTTGTTTGGGAGAAATTTATTCCTTTTTTTCTATCTACAATGACACTAATTCACCATCTTAAAATTCACTGTGGGTATTGTGCATTGGAGGTGGGACCAAGTCAATATTTTTAAAATTGCACCTCTGTGTTGCACAGTTCAGTTAAACTTAGCTGCAAGACTAGTCATACTTTAACTATAATTTTCTAGAATTTCCAGAATCTCTCTTTCCTGAGTTCTGGCACAGAAAACACACATTTTGATACGGACCCCTGCTCACTACCGGCCTTGGAAAGCAGCAGAGGAAGTCAGGCTTTCCTCTACCTGGCTTTTCTGGGCAAAATAAAACCATAAGAAGAAGATGGCTCAACCCTGAATTTTCCACCCATACCCATTGTATGGATGTATTGCAGAAAATATTTTTCATGGGAAGAATGATCTTTATTCTTATACTGAAAAACTTTGAATTTAAAGAAAAATCAAGCAAGTGGATAACATATAGCATTTGTAAACATTTTGTATCCATGATTTTGAGACCAATACATAAACATATTTAAGATTCTTATGGATTGGTTTCTACTGCCACCTGGCTAGGCAGTCCCCCCAAAATATTAAAACGTTTGGCACCATGTCCCCCACATCGCCAGCAAGTGTCCCCAGTTCCCCTATATCTACCACTAATGCTAGATACCCTACTGCAGAATAACAAATTAACAAATACTTAGCACATAGATAACAATTATAGCAAATGAATTTCTAAAAGAAGAAGAAGAATTCTGGTTAAAATGCACCAGAATTCATTCTCACCAGACATTCAAAATGTAATATTAAAAACTACAATTCCAGGGCTTCTCCATAACATGCACTCACGTTTTTGAAGTCCCAAGTACCCCTGGAGCAGTCAGACCTTCACAAAGCTAAAGGACCTTAAGAAACTGTTCACCTCTGCATCTGTCCTCCAGTCACCATATCGTTCTTGTTGCTTCATCGTGGAAGTTGACACTTCTGACTTTAGTGTCTATGCCATTCTAAATTTAAAGGTAATAACAAGATTTACCCATGTGACTTTTCTAAAAGCTGGTTTATGGCTGATCAGAACTTTGATATGGGGAATCGTGAACTCTTGTTGGTCAAACTGGCTAAAGAACCTATAATCATATGGACTGACCTCAAAAAGCAAGACAAGTTTACTCGTATAGCAAACTCCAACAACGAGGCAGTTCAAATTACATCTAGTATCTTTACTCTGTCAAGAGATTAAATTCCAGGCAGGTCAGGTGGGAATTATTATCTCTCTCCTACAGATCCAGAACTAAAAACACTAAGTAAGTCACAATAGACCTGAAGAGGGCCAGGCCCAGGCAAAAGAGGATTTCATCCTATCTCAGTCAGTTTGATTGGCAGTTACCAATCTCAAATTGGAAAGTCAGATTAAGTAGGCCTACCGACAACACCCCATTCCAGGATTGCGCCAACAATCTCCTGAATGACTCAAAGCACCAAGTAACAGAGATACTCACATTTGATCATAGTTCATATCATTCAGGAGTGATCAATACTCTATCAGTTGTCCAGGCCCATTTTTGGTGGAAGATCCTTCACTGAGATGCCAAGAAATTCATCTCACTGTGATGCACATGATGTCAAGGTAAATCCTCTCATCGACCATAGACTTGCTCCTGTGACCATCCCATGCTGCCCTTGGTACCCTCTTCCAGTTGCTACACTCTGTTATTCAACATTGTTGGCTGTTTCTAAAAGATGACTCATTTGGTCCGACTCATCAAACTTCTCTGCTCTAAAGAGTTGGGAGAGATGCTTTCTCAAGAGATTTCTTTCCTTTGTATCTGACAGGGGCTCACAGTTCATCTCCCATTTCTGGAGGGAGTTCTGCAAACTTTTTGGATCCAAGTGCATCTGTCCTCTGGATTTCATCCACAAGCTAATGGAGGCTGAGACCATTCTGATTTGTAAACAGGACCCCACTAAATAGTTGCCGATCTTACTCCGGGTATAGCTTGTCCTCAGGTCTCTTCACCACCAGTCACTAAGTCTTCATAATTTATCAGAATCATTCCCCAGTTTTCTCCTTTCCAGAAGGATCAGCTAAAGTACCATATATCCCCACAGCTGCACTAAGATGCCAGAGGGTATGGCAATGAGCCCATAGGGCTTTTGTTAAGACTTCTGCTGTCTGCTCTGGAGTTTCCATCAGCACCAGTAAACCAGGAAGGGCAGAGAGTATGGTCGTCTAGAAAGGATCTTCCTCCTCATGTTAATTCCCACAAGCTGGCCCCCTCTCTTCATTGGTCCTTTTCACATCTCCAAGGCGGTTAATCTTTGATCAATTTGCCTATGACTTCCTAGGACTCTGGAGGTATGTCCCACCTTTTATTTGTCCCTGATCAAACCTGTTTCCACGAAGTGTCTTATGCAGTTCTCCAGATACCCTCCAACTGCCCGGTACATCACCAGCAGTGATTTCTACTCTTATCAGGTGCCTCCTCCAGTCCAGAAGATGCAGCATTCTGGGGTTCCTGTCCAGCACATCATGGACAAATCTCTGATTTTTCAGTTTCATCGTAACTCCTCAGCAATTGGGCAGTTACAGGAAGAGTCAGAGCAAACTCTATCTGCTGAGGAGGCTGAGGTCTTTTGGAGTGCAAGGGGCGCTACTGAAGAACTTCTTTGACTCTTTCATAGACCCAGATTGTTTGGCTAATGGAAGACCTCTTTCTATTTTATTTGGGTACCCCTGCTCTTGCTTGTTACCCAGATACAATTAGTTGCAGCATCAGAAGCTGCTTTCATCATGTCTTCTCTACAGGGGTTGTGGCATTTAAATCAAGAATTAAGAGCATTTCTTTATTTTTGTCTCTCCTACACTCATTGTACTGTTTAGGCATCAAAACCTCAAACTTAAAAAAGCCCCTGCTTTTCTCAACCCTTAATGCTTCACATGCTTTTATTTTAATTTGAGCTCTTCCCTTTGTCAGTGTTTTCTCCCCCTGCACTTGTCTTCATTTATTTATTTATTTTTTGCAGACACTTGACAAGACAATTGGAATGTGGCCCATCCTTTCTTGTCAGAAAAAGCCAATATGCCGTAATGACATCCCAGTTGCCCCATTATCACCCACTCCACCCACTCCATTCCCTCTGGTGATTATCGATTTGTGAAGAAGGACTTCACAAATCGATAATCTGAATCTCTACTGATTTTCTCTTCACAGAAGATGTAGATTGTGAGGCATATTGCTGACTGGTTTTCTCTCAAGGGAAGTATTCTTGTTGCTGATGCTTTATTTGTCCTCCTAAGAACCCTTGATATTTCCTTACAAAGCTGACTACTTTGTTAGGTCTGTGTAGGACTCAGAGGCTCTTATTCATTTATTAATCTTAAATTAGCACTAGTAATTCAGGTTCAAAGTTATTCTGCTCTTTGGACTCAAAAATATGAATGTAATCTAGTTTGAGTTGCACATAAAAAAAGAAACTTGACAGCAAGGTGCTGATGAACAAAATGCTTGATAGTGATCAAAGTGTTTTCCTCTAGAGGTCAGCCTTGCAGCGGAAAAAAACTCACACGGATCAGCATTGATTTTTTGATTTTTTTTGCTTACTCTTTGTGTTGTGCTGGATTCTGCAAAACACGCCTGAAAGAACCAGATTTAAAACTTTGTGTGTGCAGTCGCATGCATCCATGTGTGTCACTTTATGATTGGGTCTGAGCCTGTTTGATTTCTCCGTGTGGACTGGGTAATCCCGTAATCTGATAATGACACACTGTGCAGATTTAGTGATTAAAGTTGGGAGGCAAATAGTTGTTGCTATGGCTTCCTAATAAAGGAAGATGTGAGTAAATCTGTGTGTGTGAGAACAATGTGTTTGCAGTTTAGAGAAATGAGGCTTGTGAAATGTCTGTCATTTCTCAGACTGATTTTTTTTTAAACAAAGAAATAATTAGAAAATGTTTACATCTTGTAGATTGCAGCACACAGTGCATTAGCAGTTAGATCGCTTCTTTACAGGATTTGTTGCAATGTTTTTATTGTAATAATGATGCAATTATCTATCTCTTTAGGCTAACTGTTGCTGATGTAAGTGTTGGAAATAAACTAATCTGTCATATCATGTTGCAATGGAACAGGTCATTTTGTTAGAAGTAGAGATATAGACAAGCCATCAGCTACTATCTGGGAACTTGTACCTATTGTGGATTAAAGAGTCTTTATAAAAAATACTTTGGCACATTGTTTAAAATCTCCTTTTTATTCTTGTTTTAAACATACATTTCTCATGTAGACACAAACATAAACACTGAGTTTTCTCAAATCTCCATTTTGGTGAGAGTATAAAAATATATATATAAAATGTTCACAGAAATAAAAAAATGGAGCCCTGTCAATTAAAAAAAAATTTGTGTTTTCTAAAATTGTTTTTAGCAGTAAAAATGAAATGTCACCTCTCCCAGACCAAAAAGCACCCAGTTGCCCTGAACACCTCTAGATCTGCATGAAATGGTTCGTTCCTGCTTGGAGCGAAACGTGACGGTGTTCAGCAGCAGTCAGTGGAAGACAAGAATGACTGTGACAGTTAATGCTGAGAAAAGTGATAAAGTAGGTTTTCAATAAAGAGAGAGAAAACGGTAAAAGTGTCAATTTATAACCCAGTTTTTCTCTGAGAGGTCGGTAGGCTGTGTGAGATTATCAACCATTTACATATTTAGCTTAGCTACAGATTCTGTTTGCCTTCATTTCACTAGCATTTGGTGAATTAAGGAAATAAATCACCAAGATATTCATATATGAACTTGTCCCTGTACTTCTTACCACACTTAACATCAGTTGAGTCAGTCAGCAGCAGCTCTTGCCCACATCTCTCCTGACCCGTCCTCTCCTGAGTGAAATTAAAGCTGCAGTATGTAACTTTTATAATTTTTTCTTTTTTACATTTATTAAAACTGTCATTATGTTGTGACAGTATGGCATGAGAGACAATCTGTGAACAAGTTATTTCCTCTGCCTTCTCCCAGTGCTATCTAGAAACAACCAATCAGAGACAGAAGAACTTTAGTGCTGTTAATCACAATCTCATGTGGCTGCTCATCCTCCTCCCCCTTGCTCTGTGCTATGCCGCAGCTAGCATAGCCTGTTGTGAATGCTCAGTCGAGTTAGCATAGCTACCAATGACAGCAGATGAACAATTTTCCTGTAGCATTAAGTTTTTTTTCCACCATTAGCAGATTTAGCAGTGAGTGAACGAGGATGATTGACAGCGCTAAGACCCTCTTTTTCTGATTGGTTGTTTTGGCTGGAACGTTGCATTACTGTAGCCAGTAATAGTAGTTCAGGGAGAAGGTGGAGGAGATTGATCTTTTCATAGATTATCTGACTCATAACAAACTGTCACGACATGATGACAGCTTTAATAAATATGGAGAAAAGTTGACATCTATTTTTTGGTGTGGATGAAAGGTTAAAACCTATAAATGTATTTTTTTTCCCTCAGATGTCTATCCACGTATGAACTGGGCTTAGGACATTGTGTACCTAACACTTTGTTCAATGAGCATCAGCTAATCCTCATATAATTTGCTTTCATTCATTATTATCAAGCAGAATGACTTTCATAAGTATGTAATTAAATTTTTCATTTGTAAAATGACATTTAGCCATAGTTGTGTTGATATATATTAATTTACTTTTTTTTCTTTTCTTTTTTAGAAAAATGTGTTTCTATGATCTTAAACTAACATTTTTCAGTTTCATTTATAGATTTTATGGATACATTAATTTGTGAACCCGCTTAGCAGTCATTCTGCACACACAGTTCAAACATAAAGGTCATGGTTTAAAAATATATCATGTTACTTGTAGGTTTTTAAATCCAGATTTCAGTCCTTTTTTCTCTCAACCTCAGAGTATATTTAATTTTAAAGCCAAGGATTTCCACAACAATATGAATTGAAAACATCCCTTCGAATATTGTAGAGGAATATCTTGCCATCTCCAGATGAGAAGAAGGAAAACTATTGTGCAGCTAAGATGCCCTGGAGAAAATTAGCTGAACAAAAAATACAGTCCAATTTAAGCAGTCACGTTGCAAATATATGCCAATAACCTTCAGCCTTCTGCATTTTGATTCAGGTTCAAAGCAGCTCGTGGTTTTTGAAAGCATCCTGCAAATATGCTTTGAAGAGCTGCTAAGCCTCTCTAGGTATTAGATACAAAAAAAAATGCAGGATTTCATATGTTATGTAATCCTGCAACTGATCAAAGAAAATACAAGTCACCCAAATCAAAATGTTCAATGAACGCCTTTTTAGGTGGATTAGCCCAAACACTGGAAAACATGCAAACAACTGGCACATGAATATGGAAGAGAAGCAGATAAATGCAGCGCTTTAGGTCCAAAGATGGTGAGTCACAAAAACAGACCGCAGCTTTTCTGTAAGACACAAAACTCCAGCTATCTGCAGACTGAATAGGACGCATTTCCACTGTGACAGCAGCAAGCTCAGGTTCAGGTTTCTACCTCAGTGACCAACCATACAGCTCAGCCACCTACACCCACGACAAACAACAGATTCCCCACAATACTAAATGCAAATGTGCCAATTCTGCACAAGATGGCAGCATACACCGTCAACCTTTCCCAAACCCAGTTCTAATCCGCATTAACCTTCTATTGAATGGTTACCACTAAATTACTGACAGTTGTTTTTCACTTTGATTCCTATACAAACATTTCTTTGCATTTCTGTCTGAAACTCACAGTTGGTGGTTTCATGCTGGAAGCTGCATGATCAGCATCAGAACTGAGATAACAATAAGGGAAATTCTGCTGCAGTCCAGAATCCCATGGTGAGGGGCTCTGGTTGTTGTGGGCAGGCGGGTTGAAAGGGAGGACTGGGCAACATCTACATTGAGCTAATCAGACATGAGATGCAAACCGAATGAAAGGTTTGTTGGTAAGGGAAAAGAAATATTCCAATTTATAGTGACAAAATCGGAGTAATAAAGAAAACACCATGTGCTCCAGCAAAAACAACTGAGGATAACTTGCTGACCAACCACACAGATATATATATATATGTATATATAACTTACCAGCGGTATTTTTTTTTTGACAGCAACTTTCCAGCCGCTCTTGATTAGAACCTGTAGAATCTAAATGACTTCCTGCAGCTGTACTGAGATTTACAGCGTCTTCCAGGTTTTATGTTCGTGTCTACGCATGCATGTAGGAGTCAGAGTTCAAGTTATTTTGCTCTGAGGAGTTCCCAGTTGTTGTGTAAATGTTGCATTTATGATGATGAAATTGGGCTGTAAAGTCTGTCACTCTGCTGTACTCAAACACACACAGACAACCAGTCAATCAAGTTCAATTACTCTGTAACCTGCAAACATTGCCAATGGCAGTGTTGCAGACTTCCTTGGATTTAAGTCTAAGCACAAAAGTCAGCATGATGGCTGTTCGTCTCTGCAGTATTTCATTCTTTTTTGATAAAAGCACTTTTCTGGAGTCATGCAAGAACATGCAAGAAAGGAAACAAATTGTATTTAAAGTGACAGTACTATGTAGAATCGGCTTTTTTGAGCTTTACATCTAGTTAAAATATTATTCCCTACATGGAGTGTTGCTTTGAGTCTTTCATGCATGTTTGAGAAATCCTCTAATATCAAGTGGCAACCATTCGTGATACAAACGTCTTGGTGGATCTAGCCCCAAGCTTCCGAGCTTCAACTTCACAGAGCAGACCTCCCTGCAGCTCCCTCGCTCAGCTTCTTCAGTCTATCCATCCATCCATTTTCTACTCCCTGGTCCCTCGCGGGGTCAGGAGGGATGCCGGTGCCTGTCTCCAGCAAGAGATTTCAGGTGAGAGGTGGGTCACCCTGGACAAGATGCCAATCTGTCGCAGGGCAACACAGAGAAAGAAAGGACAAACAACCAGGCACACATCCTAGGAGTCATGTTTTTGGACTGTGGTAGGAAGCCAGAGTACCCAGAGAGAACCCATGTGCGTAAAGGGAGAACATGCAAACTTCATGCAGAAAGACCTGGAGCTGGGAATCGAACCCAGGACCGTCTTGCTGCAAGGCAACGAGTGCTACTAACTGCTCCACCGTGCAGCCTCCTTCAGACTGGCAGCAGCAAGTAGCAAACAGCTTGTAGAACTCTGTTCCCAGTGAAACGCTGGTAGAAAACATTGTTGAAGGGTTAAGAAAGAGCAGAGGAAATTTTTATTACAACTGAAGGTAACATAGTTACTTGATTGTGCTACAAAATAACAGCAGATGCCCGGAAAATACTGAATACTGTCTCTTTAAAAATGAGAATGGCAAAAAGGATCAACGGCGCCCCCCACAGTGCAGCCTCTGAACAAGTTTCACATATTAGTTTGAAAACTGGAGACAGAACCTTGAAGTCTGCTGTTCTGGATGGTTTCTGTTAAAGTCTTAGCCTGTGGACCCAGAGCCTGTTACTGGAGCCAGTGTAAGGCCTCTTGGTTAAGCAGCAGCTGGGTCTCCTCCAACGCTGTGTAATCCCAACAGCTGGACAACTATTAGAACCTCTAGCTCTACATTAGGAGATCTTTACAATTTTCCCTTATTTGCACATCAGTCACAACCTTAACATCCCCACCTAATATTAAATAAGACAGTTTTTCATCTTCAAAGAGCCACAAATTAAAACCAAGGTTATAGTTGAGAGAGAACCAGTGTTTTTCTTTTTTTACTTAGTCTGGGAACAGTCAAAGTTTGAAAGAGTCCTGTTTACAGAGTATGTTTTTAGGACATGATTGTAGGGCTGTACAGTGGTGCAGTTGGTGGCACTGTTGCCTTGCAGCAAGAAGGTCCTGGGTTCAGTTCTTTCTGCACGGAGTTTGCATGTTCTCCCTGTGCATGGATGGGTTCTCTCCGGGTTCTCCGGCTTCTTCCCACAGTCCAAAAACATGACTGTTGGTTTAATTGGTCTCTCTAAATTCTGAGTGAGTGTGTGTGTGTGTGTGTGTGTGTGTGTGTGTGTGTGTGTGTGTGTGTGTGTGTGTGTGTGTGTGTGTGTGTGGTTGTTTGTCATGTCTGTCTCTGTGTTGCCCTGTGACAGACTGGCGACCTGTCCAGGGTGACCCCGCCTCTCGCCCAGAACGTTTGCTGACCCCACTAGGGACTAGGGTGTAAGAAAATGGATGGATGATTGATTGTAAAAAACAAACAAACAAACAAACAAAAAAAACAATTAAAAACATCTGCTGACCAACTAATGTATTTAAATGAGATGTCATTTTAAAAAATGCATGTTTAGCAATAAAAAAAAAAATGAAACAGTTCAATAAAATTTCCAAAAAAGAATGATTCCAAAACAATCACTAATATTTTTAAGTCATAAGAAATTTTTATTTTGCTGCATTGAGGGCAAAACGACTTTTGCCAATCAATCAATCAATCAATCAATCAATCAATCAATCAATCAATCAATCAATCAATCAATCAATCAATCAATCAATCAATCAATCAATCAAGTATATTAGTATAATACACTTCAGCAACAATGCATTTCAAAATGTCTTGTTGCTGTGTTTTTTGTGTCTTTTGTAAAATCATGACTTCACATCATAAATGTTCATTAATGTTCCACTTATGATGCTTCAAAGCGACTAAACAGCTGGTTTTTAGTCTAAATGTAAAGGAACTCAGTGTTCAGTGTTGTTGCATTTTATGCACATAAAGTTGATCCGTATTTCTAAAGACTCTTCTGTTTTATATTTGTATATATTTAATTGTGCACAGGAGTTAAGAAAGGATTAAAAATGGTGCACATTATTCCATTATTAAAAAGCAGTTCATCTCTGATGCCCCCACGGTGGAACACATCCTGCGCTCTCATTCTGCTAAACTCTGCAGAACTTTCTAGATCCTTTCATGTATTTCTCTGCGTCACCTTCCAACTTTAACATTTGTTGTTGACTCTTAAAGCCATAAATGCGAGAAACGTTGCAATCTATTTCTCCTGCATGTGTTCCCCACTTTTAAGAACATGATGTTTTAATTTGAGGTTTGAATCTAATGGTTCTCTTGCAACAAAAAGGCAGCTTTAAAAGCATGCATTAAGTAGATTTTACTGTGTGCCATGGTGGGGGGGCAGACTGGGGGGCTTAGGGGGCTTGTAACAGATGTACGTTCCTGAAGCCAAGGCACTTTACAGAACTACATCTGCCTCTGGAAACCAAAAATAACCCAAAGAACAGAATTAAAATAGATGGCAAAACGTGCATGGTAGCATAATCTGTTCCCGCTGTTTGGAGCATTTGAGTGGCCCTCTTACGGTGGCCTATATTTAGCGTGTCTGCATGTCTTATGGATTTAGGTGCATTATCCTTTTGCCATAAGCTCATCTTCTCTTCATCAATTGGCAGTCTTCGTGTCTACTTGGCTGCTGTGGCGCAGCGTTTACGGGGGGAATGCACAGGGACAATGACAGCAGCCAGTGTGTGATGACCGGGCGTTCTTGCAGACCGCAGCGACATGTTCCAAAGGCTCAAAGTGCCTCTCGGCTTCGCCAGGTACGCTTCGAACGGCTTTACCATCAGTTGGGTTGAACAGAATCTGCAGAGATGTGCAGGGGCTTCGTAAGCTTAAAATGGGCTACAGTCATAAATCCAGTGATCATGTCAAGTGTGTGGGGTTTCTGTCTGTTGGTACGATGAATACACAACATTTGAGACTTGATATAAAATTTTGGACCATTGTGAGTTTCAGAAAATCTGCAGTAAATTCAAGCTGGTGTATCTAAAGTTTTGTTTTTAGAATTTGCTGTGGTTGTTTTTCTTGTTTTTTTTTTTTTTTGGTATTGTTTTTCTGCAGTGAAAAAATGTTAAAATGTTAAATTGATGTGAAAATAATGCCCATGATTAGTGGATGTGAATCTCTGGTCAGCACTTCCTCAACATTAGGTGTGTTAGGTGTGCATGTTTGTCAGCATGTGATTGGTTGGGTGTGCTATAGTAAGAACATTTGATCCCTTTTTGGTACAGTTCAAATATCTACATTAGACAAACATAGTTAGAGCTTATTAAGTTTCTGTCTGCAGCTGAAATTATTCTTTTTTTTTCAGATGAGGAGTAACTTAAAAGTATTGCTATTGCTTTTCTTTGGGTTCATATCTTATGACTTATGGTTTGCCGTGTTTTCATTCCTCAAGATCCAAAACAGTCAAATGGAATTTTTGTGTAGGATGATAATGAATTGAGGGGAAAAACAGATACGTGTTGAATCAGCAGACCTGTGATAAAACGTGACATTTGGCTGGAGTTTAGCAACGCGGTGCAGATGTTCGCTGAATAGCAAAGGGGAATATTCTCTTTAATGGGTATCTGTTGTGGATTAGTTTGCAGTTTCTACATGGAGATTGAGGCACTTATGCATTCATGTGTTTAAAGGACGTCTCTCTGTGGTCTGCTTCAACAGGCAGCCAGAGCCTAGTCAAAGGAATTCAAAAACTCCTGTGTTGTTGAGCCAGTTAACAATAAAATACATGCATTAGGTGCTTTAGGCTATGTGTTGATTATAAAGCCTGGACAGAGTAGAACTGCATTATGTAACTTTTATAAACTGTATGTTTCTTTTTACATATTGCCGAAACTGTCACTATGTCATGACAGTATCACATGAGACAAGTCAGAAAAAATGAAGCTCTTCTTCCTCCTCCTTGTGGTCCTACAGATATCTGCAGAAATGCATCGCTGAAGGTCAGAAACAACCAATAAGAGTCAGGAGGAGGGTCTTAGCGCTGGCAGTCATTCTCTAAACGCAGAGAAACAACTTACCATGACTGGAAAACGTTGTATACGCCCATCCTCAGTGCCCCTGCTAACTAGCTTTAGCATTCATGAGAGGCTAGGCAAACAAATGGGTGAAAGGATAATTAGAGAAGTGATGTTGGGATAACTCACTGAATGCAGAGCTTCAGAGGAGAAATTGATGATTTCTGAAAGTCACCAATTTCCAGGTGTTAACTTCGTAAGTCAGATTTCTTTTGAGTCATGTTTGAGATATGCAGGATTTTATAACAGCTGAAGATAATAACAGATACTTGATTGTACACAATGTGCCTGGAAAAGGCGAGAGACAAGAAGTCAGAACCTGATGAAATCCTGCTGATTCCAGCTCTGCTGTTTCTGCCTGATGTTCACTAACATGAATGAGTCCAGTAACATGTCAGCTTGAGTTTTGTCACCATATTCAGTCCCATGTTTCCGTTGGACTCATTTAACACCGCAGCTCCGAACAAGGACTAAAATGTGAGGATTTTGTTTTTTATTTTTTGCCCAGTAGTGGGGAAAAATAAAAAAAATGTGTGACAGATAATCCGCCCGCACAATGACTTCAAGCCTCAATGCCACCGCTTTGTTGGATTTTTTTTTTGTCGGTGACTTTAGTTATGTAAGAGATTAAACGTGTGGGAGAAGGTGGAGATGTTTTGAGCGGTCAGTCTGTCTTAGTGGAATTAGAGGCTGGCTGTGCGCACACGGGCAGCATCATGCGGCTGCAGGCTGAGGGCTGAGGACGCTGCTGCCGACCCGCCGCGCCACTCACACCACCGGGGGCTCCATGTAATGATGCCCACCTTCTCGGTCATGTATAAAGGAGCCGTGATCATCAGCAGGTAAGGACCGGCGCGCTGCTCCAAGGGTTTCGCTCGGTTCGTCCTGTCGGCGGTGCGGTGCTGATGGAGCTGATGGAAGTTGGTTCTGGATGTGGGAACAGTTTGGGAAAGCGGGGAAGATGCTTTTGAGAGAGTCCTCGGTGTCTGCGCAGGTTGCAGGCTGCAGGGACCCGGGCTGCAGGGAGCGGGGCTGCAGGGAGCGGGGCTGATTCACAGGTGTCTGATCTGATCTGATCTGATCTGGGGGCCATTAACTTTCTGCGCTGTCGGTCATTGAAGGCAAACTCCTTTATAAACTGTGTGATTGACTCGGAGTCGCTCCAGCTCCGTGGGGCTGGTCTTCCTATTGCACTAAGTTCATTGTCACTTTCTGAAAATGTACATTTTTCTTATTTCCTTTTAAAGTTACCGGCCAGATGTTCTCAATCAAGATCATTTTAGTTTCTGTTCATCACATGTTGGAAATTATATTGGCCAGTTTTTCTTTTTTTTGTTTGTTTTATGTTGTATAATAAATTGCATCCACAGTCTGGTTAAAGGTTTCTATATGTCTCTGGTGACGTCACACAAGATACAGTTATAGAACCCCCCAGACCCCCCTCACTTAACTCTTGATTTAAGTTACAACTTTTCCTAAGCTAGTGAAGTAACTAAAAGATATGAGAAACAACTGCAACATTTTAGTCCCACCCTCTTAAATCTCTCAGCTGAACTGGACCTGTGCCACAGTCTGATTTGGGTTTATAACCTTTGGATTGAATCACTTTCCTGCAATTCCACTCAGTTCTCATCTTCCTTCCGTGCTTCGCCTGACCTTTCTCCCATTCAGTTGGATTTCTCTGGTACACGTTTAAACGCGCCAGTCGATGAACGGAAGGAGAAGCTGTGAATGATGACATCAATTTTCTGAGCTGTGTTAGAATTGCGGTAGAATTAGCATCAACTGCTAAGCCTCGGCATTTACCTCTTGGCAGTGGGGAACGACTGTTTGCAATGAGACATTGTTGGTTAGCTAATGTAGCTAACATATATGTCAGACTGGCACATAACAAGCATTAGCGACTGGATAAAATCATATCCAATTAATTTGACGATACACCTACTGTGGCGATACACCGTCCAACAGTCTAAATATTTTATTGAAATGCTATTTCATAACATGTAGAACATGTTAGCCAATATTTATTTGACCCAAGCAGGCCTTTACATGACGAATATTGCACACTCTGATATTAGGAGGACCATATATATTTGTAATATATTGTGCAGCCTTAGTGGACGTATTCTACCTCTGAACAAAACTAAATCCAATTCTATTCCATCTATGTATTGTCAGATGCAACATTTTTAACGTCTGAAGGACTCTGGACGGATTCAAGACTTTTGCGATGTTGAACTTGTGGCAGTGTTCGTCGCCAAAGAAGTGTTGGACTCACATTACGTAATGTAATCCTCCTACGTCTTGTAACTGGTTGGAAAAGACAAATCCCATGTTTAAACCCAGCCAAAACAGAAAGTTTAAAAAAGAATTAGGAGAAAATCTTGGCTCTTCTTTGTGTTTACAAATCTGTCACCAAACCATCCAGATTAAACCGGGTAAAAATAATCTTCTCAGAGAGGAGAAGACGCACCGAATCCAGAACCAGAACTAAAGATGAGGCCTTTCTTCTCATTTCAACTTGTCATTCATACACTCAGCCTTTTTTAAAGATGTAGCTCCAGTAAACATGTTGTTCTCATGGCAATGTGCAAGTCTGAACACGTGTTCATATTGTCAAGAAAGTTTTTCTTCAGAAACTGAGATTTTCAGTGTTTGGCTCTAATGTGGCTAGTTGTAATTGGCCTCAGAACTTTTTTTTTTCCATTCAAACGGTATTCATAAAATCAATAACGAATGAAAATTAAATGTGCAACTATCAATGAAAAACAGCTCTTGGTTATTCAGAGTGTCAAACATTTATCTCCTCTGTTTGTTGTTTATGAACAAGCAGGAAAGAAACATGACTGAGTTGAAGTTTTTTTTCCTGCGTCTCCTGAGGAAACAAACCTTTTCACGTTTTGGCACAAGTTGAAGCGACTCGAGAGAGGAAGAACTTGACACTGTGTGCATCCTGAGTGAACGAGGTTTTGGTTTGGAAGCGCAAACACTTCGCAAGATTTTCTAATGTTTCTCTGTAATGGAAAACCTTTGCATATAGAGGCACTTGAACTAAAGATGAGGGAGGAAGTGGGGTTGATGTCAATCACATATCAATATCTGAATAGTACCCTTCTTTCATTTGTCACATTGAATCAAACTCAATCACATCGCACAGTTTACCTCAGAATAAGTGAGTCTGACTGAGTTATGATAGAGGGGGAATCCTCTGTAGTGTTATGATCTACAGTGAGTGTAAAAATGTTTGCCTTCTTTCTGATTTTGTATCATTTTGCATGATTGTCACACTTCAGTATTTCAGAACAAACCTAGTTAAATATGAGTCAAAAGCAACACAAGCAAATGCAAAATGCAGTTTTTGAACAAAGTCTGTATTATTAAGAAGAAGATTCACACCTGATCGTCCTCTAATCCTGATAATGGGTTGGGCCGCCGTCTCAGCAGCAAACGAAGAAAATTAATTTTGGTCGACTCACCAAACGCGTTGCAAGATTCGCGAGCGACCTTTTTCCTGACACATCACCGCATCTCAATGACATGCAGGTCAGGACTTTGACTAGGTCATTCCGACGTCTTCGTTTCGCTTTTCTTCAGCCAATCAGAGGTGGACTTCTTGGTGTGTTTTGGATCATTTTCCTGCTGCAGAAGCCAGAAAATGGTTTCGGTTTGAGAACCACCAACAGACGGCCGGACGGTCTCCTTCAGGACTTTTGGGTTGACAGCAGAATCCATGTTCCTGAAACGCTTCACTTCTTAACAAGGAGCAGCTATGAAGAGTCTAGAACAGAAGGCTACATGCTAATCACTAAAACACTCAATAAATACAGTTAAAACCTCCTTTGTGAAAATTGTCATTGATGAGCGAATCTATCCTTACAGTGCAGTGCTTGTTAATAAAGTGCTCTTAAAGTGTTATACAGTGACTTAGGTAAAAATAGTTCCAGTAATTACACAGCTAAACTGTCCCAGACCATCACACTGCCAGTTTAACTGTTTTTCTCATCAATCAATCAATCAATCAATCAATCAATCAATCAATCAATCAATCAATCAATCAATCAATCAATCAATCAATCAATCAATCATTCAATCAATCAATCATTCAATCAATCACATTTATCTCTGCAGCACTTTTCAGCAACAAGGCAGTTCAAAGTGCTTTACAACACAAAAAATACAAAGTGGTACAACATACAACCAACAATGTTACACATTAAAATGTTTGACATTTCATTTATAATGTTTCAAAAGCAACTCTAAACAGCTGGGTTTTTATTCTTGTTTTAAAGGAGATCAGTGTTTCAGCTCTTTCGCAGTTTTCTGACTTTAATGAGATGATCTAATTCTCTGTTCAGTTATTTTAAACACACTGCAGGCAGGATTGCTGATCCGTCTGCAGGTATTCTTATTTTTGCTTGAATGTGTCTCACTTTATTTTCTGTTGTTATTTTCCCCGTCTTCCGTCTCTTCCAGGACTCTAATGGGTCCATATGGAGTCGACAGAGCTGTTCATTCCATGGAGTTCACAGACTGTGAAAATGGCCTAGGTAAGTCACCTTTTTTGTTTTTTTCCACTTTCTGTCTTCAGCAACCAAGAACACGTTGCTGTAGCTTCTATATCTGTATCCTCTTCTGCTTCGTCTCTTTAGCGTCAGAGTTCTCAAAATAAACCTGCAGCATCACTCAGTGCTTCCCTTCCTGTGTGGTTTATGATGGGCTGCATCTCAGCCTGTCACAGACTTCAGTCTGCTCTGGCTTCAGACAGGAGGAGGACGCGTCTTTCCAGTCAAATAAACGTCTGTGCTGCGAAAGCAGGCACCGCCAACAATACATATACGTAAAAATTTCACACAAAGTCCAGAAATTTCACACAAACTCCTTTCTGTTAATGTCTGGACTGCTTCTGTCATTGTCAGCGGTTTACTGACGCTGCATCCAAATGAATCCTGAAATAAGAAAACAAATCCTACTTTTAAAGAGATTTTGTGTGCAAGGAAGCACCTCTGCTGTTATTGGCGTGTTTGTCTGTTGGGGGCGGAGTGAGTCATGTGGCAAAGCCCTAACCCACTTAACCCAGATGGGTTAAGAATGCAGGAGCCACTCCTCTCTTCATCCTCACTTTATTTCCTCAGCCTCATGTTTGTGCCTTTATACAGACAACAAATCACAGTCACAAGTGCAGAAAAACACAGTGGCAAAGGTTTGCAGTCGAGACTTGTGGAAAAGTCACGGTTCAGTGGGTTTGTACTTGGGATTGTAAGTGTGGTTGCAATAGAACCGTTTAGTGGGAGAAATAACATCATCACCGGCTTATGTGTTAGCATTGTTCTACTCCTGATTACGTAATGAGTAATAACTACATTACACTACATTAACTACATGACAAACTAACAGCACTGTTAGTTTGTCATGTTGTAGTCAGAGCACAATTAAAGACCAGGATCTGTATTTGGAATAAACTGGACTCTGTTGCAACTGTACAAGTTTAACAAATGCAACCATCAATTTGGTAGTTTTATGATCTGCAGTTTTTATTTTTATTTTTTATTTTTATAAAGCTTGATGAACAAGAAAGACCAATTTTAGCCGGTTTGGAGGCGACTCATACATTTATCATGATATTTTGTGGCACTATTGCGATAACAACAATAACTATACAAACACAAATACTGCTATTGAAAAACATACTGGTACAAATAACACATAATGAAGTGTGTACCAGTTAGCAGCACACAGCAGTAACTGCATTTTATCATGCTTTTAAATCTATTGATATTTGCTGATACTCTCGTTAAACATTGGAGCTATACTGCTAGTGACAGTTTTAGCAAACGTGAAAAACAGCGTTTATAAACATTACATTCAGCATATTTTAAGGAGTCAGTGCTGCCTGCATGGCTGGCCTCCGTATGTGTTGGACTGGAATACATCTGGAGTCGACTTCCCATGCAGATGGTAGACTCTAACTCCAACTTTGATTCCTCATGAAGGCTGCCAGCCTTTCCAAATCCGGCAGGTTAAATTGCAGTCAGAAGCTCAGAAGAATGAAGCAGAGGAACCTTCCTGTCATCTGCTGAGTCTTCCAGCTCGCTGCTGAAACCGGCGCTGTCTCCTCACTGCCTGATCGAACCGCAGACGTGTGGCAGGAGACACAGCCGCTTTCTAATTTATGCTTCTCATCTAGGAGTTTTCCTCTGACTTTTTTTCAGGCACCTTACTGATATTACAAATAGCTGAGTTGGAGTCTTCATCACGCTCTTTGCCATCCACCATTGGGAGCTGAATAATGTTGAATAACGTGAGCATTTTCAGGAATCCAGCAGCATCCGAAGTTGAACTTCATGAATTTATTTGGAATTTATTGGATTGTTGAACCCAACTGATCAGTCTTTTCTTTTCTTTTCACAGCAATTTAACATTTAAAAGGGAAACTCTAAAAGCATCTGTCAAACTCCAGTCCAACATATTTGTACAGCCGATGAGCAGCGGGAAACATTTGTGCTCCAAGCACTGAAGTCATGTAACAGGAAATCCAGTGTCTGATTAAGAAAATATGGAGTTAAACTGTTGAAACAGAAAAACAAGCTCTTGATGAAATTCACCCAGGTTCAATAGAGACGATATATTCTTTACAAGCTCTCAGAGTGGGGAAATGTTTTGTCCTTGGGTTACAAACATTCCCTTCATCCCTTTTTTCAGCATGTGAATGTAGAGGAGAAGGGAGGCGCCGCTTCACATGTACCAGAATAATGTTTTTCTTATCTTGTGATAGGCGAGCTCAGGGTGGGAGTCAGAATGGGGGAGAGGCTGTTTTCCTCTGAGAGGAGAACAAAAGGAGGGAGGACAGCGACGTGGAAGCGCATCGCCCCCATTTTTAAACATTTTTCCCCCCCCTTCCAACAGGCGGTAATTAACTGGTGCCCCTTCGCTCCATACCCAATTAGTGTTGCCACCGTCGCCGTGGCGACAGAACAGCAGCAGCCTGGAGCTGCAGAAGTTTAATGCATCGCGTTCGCTGGAAGTGTGGCGATGGGAAGTGCGAGTGGAAGAGTTCAGAGATGCAGACGCTTAAAGAGCGCGCTGATCAGGGAGCAGAGATACGCTGGCTCCAACTGCTCCCACCCTATCGCTTCATTTCCTACCACTTTGTTCTCTGGTAACTCAGAGCTATCTGCATGTTGAACCGTCGGCCCTGTTTCATCTCACGTTACAGAAAATGGAACGTTAATCACAGCAGTCCCCTTCCCCCAGCCTCAACCGGTGGTTTTCAGTTTTTTTTAAAAAAAGTCTCTTTAATCTGTATCACCATGATCACAATGAAACCTAAAACATCGTATGCTAACATTAATCAAGGTTTCCTCCCACAACACTAGCGAGGCCTGGTGGAAGGTGTTAGGACGTCTAACAGAGGCTCCACTGTGTTTCTGTGTTGATAAAGAGGCTAAAAATTGAGAAACTGAAACATCAACCACAAAGAAAATATATGTTTACTTCTTGTCTCCAGTGATTCCTTGTTACTCTAGTTTTATTTTTCATAGTTATCCTTTGGTCTAAGATTTATTTTCTAGTCTCATGTGATCTCTCCCTCGCCCCCATGTGTCAATTTCTCTCTCTCTCTCTTCCTCTCTCTCTCTCTCTTCCTCTCTCTCTCTCTCTCTCTCCCTGTAATCAGGTGTGTGTGTGGCTTTGAACTCTTTTTCTGGTGTTTAAATGGTTTTTTTATTCACAGGTCCAAAATGACCCAGAAGACAACCTTTGCACCCCAGTGGTGAACAGCCCACATGGAAATATAAACAAAAACAAAGTATCAGTTTTTCTTATAATGGGGTCAATTTAGGAAAAAATGTTAAGTCATAAAAAGATAGTTTAGGGTATTTTTTCTACAGATAAACACAGTAATGTGTCACTTTTGACCCATTATCGTGCTGATTTTTAGACCTTTGCTGAGGCAGATAATATCAGTGGATTAGACTGGCTTGACATTGGCCAATCATCAAACTCCCAGAATTAAAGAAACAGGTGCAGATAAATCGCTGTAGGTTTCTCTCCGTAGAGACGGAGACAGCATCTGCCAGCCAGAAAATGTCCTGACTCTGCATGGTGACAGTTTATCCTGTTTACCTTCCCAGCCAGGCTACAAAATGGTGTTTTGTTGTTGTTGTTGTTCTCGTCTAACCACAGGCACGTCTCTTAAGGTATGCAACAGCATGGGGCTACGCTCCGGTGATGGAAGTGGAATAATGACCTCACAGCTGACTCATGTGACTTTCCCATTGTTTCCTGTCAGCAGGATACCTTAAAACTGTGACAGCTGCTGACCGGTGACCTTCTGTTTCTTCCCTGGAGCTCACAATATTGCAAATCCCATCTGTACACAATTATTTATCATTTCATTCATTATTCATTTATGCGCCCGTATTAACATTGCTTATATTTGGACTTACCAGCCAAATATTGCAGAGCAGCCAAACTGCAATGAGCTGTGTCAAACAGAGAGAAATGAATCCTATTGAGGTCTTAGTTACGTAACTAAGGAGCTGCTCGCCTTAACGTTTGAATTTGCGTTACATTTAGCCTGTCTGGATCAGCTTTCAGAAAAAAAAAAGAAAAAAAAGAAGCTAAAGCTGGAGGAGCTTTACTTAGAGGAGATTTTTCTACTTCTCTGCCTAGGAATCAAAGTGATCGGCGGAGTGAAAGAGCTAACGGGAGAGGAGTTCGGAGTCTACGTCAAGCGGATTTTACCTGGTGGCCTTGCTGCTGCTGATGGTGAGTGGAGTCACTGCAGCCTGAAGCGCTCTCAGCGGTGATGATGCAAGGTGACTCCTTATTGTCACCGATGAATATGAAGTCAAGGAGAGGAGACTTTGCAGAGTAATAAAAGTCAGTGGTACAATTGAGGAGGCATTGGTTAGTACAAACATTTAAATTCATTGTGTTGATGTTGATAGGCTGAGCAGCAACACGTGAACACATGGAGAGATTGTGCTGAACTTGATGAAAACAAGCTTCCTGTCAGGCTGAAATCTTTGTCGGATTCTCCTGTCACTATGGCAACCACTGAGCAAGTAAAGCCCGAGTGCAGCTTTATGTGTTCCTGTTGAGAACCAGATGAACTCAGCAGCTGTAACGTCGCATTCATCAGATTGTTACTGTTCAGTTTTCTTACTTCTTGAGTTCCTCTGTATGTTTTTGGTTTCTTAACTATTTCCACACACTTCAACATGTTTCAACAGTTTATATAACAAAGCATTCAGTTTCTTCTCAATCTTATATATTTCTGGTAATTTCAGCTGTTATAGTTTTTGAAGTATTTAACTGTTTTTTTGTCACAAGTGAAAGGGTTATGGAAAATCCTTCCTCCATCGGACTCCATGTAAAATATTTTTAGTGACTCTTGGTTCAAAGAGTAATTTTCAAATTGCTTCCTCTCCTAAATGGCAGCATGGAGAGGCATGTGCCCAATCAGATCTTTAGGTCAGTGAGCCATGGCTCTTACAGGTCAAGGATTTTAAATGATAGGAGTCTGTTCAAGATGATGCATGCCATGTTAGTCAGTGGAACTCTGTTCGCTTCTCTCAAACATTCTCAGGATTCTTTCGCCAATTGCACATCCATAAAAAAATATGCTATATTAAATGTTTCATGCTTTTCTTGATTTGATTTCTAGGGTTCCTTCACCTGTTTTAATGCAGCTTGACATGGAGTCTGGACAAGCTATAAACGGATGAATGGATTGTTTAAGGAAAATAACGTGACTTTATGTATAGATTAGTACTGGTAGTAGTCATGTTGAAGGTAAAATACAATTGCATCAATGAACATCATTTTAACTGTGGGACACATTAAACAAGTTTCTGTAGCTTTTTTGCATATGGAATGGCAACATCTCCAAAGCTAAACCATTTATTTAGCTTTTTAAAGCGCTGACATTTAAAATGAACCGCTTTTGATTTCCCCGTAAATCAAAACAGTTGATCGTTTTTTTTTTTCCCGGGGACTGTTTCCTCTTTTTACACCCATGTTGTGAATAAGAAAAAGCACGAGTAAAGGGAACGTAGACGCAGCGGTCAGAGTTGTCAGGATGAATACCTCTGAAGTGATGGAACCGGTTACTTTTGGAGATTCTCCTGTGAGTGCAACATGAATAAAACACAACACAGCATTGTCACGACCTACTTTCTCTGCAATAAATGATAGATACCAGGCCCAGATTTGCAAGTGAAACTGTAGTACCATGTCATGTTTTTGTGAGAATTACCTCATACTTTTACAATACAATGAAAGTGTTATTTTAGAAAAACCAAGACAAACATCAGTCCCTCTCAAACTTTTTCCACATAATGATTATTTCATTAATATTTGAGGTTATAATCCAACATCTGAGTATCTACAGTCTTTGAGGTTTGCTTGTTGGTTGTGTTAGATGGCATGTTGTTATGTTTCTCTTTAAAGTTCAAATAGGTTTCTAATGTTATGACTCATATAATGTATAGAATCATCTGTAAGGAACATAGTTTAGATATCACGGAACAATGACTTTGGACTTAAAGTTATTAGCTTATGTGTGACATTATTTTTTGTTTTAAATCAATGTAACATATTTAAAACTGTGAGAAAGAGCAGAATAGTTTTATGTCTGAAATATAGCCTATGTTTCATTTATAAAACCATTGCTTCATTTATATCCCACTTAATCTGGGATTGGGTTGTGGGGCCAGCAGCCTCCTCTGTCTGAGACTTGACTGTCAGGCAGACCCTCCTCAGGCAGACGCTCAGGAGGGGTGCATGTCACGGTCGGACCATGGAGGGTTGTCCCCTCAGACCGTCAGTTCCCGAGACGACATTCAAAAATAAACCTCATAAAATCAGCCACAGGGTTAGTGCGACTCCGTTGGACTGCCCTCAGAGTAAAAACCTGAAATGACCCCATCTCTTAAGACCGCGGGCGGGTTAAAAACAAAAAATAAATTCCTTGTGTTGAACTGATCAACCACCTGATTAACCCGTTTACAGGAAACCTGTTGCCAGGAGACCAGATACTGGAAGTAAACGGAGACAGTCTAGTTGGAGTCACAAGTGAAAGGTAAGGTTTCTTTTTACACTTCCTGCTGGCTGTAAACTCACGATGCTGAAACAGTGATATAATTCAAACGTTGACTTCACATTTTCATGTCTGTCTCACAGAGCTGTGGACATCTTGAGAACAGCATCTGCCACAAATCACATGCGCCTTCTTATAGCCAGAGACGAAGAAGCAAAGTAAGGAAGCCAAAATGTGTCACTTGAATTCATTCCTTGTTTTATTTGTGGCATGAATCCAGGTCATTTTGAGCAATAATACACATTTATCACTAAATGGGTTTGGTTTGGACAAATGATTTTCAAATTAGAATGATAGGACTTGAAAGTTGTTAATTAATGTTCACAAACTGGTTTAGAGCTGATTGTTGTCAATAAACCTGTAAAATGAAACTGTGGACCATTTATTGTATCGTTTATCAGTTATCGTGGTAAATTTCTTGTCATGATGAAACGTTTGATTTATTATGATGAATTCCAATGAATGTTTAAAACATTCATTTGTCAACGGAGGAGCGATGTTACGATGACTTTCTGAAGACGGAGTTTCTTAAAGAAACAGAGGCCTAATTTTAAGGCAGTAAATTACAAAGTCAAATTTCTGTTAAGTCATATTTGATAAAAATAGCTTTTTTTCATAAAAAAAGCTTTACATTTTTATGTAAAGCTAAAAAAATAGCTTTACATAAAAATAGCATTTTTTGTATAAAAAATAGCTTTACATAAAGGTAAAGTACTTACTTAAAGTAATTACTTCACATAAAGATAAAGTAATTATGTTCTATAAAATGGCACTATCGACCTGGAAAACAGAATTTCTCCACTTTAGTTCAGTACAAACAACAATGCAAAAAAAAAAAAGAACAGATTTTAGCAAAAAATCTGAATTGAACGTCATGACCTGCCGAGCGAACGTCGCCGTTTTTGTCTGAATGAAACCATGTCTGACCATTTCTGCAGCTTTCTCCCTGCTGTTAGCCGCAGTGCTGCCTGCTAGCTAGAGGGTAAACATACAGAAACACCTGAACCACATTTATAATGCAGTCGTAGCATTAGCGAGTAAGGAGGAGGGTAGTATTAGTGCAGAACCGGCTTTCTAATCTGACTGCAACCAGTTTGGGTAAAAACAAGGTCAGCCCCAGCTGTCAGCATCACAGGCATCGCCCTTCCTTCAAATCCACCGCACGCAACAGAACTGTGTGCTGAAAGATCTGTGTTGGAGATCCATGTTTTCTACAAAAGCCGTCATCAGCCTTGGTATTTGCTGCTTGTATGTGTTTAATGGAGAAGGGTGGGATATGGTTAGAGAGGAGCCATGTCAACGGAGACTCAGAGGAAATATGGAGTGAAGATGCAGAGAGCTAAAAATCAGATGGTGGCTCCCAAAAATAGTTAATTTCCCTCAGTGCAGTGAAGCAGCCTTACACTCCTGCTTCGTCCCGCGTGCAGAAGAGTAACGGGGGGGAGGGCTTGACCTAAGGCACTGCTCCTGATGAGATGAGTCTCGTCTGTTAATCTGTGCTCTGTGCTTTAACCATCCTGCCATGCAGAGGCAGGAGAGACAGTCAGGAGTTGGGATTACGGACGTCTTACTAGCTGTACCTCCGTCCACTTTTCCCCCTTAGACTCCATTAGACCAACACTAGAGCTCTTGACCTTTGCAGGACCGTTCCTCTGGGGGCATACACACAATGCAGAAGACTGTCAGGGGAAACAAAAGGATCAGACACTGTGAGGAAGATCAGGACAATCAGCTTAGAGGAAAAGAAGCACAAATAGATGTCTGGGTTTAAATGACAATAGGTTTAGTGAGGAGACGCAGGTACAGGAACGGAACTGAAGGATTTCTCCCGCACTTCAAGTTTTTGAGAAGCTATTGCATGATGCTGTGTTTTCTGAGAGCTGAGTGTGCACGAGCGCCTGCGTCGTCTTCAGAGTTCTAGCATTTCACAGCCGTCATGCACGTGAACAGCACTCCAGGTTTTGACCATGTCCTCCATCCGACTGAAAGTTCTGCCCTCCTATGAAGGTCAAGGTATTATTAGTCCTGCGTGGCAGATGAGCGAACCCCCGCCCTGCCACGGTCACAAACGCTAAATATCATTGAAGCCCAGATCCCAAATAATCCTGTCACGATGTTGAGAAGTACAAAAGATTCTTTAGGTTATTGAGCCGCAATTCTAGCAATTAATTCACAAATCATTCATCGATGTGGTGGAAACATACTAACCTTATCATTTCTGTTTCCTTATATTGGCCCTGCTGCAGTTCAGTGTTTTATTTTATTCTATCACAAAATCTTTCAACCAAAAAAAAATTTATTTTTGTCAAAATTGGTGTGTTTATATCAAGTAGTTTTCTTTAAAATGTCAAATTGCTCAATTATATGGTGAATAGGACCTGGATAGATATCCATGATAAGATGCTTCTGTGAAACAGCCCTCTGATCTAATTCAGGCAATAATAAACCAAGAAGGTAAACACAGAGAGGATGAAGACAAGATATGTCAATAATACACATGAAACTAAAATTCCATACAATTACGGATTACTGTCCCACGAGATCTCACTGACCCACAAACACAATGGTGTCCAGGTCCAGTCCTCCAGGGTCGGTGTCCTGACACTTTTTTGGTGCGTCTTTTGATGCAAATCCACCAGAGCTGAATCAAATTAACCGACTATCAACTCTGCATATAAAGGTGTGCAGAGGTTTTGTTTATGGACTATCATTGGATTAGTTCTTTCTGTTGAGCCGGAAAAAGAACTAAAACATTGGTGATATTGGCCCTGGAGGATCGGCTTTGGACTCCACTGTCCTGCCAAATATCTTATCCTGAAAGAAATCCCCTCGGTGTTCTTGTAGCTGACTTTCATTCTTCTCCCTCCAGAGTTTTTGACCTTTTTTTTTCTTTCTCAAGGAGAGAATTTGCTGAGCTGTTGGAGAAATATGGCTCCAACGGTAGTACCGGATCAATCCGTAACTCTCCCATTCAGCAAGGTAAGCTGATCACTGTATGATCGCTGTATGGCCCTCTAAATCTTCAGCAAACACACAAAAAAGTGACAAACCAAGCAGTATAAGTTCATTATATATATCTTCTACCACTTTCTCAATGAGTCTTCTACATTTGGGAAAGGAGTCAGGGGTGCTTCATTCAGCAGAACTCTGTCCGTACTCAATGCCAGACCTGTGTGCGCCAAGATCAGTTTTTACGACTGCGAGCGTTTACTCTGTATCGCAGTGAACGGTATTCACATCAAAATGTTTTGGATGCAGCATCTATTTGTTAATGCTGAGAATCTGTGAATCAGTCTCAAGTAAGAATAATGTGCCAGACAACTGACGGTCTCATGAAACTTGCTAGCATCCTTTCAGATTGTACGAAATGAAGGACTTTGTCACAAGAAATTTAAGCAATCGGTACATTTGACTGTGACATCTTAACCATCAGTGGACAATGTGGATGTGTATTCTAGTAGACCTGAGTATGTGGGAGCCTTAAGCCTAAAGGCTGGGTGCAGTTAGTTGAACTTAAACATGGCATAGGACAAATACGCTTAGCATTTGTCCTATGCCATATATTAGCCAGCTGGTAAAGGTTTCCTAATTAATTTTGCGGTGGTGAGCATCTGTCTCCAGGTTTAAGCAAAAAGCTTAAATCTGGAGACATTCTGTTTCTGAGTTGTTCTGGGAGAGTTTGGCACAGTGTTGACCTGGGGTGAAGCTCAAAGTGTCTATTGTACAGTAGTGCTTGCACAGACATTTGGACCAACTGGAAACAGTGACACAAAAAAACTGTTTTTTGTTCAAAGCTCTGTGAAAGTCTTGCGTGTACAACCTCCACAGAAACATGACTTTGATAGAAAGTACATGAAAGAAGTGTGGTGGGAAAGTAAACTGAAGGCTACTTTGGTTGGTCAGCATGTTGGGTATTATTCTGTGCTTAGCCACACTCAGGCATAAGAAATCAGAGGCAGGGTGGTATATTCCACTGGAGGAGCACAGTAGTGATCTGTAGCTGTGGCAAAATGATAAGAGTTTATGGTTTAAGTATCTTAGAAGTCTCATTCCTCGCAAAACTCATAAATGTACAACTCCTGCCTGAAGTCCCTGTTCCTGTTCCTCTTGGTGTGAACGTTTGTTCTTCTTGTAAAGGAGGTCGCCTCTTGGACAGCACATCGTCCGGTTCCTCATCTCGATCTCAGAGCCCGTTGTTGCTGAGCCCTGCAAACTCTCAGAACATGTACAATGGTGGGCCCATGATGCGCTCCCTCAGGTGAGACTGCTACTTTTTCTCCATTTCTGGACCAACATCAATCCAAACTGCACACTGCTGGCAGTGCAGAGTTCATATGGATGTTGAGGTTGAAATATTTTTTTTCAAATACATTTTTATTTTTATGATTAAAAATATATATTTTTTATTTTTATGAAAATACATAGATTTTGGTATGTCTGGTATATTTACAACAACTTTGCAGTAACATGCAATTTAGGTTCCTGTGAAGGTTTATTTGTAAAAACAAAAAAATTTTCATGAGAGAGATGGCATGGTCCAAAAAAAAAGAAGAATGGAGGTGGAAGGAAACTTCATGATTAGTATCTCTGTGTTAAGAACAGACAAATCTAAAGCCAGTCCAGGTTGGACTGAGGAGGCTTTGGCAGTGAATGCTCTGTGATACTGATAAAATAAACATCTACTGTATTCAGGGTGAAGATCAGGGATGAGAGTCATGTAAGCGTCGAATTTGATTCTGTGGTGAGGATAGATGGAACACGTCACGTCTCTGAAAAATGTTGAACACTGCCGCATGCTGCCTGGTTGAAAGGTCGTTAGAAAGACATGGCTCAGACGATTTGAGTTGTTGCAGTTGATGTGATCAGTTGATGGACTTCAGGAGAAGGTAAAACAACAGACAGAAGGGTAATATACTCCTTCTGAAAGATTTCTGAGCACAGCGTCGGTGAAATGTTTGAGCGCATGGCCATGTAAGCCGTACTTGATTAGGGAAGGGAGGAAGAAGCAATGGAACCTTGTGAGTGGACTAGAATGATGAAAAAGAGAGGGAGGAGTCACGACTGGCTACGTCTTACCTAGAGATGGGTCTTACCTAGGACCCATTCACTCTTCCTAATGCCGGAACTGAGACAGTGGCTATAGAGCGCTGGACAGAGTCCATGGAGGTGACAAGAGTAGAGGAGAGGGGATGAACATGGGTGGAAGGAAGGAATACTGATGAACATGTAGAGGGGACGGCAGCCCGGAAGGTGGAGGTCAGAGTTACGATGGGTTGATGTGGGAGGTGGGCTTTGAGCTGGAGGTGATGATCTCTGAGGGATTCCTTGGATCTGAGGAGCGTGAGACCGGAATGAAGGTCCAAATGTGCAGAACCAGGATCCTCGAAGAAATGGATTGGACCTGGCTGGGTTTTCTGACTCAAAGTCTGACATTTTTGAAATGCATCCCACCTTGCTTAAAGCTCGGTTGGCGAGCAGATCAAGCCTTATGCTTGAACTGTGATTGGGTTTGACCAGACACGGTCCACTGCTGATAGCCGGCGATAGAAGCGCATGACACAGTGACCGGACGATGCAGGTGAGCCTGCAGAGAGGTTTCCCGTTTGAATTTATGCCCAGGCTTCACATGATGGACATGATTCCTAGTTTTCTAAATTTCACACTCTACTTCACTTAGGAGCGCTTGGGATCATTGAGTTTGTTTCACTCCAGGTGCCATAAAAGTTTGGAATTTGTGTAACTCAAATCATTTTTCATTGTTGTAAAGTGCTGCAATGTGTCTCATGTTCTCAGTCACCCAGGTGAAGGAGTGATCCAGCTCATTTCTGTGGCCCGGTCCAGCAGTTTAGGGATTACGATTGGAGGAGGCTCCAACAGGCCCGACGGCCCCGCTGTGTTCATCCAGGAAGTTCTGTCCGGAGGAGACTGTCACAGGGTGAGACATGGAACTGACATCCACACTAATCGCCAAAAAAAAAAAAAAGATTTAAGTTTTAGATTTTGTTGCATTTCAGAAAGTGAAACTTATATGGATTCATTAAAAAAATATTCGAAACATGCTCTGTGGCTTCAGACAATATGTCATCATACATGTTTAGCAGCACATACACGACTCAGTGAAACTCCAAAAACGACTGTTTTAAAATGATTTGTCTTCTCTAAAACGACATTGGGTGTTTTCTACAGTTACTCCGTTCTTTTAGTAACTGCCTTATCCTTACATTTAAACATCTTGCTACATGAGGAAACTGATACATTGGTTAAGATTTGCCAGCTCTATCCATTGAGCCTTGACTTTGGACCCGTGACAGCAGCCGGGCGAAGCAGGACTGAGATGGATGCGTCGCAGCCATGAGGGACATCGTTTTTGTGCAAAGATTTTTTTTCTCACCATCGCGGATGGGAGAGACACTCATGGAGTGCAGGTGCAGACCTCTGCAGCTATTGCCTCAGATTAGTGTGAACTCTGCTGAGCAGCGCTCCGGTCAAAGACTGCTGATTCTGACCCGTCCACTCTGACTGGCCAAACCCATTTCCATCAGTCATCCAGCCTGAGATGACAGGGCTTCTTTACATTGAATAGTGATTTGTACTGATAATGTACCAGGAACCATAGCCACACTCACAAAGAAATACTTGAAATGTGTGTAATTTATTATTAATTTATAATTGAAGCCCCTGGTAGTCTGTCAGGTCCAGATCAGATCAGGTGTTCTGTCGTTTGTCCTTTGAGTTACGTTTTCAGTGTGATAAAATGATGTATTTTTCCCTCAAGTGTTTCTAAATGTAAACTACAGACCTGAAGTTAGAGGAAGGAAGACTCCAACACCCGACTTTTCTGTCAGGGTTCATTTGTGAATGAAGGTTTAATCAGCCCCAGAGATTCAACGTCTCAGATAATTCATGCCTCGGTCTCTGGCTTTAATGAGCTCATTATGACTGCGGCTCGTTCAAAATTAGGATTACGAAAACCCTGCTGATGCAAATTGCTGTGCTTTGTAAACATCAGACTCTTAAATTTTGTTAGAACAAAAAGGTGCCAAAGGCTGAAAGCCAGTCGACTGAAATGAACTCTGGAAGCAAACTGAACCACAAAGCTGTTTCAGCCTGCTAGATATGTGATAAAAAAAAGAGACAAGAAGGAACATATTGTGTCACTAAATAAAGCTTTTGTTAAAATGTTATTTACTTCTTCTGATATATGAGCACAAGCGCCACTGAATGTGAGTTTGAGGCAGGACCGAAATGCAAACAGGAAGACGGGACTTTAAAGAAACAGCGGGAAAAATATAGTTCAAGGAAAAGCAAAGACTCCTAAAAAAACAAAACAAATAAGAATAAACTAAGCGGAAAACAGCAGAGTGAACTGGGTGAAGCATAAATAACAGACCAACAAAGTAGCACATGACGACAGATTTTTAGTTTTGTGGCTGTTAACTGACCTCTTGTTGCTCTGACAACAAGAGGTCACAGAACGTGACAGATCACTAAAGGAAGACTCTCCTGTCAAACTTTACTTATCTCTGGATCTCAGACGTTTCCCCACATTTAAAGCAAACATCCCATAATAAAGAGCAGGGACTGGTGCTACGGCTTGAAGCAATCCCAGGCGCTCTCAGGATTTGCACATATCACCCCTTTTCTGCAGCCTCCCCTGCTCCTCTCATGTTAATCCCATCCTCCTCGCCTCTCTGTCCACCCACTCTGTCAAATGTGGGCAAAACGACAAGCAAGAGGGAGGAGAATAAAGGAGAAGAAAGAGAGAGAGAGTACAGGGATCTGTGCTTGTGTGTATATGTGCGTTTAAGAAGCTCATTCTTCTTGTTTAGATGTTTGCTGAATATATTATGAGGGTTTTTTGGTGGGATTCAAGACACAAAGAGGATCAGAATCAGTTTTTAAAGCAGTGTTTACCTCCAGAAACATGTTCCCCTCGGTGAGGTGGAAATAAGGAGCATTTCTTGAGAACTGTGTTTTTATTGTGTTTTTGTGTCGGTCTTGAGGTGAGAATGGGTCATCTGAATGGGTCAGGGACGTCCAGTCCCTCCATCGCGGCCCTGCCGCACCTTCAGGTTTGAACAACCATGCTCACTCAGAAATGGACCGTTTCCACAACAGCCTCCGATGAGGCGGCAGCCTGCTGACTGCTTGGAGCCAGAGACGCAGAAAAAAAAAGAACTGAAACGAAGTTGCAAAGTGATTCCAATATCAATGCAGTTTTTACATCCTTGATATCTCAGAGAGATAAATGATCCTCACTGATGAAACAGAAGGCCTCTCATCATTTGATTCCTAAGAGAAAAATAAGATTTATTGTTTATTTTAGATGTTTGTTAAGGCTGCACTGATAAATTGGCCCGGATTTCCTTCACTGTTACCAACTCAGCGACTTTCTTTCTACATTTAGTAACATTTCAGACAAAACCAGAAAATAAAAATCTGCTTCAGCCAAAACTGGGAACCCCAAGTCAGGCCTTTTAAAGGTAGTATTTTACAATCGGCCAGAAAACTGCAATTGGTCTCTAATTTTTGCCTTACAATTTTGCTATTGTTGATAGGCAGCACAGTTATTGATAAGTCAACACAACTCTGTTGAGGAGGTGCTGGTCAATCAGATGCAGGTCTGACCAGAAAGCTTTGAAAGCTTTTTCTTATTTTTTTATTTTCTGTTTTACTGAAAGCAGATGTCACAACACATTTTTGAATGGAGAAAATCTCCTAAGCTTCGTTTGTTTTTATCCTCCAGTCACAGTGCTGCAGAGATTTGAATTTCTTTCACAGCATTTTTTTTCCCCCCCATCTGACCTACAAATTCAAAATCTTCCATCTCCAGCTGGACGGACCAAAACAAATCAAAGCTGCATGTCAACACTCATGCATGAAGTCCCTTAAACTCAAGCAGGCCGTTTTCCTGAGAACGAGACAGAGCTACGGTTGGGTTTCCTCCCTGATGGGAGCCAGCGTCTCATGACATGTGACTCTCTGTGTGATAAGTCAGCAGAAAGATCATGAAGTGATGCATTTATTTAAGCTGAGGTCATCCTGTTGTGGAGTGATCATCGTTTGTTGTTTACTTTGGAGTGCTGCTGAGTGACAAATGACTGTCTGAATCGATTTTAGTGAAAGAAGCACAAGACCATTTCAGATGTGAGGTAAATGAGTTCTTCAGATGAGAACCCTCTGACAGGGTTCTAGGTTGTTCTGCATTTCTCAACATTCTTCACGTCCTTTGGACATTTTCACATTTTGCCACATTACAAAAACAAACTGTAATATGTTTCTTTTTGTGACAGATCAACACACAGTAGTCCAGCAGCTCTGTTACTTTCAGTTGTTCTAAAAATGCTGCATACGTCAAATGTGACGTAGAGATTTGACTTTGCATTGCGGCTGTATTTGTGACCTTGAAACCGGCATCTGCCTTTGTTTCACATCTGCTTACACACAAAAAATCTGTTCCGTAGCTTTCATTAAAAAAAATCCTGTTTAGTTTGTTATGGATCAGAAAAGAATGAAAAATGTCTCAAGACTTTTAGTTTCATCTTTTTCAATTCTGAATTAAAAATAAATGAATTAATTGTTTTCCACCAGGGTTTTCAAGAGGACGATTTTCACACAACACTTGGACACCTCTGGTTACATCACAGCATATTCATGGCTTAGAGTGTCTGAACTTTGAACTCTGGTCAAGTTAAGTTTTCTTTACATGACAACGTAATAAATGTAACACATTTTCCTGGGTTTAATTACTTTTGACCAATTAAGGCAGTGTGTTTTAGTCGACTCGCTAGTTTTCTTTTTCCAGTGAAGTTTAACTCTAATCAGTAACTGTTTTCCTAAATAGAGTAAATCTGAGATAATCTCCACACTCAGAATCTCCCGGATCAAAATGAATTAAAGTGCAAACATACTCGACGATAAAGACATCAGGACACAGGAACACCTACATGTTAGCTTTAGCCCGTGCGCTCTGTAGCATCCTGCAGTGCAGGCGCTGCTAAAAGAATGAGAGGAAACCCATTTGAACAGAATCAACCGTCAAAGTAAAAGAGCTTATAAATATCCACCAACCCCACTGGATTTAAAGCGTCTTTCTCTTTGTGCAGGATGGCCGCCTGAGGCCGGGAGATCAGCTCATTGCCATCAACAAGGAGTCTTTGATTGGTGTAACGCATGAGGAGGCAAAAGGCATCCTGAACAAAGTGAAATACAGGTGGGTCCAGACAACACCTGTCCAAAACCCGGGGAACCTTGCAGCAACTGCAGCTAGTAATCACATAAATGGAGGTCAAAGTAGACGTGGAGTTAGTACAGATTCAGTCATTAAAATGCAGTTCTATGTGCTGATTTTTACTTTTATGTTTGCAGTCATGTCCTATTATAACTTCTAACCTTTTTCTTTTTTTTTGTTTTTGCCATCTCCAGCCAAGACAACACGGTGGAAATCGCCTTCATCCCTGGAAAAGGTCTGTTCCCCAGCAGCACATCGCTTCACAACGGAGTCCAGCGAGCCGCCGGCAACAGCTACAGCTCTGGACGCCTAAAAGTTCACATCAGGTCACCAGAGGTCAGCTCCACGACACGTCGCCGTTCTGTCAGGGTGTTGCCCCATAACGTGTCGTATTATGTATGTGAAAGAAGAAATGTTTTCCAGTGAAACAAAACGGGAATTCTAGAATCCGTTTTTTTAGGGATGATCAGATGTTTTCTGAAATTATAGGACATAAATGTGGACAGCTTGTAAATATCTTGTGATTCTCTTTCCACTGATATGGGAATGAGCTCCTGATGTTCGGGGCTGTTAGAACAGGGCTTTTTAATCATGTCTAAGGCATTAATATCAAAGGCACTAATGTCTTTCTATGATTCATCACTGCAGTGGTTCCATTTCAGTGTGTTCTGTTTGGTTGTTTTGGTGCAGATCTGTGCAGAGGAGCCAGCTCTAGTGTCTTCACCCTCTCCAGACATCTGTCCTCCAGATATCCATATTTCAGGTAAAACTGAAACATTTATTTTCAGTTTTGTACTCCTCTACTTATCGTCACCTTCCTAAAATAATAGCTTTTTGCTAGAAGTTGATTTTGTCTCCCAAAAAAAAAAAAAGTAATTTTAGGGATTTTAGGAAGCTGCATAAATGGCTGTATTAACAGCACAAACGCAGCACTAAAAAAGTAGCTCACTTTGGTTTGTTTTGGAGAAAGAAGGGGGGACGATGACCTCTGGATGACCCTAAAAATACTTTTTAACATCTCAGAAACCGAAGCAGGCCAAAAGAATGTTTTAAAAGCACAAACGGAGCACTAACTGCTCAGTCTATTTGCTTGAATTGCTCTCGTGGGCTGGGGGTGTCGGCTTCACTCGACGCCCCCAGCGAAGGTAGCGCCTACCAAAGCTCCGCTCCGGCAAAGAGGCAGTGCTTTGGTCCTCCAACATGCATGAAATAATCAAAGCAACATTCCAGGTGCGTCTGATGAGGGAAGGGCATTGCAACATGATATAAAGCTCAAAAAAGTCAATTTTGCTTAAGTAATACATCCCTTTAGCAAAGAAATTGTGCACCCGTTTTTAGATTGTGTTAAACATCTGCCATATCTGAGATATGATTTCCAGTCACCATCTACAAGAACTCTTTGAAGAATTTGAATTCATTTGATTTACAGCAACATTTGATTTCCCACTGGGATGAACAAAAAATTTTTCAATTTGAATTGATTTCTAAGCCCCTGCAAGCAGACGATTATTAGATTAACTGTCTGATCTGAGCATGAAAAAAAAAACAAAAGAAAACATTTGTTCTCACACACACACATGCTGGATTAGATTGAATAGAGAGATTTGTCTTTAAATTGAACTGCATCACAGTGGGGGACCTTATAGTAATCAACGATGAGGCAATAAAAAATGCATCGTAATAGAATATGATTAAACACTGCTCTTAAAAGTTCTTTTTACTAGAGATTTAATAGAGGAAGAATTAAGATGCAAGCTGTGTACATGTTGCCATGCTCAGAGTCAACACTTAATTAATTAGATACAGCAGCGTAATTAATATAATTATCTCTTATTAAGGACAATGAAAGTGGAAGTTAACAGCCATCATTACATGAATGCATATTGAGTATAGTTCAATCAATCAGTATGTAAACAAATGAAATGTACCAGATCAGAGTGGTGGGGGATTTCTAGTCATGTGCTTGTGCTGTAATTGGATTATGTTTCACAAACACAAATATTCAGTAGGATTTATGGTATACTACCCTACAAACAGATAGACAGATCGCATGCAGAGGAGGTAATGTTGTGCGCAATCACATTCAACCAATTTCACACACAATGGCCATTCTTATTTTTTTTTTCCATTTTATTTTTGAACTTCATAAATGTAGTAATGTCAGCAGTAAAACTACAGATGACTTTAACGTACCCATCAGCCGGTGTCTTTTTCATCTGACATTTGAACTAAAGAAAAAACTCGGTAACACTTTACTTGACAGGCATAGTGCTGACATAACACTGTCACAAACATGACATAACACCTGCTATGAACATGGAGGAGTCTTTAAGAATGTCTGTGACTGTTGTCATGAAATGTTATTCTGTAAATAACGACACTTTTAAAGAAGAGTTGCTGTAAAAGTTGCATTGAAAGTCCATTAAATGTGCCAGCTTTGTATTGAAGTGTCATTGTTTACAAAATAACAAAGTTGGCAAAACCGTACTAAACCACATCATATCATACCATACCATATGGTTTTATATGGTTTGGAACAAGTCCACTTCATACATCATACCTGAACATACCATATAATATGTTCTTTAGATAAGATTTAAACCAGTCAAGTATTGTACCAGAGAGTCTGAACCAATTCGTTGAATGCTGTGGTGAGGTTAGTCTCAGTATTGTGGTGAGCACAGAAACTATAGAATGGGCGGATCAATACAAAATATTGAAATGATAGACACCAAGTCGTCATCAGTATCAGTAGCACGCATTGGATCAATGCGTGCTAAGATTGATACCTTAGCTTCAAATTTCCTCTGAAGATGGCATGGTTGTTGTTTATACTTCTGGATTATTATTATTTTTTTTTTTGCAATGCTGCATATGATCAAAGCACAAACAGTCAGACCTGCACAACCTACGCCAAGAACAAGCTGTAAATATACAGTGCATTTCCACATGATAAACTCTGACTGGAGTAAGGAACATATGTTAAACACAATCTTTTAATTGGAGGAAAAAAAATTAATTGGAGAAAATGTGCTTCGCAATTAAAAACAATTCAAATATTTGCCACAGAGCAGAAGCTTTTTATTTTTTTTATTTTTTTATTTTCTTTGTTTAACCAGGTAAATCCCATTGAGATCCGCATCTCATTTTCAAGAGGGACCTGGGCAGAAGGTCTTCACACTCAAGTATCTTGAGTGTGAAGTGTGTGGTCTGTGGTCTGTGGCTAGAAGCCATCCAACAGCTTGCTCCAATCCTATTGCCTGGGATTACCCCAGCCAAGGTTATATCCTAAGTGCATTGTCCACTTTGCACCCTTGCAGCCTCTTATTGGAGGAGCCAGTTGCTAGCTGAGACAGATGTCACTAGGTGATCCCACATGGCTACTACGGGATTTCCCTGCCCTGTCTTAGCTTTGAGGTTTTCAGACTTATGACTCAGTTCAGTTGGAAAACACTGATGTGATCTTTGTGACTGTGTACATATCTCTGACGGAGTGTTATTGTAGCAATGGAAACATTTGCTCAGATAACTAGTATTTTGGCTTTAGGTGAAAAGTTTGAATGCAGATTTGTGCAACTTGGCATTATATTATACTCAGTCTAAATGATTCTACAAAAAAAATCTGTTTAGTTCCAGCTAAAACAAAATCTGAATTTAATATTAATATTTCATCTAACATGGAACCAGTGCTTTCATGTAAGCATGGTGGTAAGGTTAAAGTTTTTGTTCTTGTTGAAGGGGTTATCCTCTCCACTGTGGGAATTTCTGCTACGTTAACTAGAAATTCACTGATTCATTTTTTCCCCCTTTCAATACCGATGCGGATATCTGAGTTTTAAATCGGCGCATGCCGATCCGATGCAGAGAAACAATGCTGAATTGACAAAAGATTTATTTTGTACATATATTTTTCCACATACAGGATCTTTAATTTGCTGAATTACAAATGTATTTGATCATCTGCACCAGTGCACCACATTTAGACACACCACAAGCTTCTCAACCGTGGTCAAAAAAAAAGAAGAAAAAACTGCAACAAACCTTTCAAATGGTTCAGAAAGCGCTATTATTAATTCTAAATATATTGTAAAATAAATAATAATGCATGAAGCTGCTCAGTTCACAAGGCATAGATTTACTTTGAATAGATCTGCCCTTATCAGTGGGGAACATTGTCACTTATACACAATCTAATTTAATATGAATTGAAGTATTGAACATTCAAATCACATACTCGCTAGTTACACATGCATAAGAATGTAAATAGTTCATGTTCAAAAATAAGTTCACCAACAATATGAAAAATGTAAGCTGATAAGAATTTAAGAACAAAACCTTGAGGCACATCTCAACCAAACTACTCTAATAATTAATGCTCTTTTGTTACTAAGAGAACAGCTAGTGTTTGTCCTGTCTCAAAAGATTTTCGGTCTTTAAATTCATATTTGATCACCAGAATTTTTTTCACATACAGTTTCAAACTTATGTATTTCACTGGATGTGTGTTCAGATAGTCTCTGAATAAATATCACCAGACTTTGTTGAGCTTATAGACTCGGCTCACAACATGGATCCTCTGAGTACGGTGTAAAGTTTAAGTTGCCTATACAGCCAGCCTCTCTCTCTCTCTCTCTCACGGTGTTATTACTTTCATATTCAGCTTCACATATCTGGGACAAAGTCATCAAATTAATATTAGGCATTGGCCCTTTGCCCTCCCTACTCATGTGTTTTGCTCTCTCTCATCTGTACAATCATCCATCTTTCTTCCACTCCCCTCCTTTTAATCATCTGCTTTTATTCCAACCCCCCTTCTCTCTCTCTCTCTCTCTCTCTCTCTCTCTCTCTCTCTCTCTTTCTCACACTCACACACACAGGCGCACACACAGATGTCTGTCACCACAGTGAGCTACCTCCCTGCTGATTTTTGCAGATAATCCAATGATAATTTTCCTCCCATTGTTTACAAAGTGTCCCATGTCCTCACATACACTTTTTTTATTCTGCCTGAAAGCCACCAGCTCATGTATTTTGTCTGTGTGCATATTTTCATAACGTAGAGATTGCTGTGTTATATTCAGGTCCACTATCTATTTTCAAGTGATCTTCATGTTTCTTTGCACAGGGTCCACCAGCCAAAGGTCTCCAACAGGGACGAAACCCAGAATAACACTTGACCCATACATTCGCCTCAAATTGGACAAGTTAGACTTGGTGAGTTCTGTCATCTGGTTAGAAAACATATTTGAGTTAAATAGAGATAAAATTCACTCATGACTTTTACAAAGGAGTTCACATCTTCAACTTCTCAGCATTTTGTGCGATTATAACCGAGTTCCAGCATGAACTTGTGAAATACCAACACAAAGTCATCCATCCATCCATCCATCCATCCATCCATCCATCCATCCATCCATCCATCCATCCATCCATCCATCCATCCATCCATCCATCCATCCATCCATCCATCCATCCATCCATCCATCCATCCATCCATCCATCCATCCATCCATCCATCCATCCAAGTAACAGCGCAGCATGTGGCCAATGACATTTCAGTAAAGAAAAACAGCAACAATGAGCTAAAAGGCTACGCTAAAAAATATCTAACGCTGAGCCAAAAGGAACGAGGAACGATAAGCTTCCTAGAAATGTAGTGGAGGCAATGGTACAATAAATGTCTTTGAAATATAGTGAATTGAAAGTCATGATTTTCTCAAAAGATAAATACTCAAAAATGTTATTTAAGTAAAGCACTACATGTAGTCATCAAGATCAGATATGATAATTACAATATAGCAATAGTGTAAATTATGAATTTCATGGAAAATGTATTTTAAAGTCTGAACTTCTGCTTGCTTCTGCTGTAGACACGTTATTTGAATACATGTTGAAAGGCTGTGACTGGGCAGGGAGACAAACCGGCAACCCAGCAGTTACAGGACAAACTCCTTTATATATATTGTATATAAATGTTGATGCAGAAAACTGACTCATAGGCAGACCTTCTTTCAATATATTTTAACTTATTTTGACAGATGTGGCACTTTAGTCTCTCCACCCCCAGAGCTGTCTTTATCTCATAATTGACATTTAATGCACAGTGTCTCTTTTTTTCCTCACTGTCTCCGTCTCTCTCTCTCATTGATTCCTAGGTTATATTTGCACTGTTCTTTTTTAGGCTCAGCACATTCTCTCTCTCTCTCTCTGTCTCTCTCTCTCCCTCTCTCTGTCTGTCTCTCTCTCTCTCTCTTTCTCCCCTCACCCCCTCTCTTTCTCTCTGTTTCTCTCTCTCTTTCCTTTCTGCTGCCCTTCAGCAGCCCAAGTCCAACTGATGAGTTCTGTTCTCTGCTTCTCTCTGCAGCTGTCTGCCGTCTGTACAGTTTGTTACCAATATTTAGCTTTGATTTTAATGTTGCCCAGATGCTGCTCAGCTGCAGCCTGACCTAATCTACCAATTCATTAGTGGGATTATAAAGGAAAGGAAGAGATTAAACACAGAGTACAGGAAGAATTCTCTCTAGATTTAGTGGATCCTTTGCAAAAAATAATAAATAGCACTTGGGTTATAAATTGCTGTGGTGGAAAGACAAGAGAAAATTATTGGTGAGAAAAATGACAGATTCATCACTGTTTGCAAGACTTATGTGGAGTAATGCTGTTGGAATTCCCTGTTTCTACAATTGGTGTGTTAAGTAATGAAAATGTAAAAGTGAAGTGGTTTTATAAATATACCTGCAGAGAACCATCAAGAACACGTTTCTTCATAAAGAGCGTCAGTTACATGAAATATAAAAACATTCCCCACTCCACCAAATACAAAATGTTGACATGGTGAACTATTCTGAAAGTCTGCCTTAATGTTGTGCGGAAAAAAAAATGATTCACATAAGAATCTTGATTTTCATTTATTACAATATAGAATTGATTTGAAATGTCCCAAAATCCACTTTCAACAAATATTGATTTTGCTAATGTTAGCCTGCTGTTTCCGCTCCAAGGTTGCAGTGTCTTAAGGTCAGCGTACGTCCTTTGTGCTTTTGTATGAAAATGAAGGGATTTCATTTAGGAATATTGAATATTTCTGATTTAAATATCTGTAATTTATTATTCACTGCCACAATTTCAAGTGACAATTAAATTCCTAAAGAGTTATTTCTTTTTGTTTGACTTCAGCTAATTGACTTGAAAGGATTTGCTCATTATTATAGTAGTTATTCCAGACGTTTGCAAATTTGAACCTGTTTTGAAAATCCCAGCTCTAGGCATTTATTCAACAGCACATGTCCATCACAAACAGAAACACCTGATGGCCTTCTGCTATTGTTCCTGTCATGGAATTTAAAAATAAGAAAGCAGATTATTCCCAGATTTACTCAGTATATAAGCCTTAATGCTGTGTGTGTATTTTTGGTCTGTGTTTACGTTCCTGTCTCTCTATCTCAGGCTTTGTCCTTTCTCGGATTGGACGTCAGTGAGGAGAAGAGGAAGACGCTGAGGCACAGCCTGACCCCTGACCCCCAAGGCACCGTGGCGTACGGAGGTGAGGCGCACGCACACTCCCACTCACACTGAAGTCAGCCGTGTGTGCATCCAGCCTCGTCGACGTGTGTGCAGGGATGCTGTCAGATCACTGGCCCTGTGTGACGTTATCATGCTGCTGATTGGCTGTGACATCGCCACTCGGTGACACGCTGAGGAAGCAGGATGTGTCTGTTTGCATCCAGGTGGTTAGTCAACGGGAAATGTTGCTGTAGGCTCTTGATGCATTTATTGTGTTGTATCAAAAAATCCTATCTGAACCATTTAAAAGAAGGTTTGATCTTTAACATGTTTGACCAAAGTAGTCACCCTGTTGTTTTCGTCCGTTTCTTTATCACTTCTTTTCCATTGACTTTTCTCCTCCTAATTGCACTGACTGAACAAAAATTCCTCAATGGGATTTTTTAAAATCTTGGTAAATAAAGGTTTAATGATAAAAATAAAACCACATGAACTCACTTCAGTCTAGCATTTGTTAAAATTAAAGACATATGGGATCATCCATGATCTGAGAAGAGTCTGAAAAGACTCTTCTCAGAGTCTGAATGATCAGGGGCAAATAGACTAGACAGTCATCAGCATATAAATGGAATGGAATCCCATATTTCCTCAAGATAAAAGGGAAAAAGAGGAATAGAGCCTTGTGGTACCCCTTCGAATTACAGGTAGAAACTACTCTACCACTGAGCTACGGTATCCTTTAAACCATCAATCATCTTCATTAAATGACAATATTTTGATAGTGATATCAGTGCCACCTGGTGTTGTGTAGGTATGGTGGGTTCTGATCCAGTCTTGAAATCACTGAGCAGCATTGAACAAGCTGAAAACAGACCGATTCGTTTCATTAGCTGATTTTGATCTGTCCATCTTTGATTTGCATGTTCTATGAAAAGAACACTGCAGTTTATGAGATATTTATGATAAGACAATTAACGTTTCTTCTGAAGCTAAAGTTTGGAACTCAGGAGATGAACGAATGAAACAGAATGAAAATACATGTTCAAACTTTTCCCTTTCCTCTTGCTCTCTCTGTGTTTTCAGCAGCAATGCTTTTTATCTTTTGGGTCTTAGATTTTGTGGAAGCTTGTCGAAACATCTTCCCGGAGGACCTGGATGTCTTGGGGTTAGGATCGGGCCCCTTCACCTTCTCCTACCATGAAGCAGCCAGTTTGATGGACACATCAGCGTTTCATTCACCCGTAAGTTTCTCTGAAGAGTTTGATGCAGTGCCGTGTGAAATGGAACAAATGTTGCAACTTTGGTCCACAATTGAAGCGAGTACCGAACCATCAGCTGGGACTCCAGCTCTTGAGGCCCGGACCTGGAAGATCCTTGTGTTAAAGTCTAGAGAACACACACTAAGAGTCACTGTTAAACACACACACAAAGAACTGTCTCATGCTGTGTATGCTTGACTGTGTGTGCATCTGCAGACTTATGAATCAGAGTGCAGCTACAGCAGTGAGGAGATGGAGCAGTTCCAGACCGAGGTGAAGCAACTGCAGACCCAAATGAAGCAACTCAAGGTGAACTTGATTCCTTTGCAAACTCAACTTCACACTGTAAAAGCAGCAGCAGAACTTTAATGTATCTTGGTTTTAAGCCGTTCAGTGATTTATAAACTAACAGTATTTTAAAGTTTGTTCTCTCAGTGGAGGACTGTAGAACTGGGTGATGTTCTCTGCCCTCCTGGTTTTAGTCAGAACACCAGCAGCAGCGTTCTGGATCAGCTGCAACTGGAGGATTGATTTTTTTTATTCAGACCAGTGAAGATGCTGCTGCAGGAATTAATGCGACTAAAGATAAAACCATGAATGAGTGTCTAAATCTTGCTGAGACATTAGTTTTCTAATCCTGGAAATGTTCTTCAGGCGACAGAGGGGCGACTTTGTAAATGTCTTTATGTGGCTCTGAAGGTTCAGGTCAGAGTTTTGCTAGTTTCCAGTTGTAATAACTGAAGCTGTGTGTCGACTCTGGGTCGCTCCTCTTTAGGTACAAAGATAATAACTTCAGTTTTGTTTCTGTTCAGTAAAGAAAGCCAAACTTTTTAAAAATTCCTGCTTCATGGGGGAAAGAAGAACATGATTGGACTGATTTGCTGTTTCTCTTCCCAGGTGATTCTGAAAGACACAGAACAGAGCAAAAAAAGCCTGGAGGAGGAGCTGCAAAAGACATCTGAGGTAAGAAGACACTGCAGCTCCTGTGTGTGAAACTGATAGCATGCTCAAGTGGTTATTTATTAAACATGTTACAGAGTATCATTTCTGACTAGTTACCGCTGATGCATCAGAACATGAAAACTGGAACTGCAACACATTGTGTGAATCTGTGCAGAAAGCCTGCCTGACTGTGGAGGAGAACACCCGCCTCAAGAGTCGCCTGCAGGCTGCCGAGGCCGAGGCGGAGCAGCGGCAGGCCACCAGCGCTGAGCAGGACTACGAGGAAGTCATCCAGCTGCTGGAGGCCGAGATCAGAGACCTGAAGAACCAGCTGGCCGCCAAGAGGCAAGCCTGTGGAACAGGCACGAAAGTGAGTCCACATACTGAATGTACAGTCCCTTACTGTTGGTAGAAAGGAGAAAAACCAGCTGACTCTCATGAGTGTCTGATTAATAAAGAAGAAATGGTGACCCAAAAATATAGAATAGAAAAAAATAACACATTATGACAAAATTTAAAATAAGCACGTATAAATTTTATTTCTAAGCGCACATGTACACTGTGTCACCAAAATAAAATAGTTGTCACCAAATAGACAAAGGTCAAAGTCTAATGTTAGATTCCCTCTAACTTTGATTATAGCACATATTGTTTTGATCACCATTTGGGATATGACAGGATTTATTTACATCCAGTGTTTGGTATTTTCCACCAAGAGCACAGAGGTTTAGTGTGCATTTCAGCCACCATCCAAGATAAACTGTTGAAACTCCAAGAATACATCGGAACATGGCCTCTATGATGAAGCGCAGAGTGATAATGGAAACTGTCAGTTCCATGGAGGAAAAACTCTCTACTATAGATAGCTACAGCTACAGAGCTACAGAGAATGAACTGAACAACTGGAATCAGGCTCGAGGTTGTGCTTATATTTTCTTTTTCCATAGAAATGTTTATTCTGATGTTCAAGAATGTTAAAACAATACGGATTTGTCAAAAAATGTGCAAAATATGTTTGTAGCGGTGCTAAGGCGTTAACAGTGAACTGTGTGGGAGGAGAGCTGCTGTTTTTATTCAGGATAACTTGATTTGGCAACAACTGGTGCAATAAAATCAGTCAGGTGGCATTTCAACATGACATCAACAAATGTGAAAAACCCACACAATTTTGGATTAAGTTTCAGCCGCGTTAACCGCTTCTAAAATGCTCCGAGTTGACAAGAGTGCGTGTTGCGTTTGTCAGGAGGAAGTGGTGGAGCTCAACAGGAAGCTGACCTCCATCGACTCCCAGCTGAGGAAGTCGGAGCTGAGCAGAAAACACCTGGAGATCTCCAACAAGAAGCTGCTGGGCTTCGCTCAGGTAGAGCTGCTGATCGCCAACATGGCAACCATGAACTCATCACATGACTGCTGCTGTCACTGCCAGGTGGTACAGAAAAGAGACAACCAAGACAGAACAGAGTCTTAGCCATTTTTACTGTCATGCCGCTTCCTGAAATAGTAATGGAGCCAGCCTGCCCCCAAGTGGACACCAGTGGTATGGGAAGCTGCTGTGGTTTGAAAACTGAACAAAGTCTTAAAGAGACTGTATCTGTAGTGAGACTGCTCTACTTGCTGTTCATGATTCCTAGAGGATCCAGTATTAAAGATCCAGTTTGTTTAACAAAGCAAGTTATAATTCTGTCTGTTCTGGACCGTCTCAGTGATGACCTCCATTATCTCTCTCAACAGAATGTGCACAAGGTGCTGACTAAGCCCAGCCTGTTCGGAGGGGATGATGGGTAAGAGACCCTGAATGCTACGTTCAGGTCACCCTACAGTCTCGTGTAAAAGTCCCGCTGTAACCAACCGTCGTCTCTGTTGTTCTGTGCGTGTCAGGAGCAACAGGTCGTCTCCGGCCACAGACAGTCCTGACACCCTGTCACCCCTTCCTGACCCTGCTGTCCAGCTGGCTGTGGAGGCCAAAGAGCTGGTGGAAGGAGTGTGTTGTGTTTCTGCTAATAAAGGTACATGAAATAAAACACAACTCTGTGCATCTTATTGTTACAGTCCAAATATTGTAGATCTCATTGTTCATTTACACATGTAAGGTCTGAAACTATGAGAACTAGGCGACGCACAGAAGAGAGATGGGTGCGAGTGCTTCTGCTTTCCATGGTACTTGGCACTATTTTTTAGTTTATATTTCCATTTTCTTTCTCATGTTCCCTCCAACTTTCTGAATTCTCAGGTGTTTTGAAAAAACCTCATTGTAGCCTATAGAACTATCCTAGCTTGTTCGTGAAAGCACAGTAAGACCACGTTCAGTGAACAAACATCTGTTCTGATCTTTGTTTGGCCTGCAGATTCCATATCGGATGTCAACTCCCATCAGGTGTGAGCGACAGAGAAGTGGAGGACTGAAGGAGGTCCCTCCCCGTCACCAAAGAAGCCCATCGAGTCCAAACCGACGACGACGACGTTCTTCACCAACCGACAGGACACAGGCCCCCTGTTCCCCTCTCCAGCCAGTGTGGACCCCCCTCTGTCCTCCAGTACCGCAAAGGGACAGATGGCATCTCCCCTGCTTGCACCAGCTAGACTGCAGCCGAAGGACTGGCCAGCGACTCAGCAGCAAACGTTGCTGTTTGTCCTGTGGCGGATGATGTTGAAGGCACTGCATGACCAAGTGCACAACACTGTAAACCTTGTTAATACTTCTCTGATGTATTTTGTAAAGTTATCCACTCACAGGCAGATTGAGCCCTCCTCCCCCCGTACTGCATGTGAAGGAGAACTACTTCCTGCCTTGGTGGGACAGTCCAGAGCTGAGCAGTCCTCTGTCCATCATCCACTCCATTCTGTTTCTCTGGGCTGCTTGCTCTGCCACAAAAATCAACATAGGTACTGTCAAGAAAAAGTATAGAAACATGTTACCTCTCCTTGTGCTCTTTCTTACAAAGCTAGAAGGTGAAGGCTTCAGAGATTCTGGACCTGAGGGCGGAGTGTCATGTCCAGCTCAGTTTCACCGCAGTGGTCCATGTTGGCTCCAGCCGTGTGCTCTTGTTTCACAGCGTGAACAGAAACCAGTCATAGGCCACATGTCAAACTTTTGTTTTATTTCTGCCAACAGCTGCAAGCCCATTCATGAAGTGTGTTTTTGAACTGAACTGCATCTTCAGTGTGGCCTCATACTCTTTATTATGTTTTATATTAAAGGGATAATTGAATTGCGGGCTTTGTGTGTGTTGTCTGTTTCCGCAACAACAACAACAAGCTTCTGTCTTTTCCCACAGATTCTTTATTTTTTGTAGATCTAACTTGTGTTCTTTGTTGTTGCTGGTATAGCAGAGAAGTGGATGTTTTTGAAATATTGCTTTTGCTTTGCATGGTAAAGTTTTAACTTGCAGGTGTAGAGTCGAACTGTCTCGACTGACGATGGTTTTCTGAAGTCTTCAGAATGATTTTGGATTTTAAGGCAGTACCACCTGAGGGACCAACAGTGGCCAGCATTCGGTGTCGGTTTCTGCCTTGCTGAATATGGAGATTTCTCCATATTCTCTGAGTCCATTTGTGATATTATAGACTGTAAACAAAATCCCCAAATTCCTTCAAATTGTACAGAAACACATTGTTCATAATTTGTTGTACTTTTTGCTCACATAGTTGTTCACCAAGCAGTGAACTTCACCTAATCCTTGCTTGTGAACGACTGAGCCCTTCGAGGATTCTCCCTTTATAACTAATCATGACACACACCTGTTTCCAAATAAGCTGTGCACCTGGGAATGCTCCACACAAATGTTCTTTTGAGTGTTCCTCAATTTTTGCAATGTTTTGTTGCCCCTGTCCTCACTTTTAAAAAAATGTGTTGTAGGTATCCATTTCCAAATGAGTGAATATTTACAAAACCACAATAGCATTCTACATTTGCATGTTAAACATCAAGTATTTGTAGTAGAAGGTGTAATTAAGAAAAATGGAATCTGCAGAAACAAATTCAAAATGAACTGAGGTAAAATATCTACAAAATGTAGATATTTTCCTCAGTTACTAACGCATTGGAAACTTCCAGTTTAAAAAAGTTTTGTCTCCAAAGGACCAATTTCCATGGGCTTCCATCCTTGTTTTGGTACAATCCTAATATCTTATACATCCCTGATTCATTCACATTCGGGGAAAAAAACATATCTTGACTTAGCATCTAAACACAGACATTGTGGAGATGAGCTGGGAAATCCTCCTGGTGGCCTCTGGATTAATGTACTTTCAGTCCACTTCAGGTCTGCTGTTATATCAAACAAATGACTTTAATCTATAGAAATTACAAGAAAGATCTTACAGACAACCAGTTGCGATTCTAGCCACGTTTTTAGTACCTCAGTACCCCTGAATAGGATTAACGCCTGTCACACACATATCAACACTAAATGGAACAATAATGACCAAATTAAAACGCAGGAAATATTAAGGTCAGCTAAATTGCCATGGCGGGAGCTAAAGGACCCCAGACCAATGCTGTCGTCACGGTTGCCTAGAGACGGACATTACGCAGCCCGCGAGCTGCTGTCTTTTTAAATTCCCACCTGATACAAAAAAAAAAAAAAAAAAAAAAAAAAACTGTCCAAATTACAGTTTCCTGTAAGGAGGAAGACGGACATGAACAATGTCAGTGAGGATGGAAAATGGACATCAAGTGTCCGTCGTGGCGCAGTTTGCCGCTGTCTGACAGACACAATGGACCAGGAGAGGAACTGCAGACCCGTCCGAACCTACAGAACCAGGCAGCAGAGTCTCTTCATCCTCAATCATCTCCTGACGCTGATATGGTACACAACATTTTAGGATTGATCAGTTTTTTTACTGAGCTTTCAGTAGACTGTAATGGTTTGATTATTTGCTCAGAACGTTGAGTTTGGATGATACTTTATTCAGCATTAGCCAGAACAAATAATGCTAATAGATTAACAGAACATATTTTCAACATTAAAAACGTTTGTCAGGACTTTCTGTGTGTTTGATTCAGAAATGTTTTTATATTTTATGAATACAGCGGTAATTTAATGTATTATTTATCTATTATTTTATAAACGTGGTTCAGCAGTTTGGATAAATTGACTTCCTATCAATGAAAAAAAACAACATGCTGACCTAAAATGAACCAGACACAGACCTGAAGCCCAGGGCCGGTTCTAGACAGGGGCCAAGAGGGGAACTAAATTATAATAAATAAATGTATTTCGTTAATACTCAGTGGAGACTTTTTTAAATTTACTTTCACAATTTTATTTTACACCATCTTTGTGGAACAACTGGCCCAGTTCCTCCACCAGCTGTTTTCAGAAAGCATCAAACTCTTCCTCCCACTCTGTATCAAGGCCTTCTGATGTCAATTCCCAAATCTAAAAAGACGCGTCCTTTAAGACGATCCATCGTTTTTATCCCTGAAAGTTTTTCCTTCATTGACATGAATTGTTCATTCTGCCAACTCTATGAAGATCTCTGTCATTTATTCTGCTCATGCTGTTTCTCATGTATTTTCTGGCAAGATATTTGTATGTTTATTTCCAAAACAATTCTCGATGACTTTTCCATTACCTATATAAAGGTGTTCTTTGGATTCTTCTCTTATCCCACTAATAAAACATTTTTATGTTATCAATCTAATTTTATTAGTCGCCAAATATCATATACATAAGTCTATATTCTCAAATCAGAAACCTGACTTTTCAGCCTTTAAAGAGGAATTCAAACAATATATTAGAGCTCTCCAATATTAAAAAAATAGAAAAGCCATTAAGACAATGGCTGTGTGCTCACACTTTAATATGTTTCTGACTTTTTATTTATTTATTTTTCTTTTGATTTGTTTGTGCTTGCTATATTACACCCAGGCATTATTGTCTTGTCTGTTTTGTTACTTATTGGTGTTCTTAATTTTGCTGTTTTGTAAACACCTTTATTATCAGTAATAATAGTAATAATAATAATAAAAAGAAGTGGTTTTGAGTTGTTCTTTAATGTTTTTTTCTTTGCTGTGGAGCACAGCACAACATCAACAATATCTACCTGTCCAAGTTTGATTAAGTTAATAAAATTATTCTGCTGCAGCAACGCGGCCATGGATGACATGTTAGAGAATTGTCTTTTTGCTCTCCAGCTTTGACTGCTTGTGGGGAATTTCCTCATGTAAACAATAACATGCACGGGGTCTATATTTGGAAATATGATTATGTCTGACAGCTGTGAACCTCACTGCAGAACACACACCCACACACACACACACAACAGGCTTCTAGTGGCTTTGTGAACCGGTGATGACTGTAATCCATCTCCTTTTATTCCACAGAGCAACTCATTTGTTCTACATTTTGGGTGGAAAGAAGAAGAGAAGTACAACCACGGTTGATTTGATTTCAAACAATGGCTGGCAATAATTGTTGTATGCCTAACGATCTGGATAGCCTGCTGACGGACAAAAGTTCTCCAGACGCGACCAGAGAGGACTTGGAGAATAAAAAAACAGAACTACAGCAGAGTTCCTTGGGCTACCACCTTATCGTGGTGGAAAGGTTTGAGTGCTCCAATAATCCGAGGAGCTATGCTGTCACAAGGACTCCTCGGAGTCCGGTCCGAGAGCTGAAGTGCGTTCCCTGGAACTGGCCCAACAGACTCTCAACTTAAGACTCCAGAAGCTTCAGATGACCTTGACAATGACACAGCAGTTAATAAAGAGGTGGTCTGACGAGGAGGAGTCTTTCAGAGGAAATAGTGTCTCCTGGACCAGCTTGATAGAGACCTTGAACAAATGGAGTACCTTGACCACCAACACATGAGTTTAAGGTCTGAAAATGCTCGGTTTAGGCAAAAATTGTTTGAATGAGAGAGAAGAGAGCAAGAGTTCAGGAACCAGGAGATCCAGGGACCAGTTCCAGCTCTCCAAAACATAGGTACAGTTTTCCTGAAGACGTACCAGACAGGAACACTCAGGTACTGGGTACAAGGCCTGGATATTCTAATCCATCTGGTACTTCAGAAAAACTGGCTACCTTGCTGAAACTGGTTCCTGTTCCACCCAATGGATGTGTGGAGAAACTGTTTTCTGCTCCATGTTACATGAAACGTACGTCAGTAGTGCTACTGATCGCTGACAGCTACTGATCTTAGGCAGGATATTTTTCATCCAATGAAAGAAAATGGATCCACAGATCCAACTGTGTTACAACACCGTCACGACATGATATCTTTCTAATGTTGCTATCGAGGCTCACGAGGAACCCAGATTAAGCCCTGTTTTAACACCAAGAGGGTACTGGAGATTTTTTTCTGATTCAATTCCTCACAAGGGAAGTTTTCTGAGATTTCATAAAAACAAATTTACTATTTTGAATTAAATATTTTTCGGAACTATTTTAACATTGTTTTTCTCACCGATTTCCAGGTTCTTCATCAAATTTTTCAAGCTCTTCCAGACTATAAACGGAAACGACCGTCATTGCTCAGATGTCTAATACAATCTGAGCAAAATCTCAGCACATCAGTCAAAGGGGCGGGACAATCAACCTTATTGGCTTGTGAAATCAGACTATTGGTTGTTTAATCCGTCACTAAAAGCAATCACTAAAGCAATCACTTCAGTTTTTAAAGCTTTTTAGCACTTTTTATAATTTAAATAGCCCATAACTCGGAATACAATTCCTCCTTGGAGTCCAGTCCCGACTCGGAGTGACCGAGACGGGACTGGACTGCACTCAGAGACAGGACCCAACATCTATGGAGGACCAAAACTGACATAAGAAATAAAATCATAAGTACATATTTAGTTTTTCATGTCCTTACACATGAGTTTCTGTCAAGAAATGTTTACATTTTCTTTTTCATTTCACCTGTTTTTGACAAAAAAAAGTAGATATTTTGTTTCGTCTTTTCCTTATACAAGCCCTCCATCTTTTGTCATCTCTGTGTGCATCTTTATGTTAATGAGGAGAGCTGCCTTCTATGTCCAGCTCCTCCACTATTGGCCAATAGAGCTTTGGAACCAACATCACGGCGTAAGACATTTACGTCTCGCGCAGTTGCTTGGTGCCATCTTTACAGGCCAAAACAAACTTCATCCTGGTGTTTTTATTGTGTTACTGACCGCAGTGAAGTTAGTTTCAAGTTTGATATTCCAATATCAAACATAAACCAGACACACTGAAGAAGTTTCCTGATGTTAGCTTCAACTAATTGACTGAAATGTTACCCAGGCAACTCTGTTTTTACTCATGGACTCATAACCAATGAAACCAACTGGAAGAGCTGGAAGCTGAGCCAGTTGGTGGATCATGTCAGTCAAGTCCAAGTAACCAACACCGATTGTTTTAAGCCTCCTTTAAAGCTTCACGGCTTTAAAGAAGGTTCAAGGTCCTCCAGTTTGAGTCGAGACTGTCGAGGGTTTTTTTTTTCCACCTGCTGCTTCTTCTTCAGTTGCTGTGAACCTGAGTGATAAACAGGAAGTGAGCAGAGACAGACGATGCCAGTCAGGACGGCTTTCACCAGCAACATCGTCCAGCTGCCTGGCATGAAGACCTGGACAAGCAACCTGGGGACACGAGAGAGACGGAAGAGTTTGCTGAAATATTTTTTAAATAATTGAGAAATATAGAAAAAAACAAAACAGACTTCATCATAAAATGCTAAAGCTACTCAGTGGTCAACATCATTCTGCAGCTACTGATGTCACTGACATCATTCATATTGAATGGCATCAATACATGTCACTGACATCATTCAATGTGAATCATGACATCATGATTGTCATGTCTCATGTCTCCTCTGTGACATCACAGGTGATAGCAGCACCTGTGAGTCAGTCAAGTAAACATTGACCTGTTTACATTGACAATGTAAGCAAGTCAATGTTTACTTTCATTGACATTCAGTAGGTTAAATATTGATAATAAATATGCAATAAATATGAAATGATGTAAAGTGCTTAATTTAGGTACAAGGCTAATGTTAGCAGGATGGCTATTATTAGCGTATTGAGTCACTAGCATGTTGCATCACTTAAGCTAAACTTAGCATTTTGGATCATTTTAATTTATTCACTAATGTTAGCATACTGAATTGTGTTAGTTCACTAATCTAATTTTGTTTGTCAACATGCTAGCAGTAACCCTTATCCTACTGGTAGTTTCAATAGACTAGTGACTCAATATGCTAATGATAGCCATCACGCTTGCATTAGCTTTATTCTTAATATCAGCATTTTACATAATTTCATATTTATTAGCAATATTTATCATACTGAATGGATTAAGTTCATGCTAATTAACGTGCACACACTGCACCCGAGCCCTTTGGCCCCTCCTACAGGTGGTGAGCCCATTGGAAGGGGGACTCATGTTCCCTTCCAATGGGCTCACCTCCAGGCCTGGCTCCAGAGTGGGGCCCCGGTGGCCCGCGTCCGGGCGACGGAACACTAAGAACATTGTCAGAATTTATAATAAGGGGTTTTAAGGCTGCACTTAGTCTGGTTCCTCACCTAGAACCTCTCTACCAGGGGCATAAAGCCCCAGATAGCACGGCTCCTGGGATCATTGGGACACTCAAACCCCTCCACCACGTTAAGGTGGCAGCCCATGGAGAGGACCTAACTAACCTATCTAACTAACTAACAAATAAAAAAAAACCTAAGAACTAAATAAGTAAGTTTAAATGACGTACAATGGATATAAAAACCCCTGTTCAAATGCCAGGTTTTTGTGATGTAAACACATGACAAGACAAACATTTTCACAACTTTGTCCTCCTTTAACGTGACCTTTAACCTGTACAATGCTATTGAAAAACAAACAGAAACTTTTAAAGCATAAAAATATTCTGTGAAAAACTTACAATAACCTGGTTGGCTAAATATGCAGCACCTTTGGCTTTCACAACAGCACTCAGTCTTTTTGGATAGGACTCTATCAGTGTGGCACATCTTGATGTGGGAATATTTGCCCACTCTTCTTTGCAAAACCGCACCAAATCCGACAGATTGCGAGGGCATCTCTTGTGCGTAGCCCTCTTCTGATCACCCCACAGATGTTTGGTGGGATTGAGGTCTGGACTCTGGCTGGGCCATTCCAAAGCTTTTATCTCACTCCATTTTTTGTTGATTTAGATGTGAGCTTTGGGTCATTGTCAAGCCGAAATGAAGTTCCTCCTCGTCTCCAGCTTTCTAACAGAAGCCCGATGGTTTTGTGCCAACACTGACTGATAATTGGATCTGTTGATGATTCCGTCCACCCTGGCTAAGGCCCCAGTTCCAGCTGAAGCAAAACAGCCCCAAAGCATGATGATACCTCCACTATGCTTCACTGTAAGTATGGTGCTCTTTTGTAGGTATGAGCACTGTTGTTTTTGCACCAAAGTCACCTTTTGGAAATTTGTGCAAAAAGTTCGACCTTGGGTTCATCAGACCGTGACACATTTTCCCACATATGTTTGGGAGATTCAGATGTGTCTTTGCAAAATGAAGCTGGGCTTTGGTTTTTCTCTTTGAAAGATAAGGCTTCTGTCTTGCTGCCCTTTCCTTCAGCCCAGACATATGAAGAAGATGGGAGGTTGTTTTCACATGTACTGCACAGCCAGTACTTGCCAGAAATTCTCGGAGCTCCTTCAGCGTTGCTGTCGGCCTCTTGGCAACTTACCAGACCAGTTTTCTTCTTGTCTTTTTCTTGTCAAGTTTGGACGGACGTCCTGTTCTTGCTGATGTTACTGTTGTAGCACTTGATGGTGACAGTCTTCACAGTGTCCCATGGTATATTTAATGAACTGGAAATTCTTTTGTAGCCTCTGAAAATAGCCACACTCCCAGCTCTAAAAGGTGTGCACACTTATGCTGCAGTGAAAATACCTCATTTTCACTGCAGCTCCTTGGAAGATTTTTGTTTGTTTTTCAATTTCATTGCAAAAATGCTTGTCTTGCTGAAATAAAACCTGGCATTTGAACAGGGGTGTAGACTTTTTATAACCATTGTAACTCTAATCAAACAATTAAAAAACGACCTAACTACTAGCAAACAATTAAAAACGACCTAACTACTAAGCAAACAATTAAAAAACGACCTAACTACTAAGCAAACAATTAAAAAACGACCTAACTACTAAGCGAACAAGTAAAAAACGACCTAACAACTAAGCGAACAAGTAAAAAACGATCTAACAACTAAGCGAACAAGTAAAAAACGATCTAACAACTAAGCGAACAAGTAAAAAACGATCTAACAACTAAGCGAACGAGTAAAAAACGAACTAACTAGTGAGCAAACAATTAAAAACGAGCAAATGCTAAGCGAACAAGTAAAAAAATCCCTAACTATCTAACTAACAACTAATTAAAAATTCACCCCACTACTTCAATCGATGCTCCACAGGCGTAACCTCATCAAACCTGGAGACTCAAAATCCTCTCCCAGTGAGGTCTTCGCGTTAACGAAGGCCTCCCTGGGTAATCCAAATTTTGACTCCAGTTCGACTCGATAGGCCTGAGAGTCTTTGGCTGATGGGATCTCTGGATAGGTGTCCAGATCTATGATGTCCGACACATCATCTGGAGGAATGTCGGGCTCCAGAGTTGAGATGTCACACCTGGCGTCCACTTCCAAAGAAGAAACAAGGCAGCCGTGGCCTTGGTCATGGTCTGAGAGGGTCCAGGGTTTTCTGGGAGGTTCACTGGAGCAACTCGTGATGAATGTCTCCGAGCGAACCGCCTGAAAAAACCCTGGAGCCTCTCATTCAGGCCTTTGAGCAAAGATCTCGGCTCGACCGGGCGGACGACTTTCTTGGATTTCTTGCCAGATGCATGCAATCGGACAAAAAGGTCCTTAACCATGCCTTTGACTTCATCCACCATATCGCTGATCAAGTCATCAACGTGATTGCTGCGTTTGTTCTCAGAGTCAGAGTCTAAGATGGAATTGACTCTCTCGACCACATACCGGACAATGAGACGGTTTAAATTGTCCGTGCGTTCGGTGTGGAAATCTCCACCAACCTTGATGACCTTAGCAAAAGCTTCCGGCAACTTGTTGCCAACCATCTCTTCGATCTTGGAGTTGTCGATCGGAACACTCTCAAGAGCGTTCGCAACAAACAGCTCCAAGATCTCCTTCAATATCCCGACCAGAACGCAGGTAGTGGTGCGAGCGGGGTCCCCTGTTGCCAGACGCAGGTACTCCATCCAGGTCAAGTTGATGAACAGTCGGTGCACCAGCCCCCTAAGGACGTTGACCGTGATGCGCTGGGTCTCAACAATTGGAGAACTCATTCTGCTTGCCAGGTTCGCTGGTTTGAAGAAAGGTTTGCTCTAAAGGCGAGATGAACAAGAACTAATCCGGGCTCTGAGACAAACGAGGGCGAACAGAGGGCTCGAGAAGAATGCAGTGCAAATAAACACCCTGACATTTGCGACGTCATAGACATCAAACCCGCCGAATTCTATGTTCTCACGTAATAAGTGACGTTTCCCAGGCTTATGGGAAAAAACTGTGTTCGAATGCCGGGTCTGCATCCGGGTCCTCCGAAGACCGCGAATATCAAACGACCGGAAGAGAGGAGCTGTGAACGGCTCGAGCCTCTAGCTAGCAAACACAACCGGACAAGTGGAAGCCTGATACTGCTTTTATTCGCTTTATTTCACTTTAAAAATGCTCGCAGGACGCTGCGCGGTAGGATGAAAAGCAAACGTGTCATTTTGTTGCGTAACATTAAACGAGAAACTAGGCGGCAGCAAAGGACGGCAGCTGTCAAACCTAACGACTGGCAGCCATTGGCGTGACAGCGAATTGTTTTCATCAGGTAGGAAGACGACCTCACCTTCTGCCCTTCACAATAAGAGTTTACATCCGGGTGTGAAATACATACATTATAATACGCCACAATATACTGTTTTACTAAATGTACTAAATACTTTACTACTAAATATCCTGGACATGGAAGGCAGCTCTCATTAACATAAGGAGGGTTTGAATAAGGAAAGGACAAAACAAAATATCTACTTTTCTTGACTCTTAAATGCATCTTTAGGGGTGTTATGGAAAAATTACCATAATCTGCTAGTCATGTTATATGAAATGTTTGTGAACTCTCACCAAAAAAACTATTTGAGTTTTTTTGTACGAGGTTGGATGACATTTTGATAAAATAGCACTTAATGTCCTTTTAAAATTAATAAAATATTCCTGAATTGAATTGAAGTTAAATTCAGTTCAAAAATATATTCTCATAAGAAAATTAGATATAGTGCCAAGTAACTCAGATTATTGTTAATAGCCGGGGCAGAAATAATCGCATGCAGATGTTCTTTTTTTCTTCAAATTTTTCTTCTATTTTTCTTTAGAGCAAAGTACAGATTACCTTTTGCACATTACAAAAAGAATATAAAACATGTAGTCGCATACATCTACATATGTTTATATAAAATTACACAATAAATAAAACCAAAAGAAGAAAAAAACAAGCAGAAGAAAAAACTAAATAAAAATATGTAGCTGTGTCAAAGAAGTCTCTGACTTTGACACTTTTGTTGCATTTCTGTGTTTTAAAGAGAATGCACAGAATATCAATGAAGCATTTTTCTGTGTTACTTAGTTGTTGTTGGGGTTTTTTTTTTAGATGTGTCGTTCCTTATGTTCTATTTTACATCTCTCTTTCCATTGGAATTATTTTCTTGTTTCATTACCTCTCCTTAGCTGTCTTCGAAGGTATTCCTTCCACTCCCTGAAGGACATTCCCGATCTGATGAATGACCTGGCCTTCCTCATCCACATGCTGGAGCAGAACGACCCGCTGCTGGTGCAGCTTCTCTCCAGTGCCTCTCCGGCGTGTTCCTGTCGCCGGAGAGGCACTGGAGAGAAGAGAAGCTCCAGGCTCTGAGCAGCGTGGACGCGGAGGGCTGCAGCACCCTGCAGCTCGTCGCCCTGCCTCGCCTCCCTCCGGCTCTGTTCACCCTCAGCCAGCTGCACGCCCTCAAACTGGAGCTCATCGCTGACGCCAAGTTCACTTTGCAGGTGGCAAACATGACTTCACTCAGGTGAGTTGTACAGGGAATCAGACGCACTTCCTTTACCCTAGGGAAGAGAATCGGGTCCATTGAAAAAAGTCCAAACTTCATCTGGATGATTTTTCTCAGAATTCTGAGACTAAAATTCAGAATTTTGAGAAAAACTGCAGAATTCTGACAAGAAAAAAATAGAAATTCTGAGATTAAAGTGAGTTTTTTTTCCAGGGACCCTGATCAACTTCCATATGTCCCATAATCCCTTGCTATGATTGCCACAGACACAGGGAGCTCCACTGCCCGGCGGCTGTGGATCCCGGTGCGCTCGCAGTCCTCCAGGAACGCCTCGAGGTTCTCTACATCACCTTCTCTCAGGCGTCACAGATCCCCAGTTGGGTCCTCTCCCTCCGCAACCTGCATGAGCTCCACCTTTCGGGTCGCTTGGGCAGCGAGGGCGGCGTGAGTCACGGCTGGGCCGTGGGGAGCCTGCGGCAGCTCTGCCACCTCCGCGTTCTGGTGATCCATGGGATGCTGGACAGGGTTCCGTCAGAGCTGTGCGAGGTGGCAGGAAGCTTGGTGAAGCTGGAGATACACAACGAAGGCGCAAGGCTGCTTGTGCTGACGGAACTCAAGCGAATGGCGGACCTGACAGAACTCCGGCTGCTGGTAGAGAGGTGTCTCTTCCTCTCCTTGCCTCCACACATCAGGGACTTCCTGAGCCGTCCTTACGCCACCAACGAGGGACACCTTGAGGATCAGTCCAGGCCAGAGTCGGACACTTTCCCGTACTATCCCACTCAGTGGAGTCACAGATATAAAGTTTAAAGATGACTGATATAACCCTATACACCTAAATTTACAATTTTAACTAAACTTAGTATACTTCTGCACTATGTAACTTTTATGAAAAATATTAAATAATTTTCTTCTTTTTTTTTTTTTTTGCCCAAAAACAACCAATCAGAGCCAGGAGGAGGGTCTTGGTGCCGTTAATCAACTTCATGTACCTGCTGCTAAATGTGCTAATGGTGAAGAAACAACTTATTGTTCCAGGAAAACCGTTCTTCCGACGTCATCAGTAACCATGGTGTGAGCAGCACCACAAGGAAGCTGATTGACAGCTATAAAGAAAACCAATCCTGGCTCTGATTGATTTTTTTTTCTAGTTAGCATTGGGAGGAGGCAGAGGAGCTACTGTACCTTTACAATAGGTCAAATCAACCTACTTTGCTTAATTTGACATTTTTGACAAGAGCAAAAGAAGACTTTTATAAGAAACTTCTCTGACTTTATTGTTTATGAAGTATTTCTTTAGGAGCAACCAAGTCCACCTCCAATTTATATTTTCAAAAATGTTGGACCAATAAAATATAGAAGCTGGTGAAAAAAACGACATCTGTTAATATTTTGTGGTTGTTTTCTGACACAAAAGGACAATCAGAGTCAATATAAATGGAGTTTAGATCAAAATTTGGCATTGAGTGAATTTGACCTGGAACTAAAGATGATAAAAGCCTTAATGACCCACTGGGGATTGCGTCAAACACAACAGCATTTTCTTTAGGAGTAACAGGAAGTTGGAAAAGTAACAAAGTCAGAATAAGACAATAAATGACCATTTGGATTTAGTAACTGGCTTACAAGTAATATTCCCTATTAAACCATTTTCTACAAAAGATTGTCTTATAATTTGTATTTAATGTCTTCATTATTCTAGATATAATATTTATTAGGAGTTAGCTAACAACTTATCAGGTTGAGGAATGCACATGAGTCATTGAAGTTATTGAAGTGCAAAATTGGACGCACGCATGTTCGATTAGTGAATTAGTTTATTTTAAAAAAAAATCTTATGAAAACGGTAGCTGTATTTTAAAGTTTGCTTACGAGAAGGAGTGAAAGTGTGTTTTTAGCCCCGTGATGCTCATGCGTCGCTGCGTTTTAATCCAGTAAACATGTCGTTCCAGAGTTCCTCTGGATTACAGTAAAATGTTCACCAAAAAAAAAAGAAAATTCAACCGGACACACACATTATGTTGAACCAGATACAACCCTATACACATATTTTGTTTTCAAACTCCACTGACTTTTATTTGCAACAAAACAAACGACAAACCATCTAAACTATTTATTTTTTTTATTCATCCATACAGTTTCCCGAAACTCCCACACTTTGGGAACCACTGGAATAGAAGAACTGAGGGTATACTAATTTGTAAATAATTGAAAAAATTTCCAAGTCCAGCGTAAGAAAGTGAATAGCCAAAATCAGAAGAACATGGATGACATAATGTTTCTGAAACTCACTTCATGTAAATTTTTGAGAGAGAACAGTTTCACATATTACAAATGTGAAGCATAAATAAATTATGATCAGCACCAGGGCCAAGTTTCAAAAGCTGATTGGTGGACAGGCTAACTAGTCTTAACATTCTTAACAGGTTCCGTTGTGAGAAACTGGTGGCATGATCACAAGCTTGATTGACAGCACTGAAACCCTCTTCCTAGCTCAGACTGTGTTTCTTCACATGGCAGGAAGGAAGCAGAGGAGCTCGACTTTTTTTTTTTTTTTACACATTGTTGCATATTCTGCTATCATGACAGTTATAACAAATATGTTTTCTAAAAGTTACCTACTTCATCTCTAAATAAGTAATTTAACTGAATTGTGTTGGTTACATACAGCTGCTGATTTGACAAATGAAAACAATAAATGGGTCAAAAATGGCTTATAATAGCTTATGCTAATCTTCATCTATGTTTTAATAGATTTCACCTATAAAAGTTTGTAAAAGCTCGTAATTATAATTAACAACAGGATTAATAATGTATGTACACTTAAGATTTTATGTAGCAAAAGAAGTTCCTTCTCTGGCTGCAGTCTCTGCTGCTGAAGGATGAGTTGCCGTTCTTCTCCAGGACTCCACACCTCTCAGCCGGGCAGCTTGGAATGTCCTGGTCCTGCACCGGTTCTCCACCCACCCAGACCCACTCGTCACCAAGGTAACGCAGGCCCGTCCACATCTACCAACATGTAGCAGGAAGTCAACGTAAACACTGAGGATGAGTTGGTAAAGAACACCGGAGAGCAAACAGCGACCCACCTCCTCAGTGGTTGCCAGTTGGGCTTTCTCTTGTGCAAAGTGGTTGTCGTCGTCTGTGGAGAGGGTCGCCAGGTCGTAGCTGTGGACTTTGTTCAGAGTCCTGCAGTGCTCCAACGCCTCCTCCCAGGTTTTATTCTCCTTCACCAGAGTCAGTGACTCATCGTAGCACATGAACGTATGTTTCTGATCACACTCGCCATTCCTCCACTTGATGGTAAACGACTCCTTATAAGCGCAGTGTTCGTTTGAGTCTGGTTCTACAAGAAACAGTGGGGAAACATATTCTACCGATGAAATCTGGAGATCGTTCAGCAAATTACGACACTGACATGAAGACGGCTCAATTTCATGTTAAGCTCCAAAGGCACTGGAGTCACCCGTTAAAGTAGGAGAGAATGAAATGAGCTGCAGCACTTGGTTCAAGGTCAGAATCAAGCTTTCACGTATGGAGCGCCCACTCTACCATCAATCAGGCTGCATGTTCACTGGTCAGAAAACCAGTTACTCTCTTTGATACAGTTACTCTATTCAAGTTCCTTTAGAGGTTCCTCTTGTATTTTATAACACAGTCAAGTAACTATGTTACCTTCAGTTGTAAGAATGTATTATATGTCAAATATAACTTAAAAGAAATTTGACATTGTAATTTAACGCCTTGAAATTGGGCCACTGTCTCTTTAAAAACTCCTGCCCTTTCTGAATGTCCGCCTTCAGAAAGTCATCACAACATGGCTCCTCTGACTGTTCAACAATGTTTTTACCAGTGTGGCACTGAGAAGTAGCTCATATAATGAGCTGAGCAGATTTGCAGTCCCAACAGGTGTTTGCTAATTGCTGCTGGCTAGTCTGAAGGAGCTGGATGGAGGAGTTGAGAGGGAGAGGTGCTCCCTCTCAAAGTGGAAGTCTGGAAACTGCCTTTCAGAGGACAAGCTTTATCCTCAAGGGGAATAACATTAGAACCGGTGATGACTGTTCACCGGTTACAATGTTACGAATTACGGTTTGTCCATAATTTCTCTCTAAGCGCTCCAAAGTTTTCAATTTTTGGAAAAACTAAAGTGTAACTGACGTTTGGTTAGAGTGTGGGAAGCAGTGCGATTCTCACCCCAAATAAATTTTGAAATCGCCGTCACGCCCACAAATATCGCCCTATCGGTATCAAACTCGGTCATGACATAGATACGCATGCCTGCTCCGGTGAAATGTTTTCAAAATTTTTCTAGGGCTTACGGTTTTTTGTCTAGGGGCTTCAGAGCAAAGTGATGCGACAGGATTTCCACTCGCTCAGCCAGGTTCACTTCCATGTATTTCTGAAAATGTCAGACCTCAGCGCACACCATTTTTATCTCGTCGCTGTTATTACTGTGAGTGATGTACAGATATGAATTGCGGGACTATCAGAGACGAAAGATAGCCCTCTCATACACTTAAAACGGTTTTCCGATACGTATCACGGTTTCAGAACGGGAAGGAGTTGTTCGGACTGCTTTTTTCAGTCAAAACTGACTGGGTGTCTCTCAAAGATAGAATTCTTTCTGTCTCACACACATGACAGTTGCAGAGGATTAATTACCGTAGCAACGAAGCACAGCAGGGCCGAGCAGCTGATTAGAACTACAAAAACGCATCACTGTAGTTTTTACTATGGCAGAGCTCTGAGGACTGAGCTGGCCTTTAGAATTATAAATTAGAACTACAAAAACGCATCACTGTAGTTTTTACTGTGGCAGAGCTCTGAGGAAGGAGCTGGCCTTTAGAACTGCTTGTGTTTTGGGCATTTTATAACTGATTTTAACCAACCATTGTCACACATGGGATTAGTATGTCAATTTTACATTAAGCTTAATGAAAATTTCAAAATAAAAGCTGAATATTTCTCTCAGGCCTTTCAGAAAAACTAACTGCTTCAAGCATTTAGAATTAAGTCTCTTTTTGTGTGTCACACTGACATGAGAGTTGACCTTCTCTTTAGAACTACAATGACTGCAGGGTAGGACTACAACATGGCGGAACACTTTGTGCCTACAGAGGAAGTCTGAGCTGATTGGCAGAACTACAACATGCCAGAACTGTCAGTTACTACTGAGGAGAAATGAGCTGGCCATGACAAGTCCTTGTTTTTTGGGAATTTTAGAACTGATTTAAAAACACCATAGTTACACATGGAATTAGTGTTGCCATTAAAAATTAAGCTTAATGAAAATTTCAAAATAAAAGCCTTGACAATTTTTATATCAATTGCTGTTTGGAGAATTTTAGAACTGATTTAACCCAATCACTGTTACTCATCTGAATAGATTGGACATTTAAAACGAGGCTTACTGAAATTTTCAAAATAAAAGCCTTAAGATTCCTTTCTGGCTCATGCCTATTTTAGGGAAAATGGCTGCCTCAAACTGATAGAATTATGTCTCCCCCTGTCTGACTCGGTAAACCCATTCAAATACTGTTCAACCTTTTATTTTGTGTCGTTAATTTTCTATGTTTAACTTGAAAAGTCATCTTTCATTAATTTCTATTAATGCAAGGGGCCTAAGAGATTTGACTAAAAGGAAAAGTTTCTTTTTATTCTGTAAAGGGAAAAACGCAAATTTAATATTCTTACAAGAAACTCATTCTAAACAAGAAGATAGCGTCTTTTGGTCTAAACAATGGGAGATTAAGCTTATTTCTGTCATGGCTCTTCAAGATCAGCAGGGGTCGCTATCTTCTTCAAAACTTCCAGGGTCAAATAATATCAAATAAAATGGATGAAAATGGTCACTGGCTATTTCTTACTATCTGTTTGGATAACGTAATACTTATATTATTAAATATATATGGTTATAACAACCAAACCCAGAACAAATTATTACTTGAAGAAATAACCCTAAACTTAGATCACCTAAAATTATTTTATTCAACAAACAATATTATAATTGGTGGGGATCTCAACCTTGCTTATGATGAATTTTTTGATAGATGGCCCTCTAAACATAACTCAAGTTACCCTAACAAAATTTTTAACAATTTCTGCAGTGAACAAAATCTAGTTGACGTATGGCGACATCTTAACCCCAACTGCATTCAATTTTCATGGTTTGGCTCAAATAGCAAGTCAAGACTTGATTATTGGCTTATAACAAATGAATTATTATCTAATAAAATTAAATCAGATATCTCTGCTGCACCGCTGACTGACCATAGCCTTATTTCCTTAAAAATGAAACCTCAAAACTGGAAATCAGGTACAAGTAAATATTGGAAATTCAACTGCAGTCTCCTTAAAAATGACTCCGACTGCCAAGAAATCAAAGAATTAATCCAAAATATTAAGAACTCTGAAGAATTAAGTAGTCCTGTCCAAAAATGGGAATTCTTGAAGTACAAGATCAGACAAGTTTCTATCTCATTCAGTAAACAAATTAAAAAGGAAATCCAAAATAAAGAACTAGATATTGTACAACAACTAAATTTATATTGCAATAAGCCCAATCCTTCAATGGAAGACAAACAAAAAATACGAATCCTCCAACCCAAACTAGATGAAATGTATATCCAGAGGGCCAAAGGGGCTTTTATTAGATCAAGAGCGAAGTGGATCGAAGAAGGAGAAAAAAAACACAGCCTACTTTTGTAATCTTGAAAGTAGAAGACAACAACAAAATTCTATCAAATCCTTAATAATAAATAATGTAGAAACCAACAATGAAAAGTTAATATCAATTGAAATTTTTAAATTCTATAATAAATTGTATACCTCCAAATTCTCAGAACCAAAATCTTACACCTTTTTCAAACAAATTGAAACATTTATCCCTAAAATAGAGGATGACTACAAAAAAACTTGTGACAACAAAATTACAATAGAAGAACTTGATAAGGCTATTAATCGCTTATCAATGAATAAAGCACCGGATCCAGATGGACTTACGGGAAACTTTTATAAACACTTTTGGGCGGACATTGAAATATTACTGCATCAAGTTTTTACAGAAATTTTTAAAAATCATTCTATACCTACTACAATGAATCAAGGAATTATTATATGTATCCCCAAACCATCAAGGACCCTAGATTTATTGAGAATAGAAGACCTATCACACTCAGAAATTCTGATTATAAATTACTAACTTACATATTTACCATGCGTCTCCAAACAGAAATCTCAAACATTATTGCAGATTCACAATCTGGCTTCTTAAAAGGAAGGTCAATCCACAACAATATTAGGCTGGTGAAGGACCTGATTGAATATAGGGATATGATCCAAGATGATGGCTTTATTCTTTTTCTTGACTTTTATAAAGCCTTTGACTCGGTGGAACATCAGTTCTTATTCTCAGTTCTTGAACATTTTGGTTTTGGAGCCAATTTTATTAACTTAATTCGAGGTTTATATCAAAACACTAATAGTTGTGTATTACTACCTAAAGGCACCACAGCCAGATTTAATATTAATGTTGGTATTCCTCAAGGGTGTCCCATCTCCCCATATCTATTTAATTTAGTTGCAGAAATGTTAGCAATCTATCTTAAAAACTGTGCAGACATTGAGAAATTAGATGTTTTTGGTACAGAATTAATCATTAGCCAGTTAGCAGATGACACCACCGTTTTCTTAAAAAATGACAAACAGGTTCCAATTGTAATTGATAAAATAAAATTTTTCTCTGAGGCTTCAGGACTAACATTAAATCTAAAAAAATGTGAACTTTTAGCCATCCATGACACTACCCTAAAAGAAATATCCAGCATTCCAATTAAATCTGAAATTAAATACTTGGGAACTGTAATAACCAAAACCCAAGAATCAACCTTAACTATTGAAAACAAGATTAAAGAATGTAAATCCAAACTTAACTCATGGCTTCAACGAGACCTCTCTATTTTAGGACGCATTTATTTAACAAAAATGGAAAGCTTATCAAGATTAATTTATTCAACCTATAGCACTGCTATCCCAAATAGTTTAACTAAAACTATTAACCAAATGAACATGAACTTTATTTGGAGGAACAGGCCACACTACTTATGGAAAAGTCATATGGTGAAAGAAATCAAAGATGGCGGTCTGAAAGTAATTGACTTCGAAAGCCTTAACGAAACCCTTAAGATTAATTGGTTGAAATCCTGGGTTAAAAATTCTCAAATATTTTGGTATTGCGTCCCTAATTATGTATTTAACAAAATTGGTGGTTTATAACTTGTACTTCTAGCTGATTTCAATATTCATAAATTGCCAATTAAACTATCAGAGTTCCATAAACAGGTATTACTATACTGGAAAATGCTCTATGTACATAACTACTCACCACACTCCTCTATCATATGGAATAACAGATTCATATTACATCGCAGTAAATACTTATTTTACAAGGATTGGATGGAGAAGAATATTTGGTCTATTATACACTTAATGGATGCTAATGGTTGCATGTTAAACTATGAACAACTATGTGAACAATATCAATTCTTTCCCCCAAGAGCTGAATTTACCAAATTAGTTAATGCCTTTCCAAAACAATTTATTAACCAGGTAAAAAAATTGATAACATATAATCCGATGACCCCACAATTACTCAATTTATTTATTAATGGAATTTTATTCACTGACCAAAAGTTTAATAACCGCACAATTAGAAACTGTCTAAACAATACTTTGTTCCCTGGGAAAATAAATAGAAATAACATTCTTTGCAAGTTTGATAATAAATCAATTGAGAGGTTAAGATCCCTTTATCTTAAACTCCCTATTCAACCTAAAGCTAAAGAAACACACTTTAAAATTTTAAATGCAATTTACCCTTCAAAAGAATTATTAAAAAATCGATTTAATATTGATGACAATAAGTGCTCCTTTTGTGAACGGGATATTGAAACGATTGACCACATCTTTTATGAATGCAACCAAACCAAAACATTTTGGATTTGCTTAGAAAGATGGATCAGTTCCAAATTCACACTTCCTGAATCTATTTCTAGAGATATGGTAACTTTTGGAGTATTATTAATAAACAAAACTATGGAACTCTGTTGTAACTTAATATTTTGTTTGGCAAAATTCTTTATTCATAAACAAAGAGTGCTGAGATCATCCCCAGTCTTTAACATCTTTTTATCTGAATTCCAGTTATATTTGAAATCCTTGAAATCCTTCATTGATTCATATGAATCCCTGACTGAAATATTAATGGAATTGCCCACTGATGTATATTAATCCTAATTTATGAATCCCCTTGCTGCCTTTGTTAGCTACTGTTACACTATTACTAATTGTAATACTAATCTTTTATTGTCAATGTTACTTTATATTTCCACTTTAAATATGCCTCTACTAGATATGCCTTATACAGAATTGCACTAAACATACAAATACATCTGTTTCTCAATAAAAATCTATTCAAAAAAAAAAAAGAAAAAAAAATCCCCCTGTCTGACTCACAGCTGGCAGAGGATCCATTACCATAGCAACGGAACACAGCAGGGCCAGCTGATTAGGACTACAAAAACGCATCACTGTAGTTCTAACTGTGGCAGAACTCAGAGAAAAAAGCTGGACTTTAGAACTGCTTGTGTTTTGGGCCTTTTATAACTCATTTTAACCAACCATTGGTACACATGGAATTAGTTTGGCAATTTTAAATTAAGCTTTAAATAAATTTCAAAATAAAAGCCTTAAGATTCGTCTGTGGCTAATGCAGTGCCGCAGAAGATGCAATGATATTAGCTTGCATTATCTTTTCCTCTCAATAACAGCAAGACAGTGCATTAGCATTAGCACAAACATTAGCATTTCACTGTTCCCCACCAGTGCACTGCCGTACGCAGTGCAATAAGATTATCCTGCATGATCTTTTCCACTCAGGTTAGGGCTCTGTCTTGCACATCAAGGCAGAGCATTAGCATTAGCCTTTTACCTTGCATGAGGTATTAGCTATTTCCCTTACTTATTACCCATGTTTAGTATACTGAATGCAGTAAGTCATGCTTGTGACTCTCCACATGGTATTGATGACATTGCAGCTTTCTTTAGCATGGATGCTAATATTTAGCATCAGAATGCTGGGTCCAAACCGACGGGCACACTTTGGCAGGCCCTGGTTAAATTGCTTCAGGAATTTTCTAGTTCTGCTCATGCTGTTTCTCATGTATTTCCTGGCAAGATATTTGTATGTTTATTTCCCAAACAATTCTCGATGACTTTTCCATTACCTATATAAAGGTGTTCTCTGGATTCTTCTCTTATCCCACTAATAAAACATTTTTATGATATCAATCTAATTTTATTAGTCGCCAAATATCATATACATAAGTCTATATTCTCAAATCAGAAACCTGACTTTTCAGCCTTTAAAGAGGAATTCAAACAATATATTAGAGCTCTCCAATATTAAAAAAAATAGAAAAGCCATTAAGACAATGGCTGTGTGCTCACACTTTAATATGTTTCTGACTTTTTATTTATTTATTTTTCTTTTGATTTGTTTGTGCTTGCTATATTACACCCAGGCATTATTGTCTTGTCTGTTTTGTTACTTATTGGTGTTCTTAATTTTGCTGTTTTGTAAACACCTTTATTATCAGTAATAATAATAATAATAATAATAATAATAATAATAATAATAATAATAATAATAATAATAATAATAATAAAAAAAAAAGAAGTGGTTTTGAGTTGTTCTTTAACGGTTTTTTCTTTGCTGTGGAGCACAGCACAACATCAACAATATCTACCTGTCCAAGTTTGATTAAGTTAATAAAATTATTCTGCTGCAGCAGCGCGGCCATGGATGACATGTTAGAGAATTGTCTTTTTGCTCTACAGCTTTGACTGCTTGTGGGGAATTTCCTCATGTAAACAATAACATGCACGGGGTCTATATTTGGAAATATGATTATGTCTGATCAGCTGTGAACCTCACTGCAGAACACACACCCACACACACACACACACAACAGGCTTCTAGTGGCTTTGTGAACCGGTGATGACTGTAATCCATCTCCTTTTATTCCACAGCAACTCATTTGTTCTACATTTTGGGTGGAAAGAAGAAGAGAAGTACAACCACGGTTGATTTGATTTCAAACAATGGCTGGCAATAATTGTTGTATGCCTAACGATCTGGATAGCCTGCTGACGGACAAAAGTTCTCCAGACGCGACCAGAGAGGACTTGGAGAATAAAAACACAGAACTACAGCAGAGTTCCTTGGGCTGCCACCTTATCGTGGTGGAAAGGTTTGAGTGCTCCAATAATCCGAGGAGCTATGCTGTCACAAGGACTCCTCGGAGTCCGGTCCGAGAGCTGAAGTGCGTTCCCTGGAACTGGCCCAACAGACTCTCAACTTAAGACTCCAGAAGCTTCAGATGACCTTGACAATGACACAGCAGTTAATAAAGAGGTGGTCTGACGAGGAGGAGAGTCTTTCAGAGGAAATAGTGTCTCCTGGACCAGCTTGATAGAGACCTTGAACAAATGGAGTACCTTGACCACCAACACATGAGTTTAAGGTCTGAAAATGCTCGGTTTAGGCAAAAATTGATTGAACGGGAGAGAAGAGAGCAAGAGTTCAGGAACCAGGAGATCCAGGGACCAGTTCCAGCTCTCCAAAACATAGGTACAGTTTTCCTGAAGACGTACCAGACAGGAACACTCAGGTACTGGGTACAAGGCCTGGATATTCTAATTCATCTGGTACTTCAGAAAAACTGGCTACCTTGCTGAAACTGGTTCCTGTTCCACCCAATGGATGTGTGGAAACTGTTTTCTGCTCCATGTTACATGAAACGTACGTCAGTAGTGCTACTGATCGCTGACAGCTACTGATCTTAGGCAGGATATTTTTCATCCAATGAAAGAAAATGGATCCACAGATCCAACTGTGTTACAACACCGTCACGACATGATATCTTTCTAATGTTGCTATCGAGGCTCACGAGGAACCCAGATTAAGCCCTGTTTTAACACCAAGAGGGTACAGGGGATTTTTTTCTGATTCAATTCCTCACAAGGGAAGTTTTCTGAGATTTCATAAAAACGAATTTACTATTTTGAATTAAATATTTTTCGGAACTATTTTAACATTGTTTTTCTCACCGATTTCCAGGTTCTTCATCAAATTTTTCAAGCTCTTCCAGACTATTAACGGAAACGACCGTCATTGCTCAGATGTCTAATACAATCTGAGCAAAATCTCAGCACATCAGTCAAAGGGGCGGGACAATCAACCTTATTGGCTTGTGAAATCAGACTATTGGTTGTTTAATCTGTCACTAAAAGCAATCACTAAAGCAATCACTTCAGTTTTTAAAGCTTTTTAGCACTTTTATAATTTAAATAGCCCATAACTCGGAATACGATTCCTCCTTGGAGTCCAGTCCCGACTCGGAGTGACCGAGACGGGACTGGACTGCACTCAGAGACAGGACCCAACATCTCTGGAGGACCAAAACTGACATAATAAGAAATAAAATCATAAGTACATATTTAGTTTTTCATGTCCTTACACATGAGTTTCTGTCAAGAAATGTTTACATTTTCTTTTTCATTTCACCTGTTTTTGACAAAAAAAGTAGAAATTTGTTTCGTCTTTTCCTTATACAAGCCCTCCATCTTTTGTCATCTCTGTGTGCATCTTTATGTTAATGAGGAGAGCTGCCTTCTATGTCCAGCTCCTCCACTATTGGCCAATAGAGCTTTGGAACCAACATCACGGCGTAAGACATTTACGTCTCGCGCAGTTGCTTGGTGCCATCTTTACAGGCCAAAACAAACTTCATCCTGGTGTTTTTATTGTGTTACTGACCGCAGTGAAGTTAGTTTCAAGTTTGATATTCCAATATCAAACATAAACCAGACACACTGAAGAAGTTTCCTGATGTTAGCTTCAACTAATTGACTGAAATGTTACCCAGGCAACTCTGTTTTTACTCATGGACTCATAACCAATGAAACCAACTGGAAGAGCTGGAAGCTGAGCCAGTTGGTGGATCATGTCAGTCAAGTCCAAGTAACCAACACCGATTGTTTTAAGCCTCCTTTAAAGCTTCACGGCTTTAAAGAAGGTTCAAGGTCCTCCAGTTTGAGTCGAGACTGTCGAGGGTTTTTTTTTTCCACCTGCTGCTTCTTCTTCAGTTGCTGTGAACCTGAGTGATAAACAGGAAGTGAGCAGAGACAGACGATGCCAGTCAGGACGGCTTTCACCAGCAACATCGTCCAGCTGCCTGGCATGAAGACCTGGACACGCAACCTGGGGACACGAGAGAGACGGAAGAGTTTGCTGAAATATTTTTTTAAATAATTGAGAAATATAGAAAAAAACAAAACAGACTTCATCATAAAATGCTAAAGCTACTCAGTGGTCAACATCATTCTGCAGCTACTGATGTCACTGACATCATTCATATTGAATGGCATCAATACATGTCACTGACATCATTCAATGTGAATCATGACATCATGATTGTCATGTCTCATGTCTCCTCTGTGACATCACAGGTGATAGCAGCACCTGTGAGTCAGTCAAGTAAACATTGACCTGTTTACATTGAAAATGTAAGCAAGTCAATGTTTACTTTCATTGACATTCAGTAGGTTAAATATTGATAATAAATATGCAATAAATATGAAATGATGTAAAATGCTTAATTTAGGTACAAGGCTAATGTTAGCAGGATGGCTATTATTAGCGTATTGAGTCACTAGCATGTTGCATCACTTAAGCTAAACTTAGCATTTTGGATCATTTTAATTTATTCACTAATGTTAGCATACTGAATTGTGTTAGTTCACTAATCTAATTTTGTTTGTCAACATGCTAGCAGTAACCCTTATCCTACTGGTAGTTTCAATAGACTAGTGACTCAATATGCTAATGATAGCCATCACGCTTGCATTAGCTTTATTCTTAATATCAGCATTTTACATAATTTCATATTTATTAGCAATATTTATCATACTGAATGGATTAAGTTCATGCTAATTAACGTGCACACACTGCACCCGAGCCCTTTGGCCCCTCCTACAGGTGGTGAGCCCATTGGAAGGGGGACTCATGTTCCCTTCCAATGGGCTCACCTCCAGGCCTGGCTCCAGAGTGGGGCCCCGGTGGCCCGCATCCGGGCGACGGAACACTAAGAACATTGTCAGAATTTATAATAAGGGGTTGTAAGGCTGCACTTAGTCTGGTTCCTCACCTAGAACCTCTCTACCAGGGGCATAAAGCCCCAGATAGCACGGCTCCTGGGATCATTGGGACACTCAAACCCCTCCACCACGTTAAGGTGGCAGCCCATGGAGAGGACCTAACTAACCTATCTAACTAACTAACAAATAAAAAAAAACCTAAGAACTAAATAAGTAAGTTTAAATGACGTACAATGGATATAAAAACCCCTGTTCAAATGCCAGGTTTTTGTGATGTAAACACATGACAAGACAAACATTTTCACAACTTTGTCCTCCTTTAACGTGACCTTTAACCTGTACAATGCTATTGAAAAACAAACAGAAACTTTTAAAGCATAAAAATATTCTGTGAAAAACTTACAATAACCTGGTTGGCTAAATATGCAGCACCTTTGGCTTTCACAACAGCACTCAGTCTTTTTGGATAGGACTCTATCAGTGTGGCACATCTTGATGTGGGAATATTTGCCCACTCTTCTTTGCAAAACCGCACCAAATCCGACAGATTGCGAGGGCATCTCTTGTGCGTAGCCCTCTTCTGATCACCCCACAGATGTTTGGTGGGATTGAGGTCTGGACTCTGGCTGGGCCATTCCAAAGCTTTTATCTCACTCCATTTTTTGTTGATTTAGATGTGAGCTTTGGGTCATTGTCAAGCCGAAAGATGAAGTTCCTCCTCGTCTCCAGCTTTCTAACAGAAGCCCGATGGATTTGTGCCAACACTGACTGATAATTGGATCTGTTGATGATTCCGTCCACCCTGGCTAAGGCCCCAGTTCCAGCTGAAGCAAAACAGCCCCAAAGCATGATGATACCTCCACTATGCTTCACTGTAAGTATGGTGCTCTTTTGTAGGTATGAGCACTGTTGTTTTTGCACCAAAGTCACCTTTTGGAAATTTGTGCAAAAAGTTCGACCTTGGGTTCATCAGACCGTGACACATTTTCCCACATATGTTTGGGAGATTTCAGATGTGTCTTTGCAAAATGAAGCTGGGCTTTGGTTTTTCTCTTTGAAAGATAAGGCTTCTGTCTTGCTGCCCTTTCCTTCAGCCCAGACATATGAAGAAGATGGGAGGTTGTTTTCACATGTACTGCACAGCCAGTACTTGCCAGAAATTCTCGGAGCTCCTTCAGCGTTGCTGTCGGCCTCTTGGCAACTTACCAGACCAGTTTTCTTCTTGTCTTTTTCTTGTCAAGTTTGGACGGACGTCCTGTTCTTGCTGATGTTACTGTTGTAGCACTTGATGGTGACAGTCTTCACAGTGTCCCATGGTATATTTAATGAACTGGAAATTCTTTTGTAGCCTCTGAAAATAGCCACACTCCCAGTTCTAAAAGGTGTGCACACTTATGCTGCAGTGAAAATACCTCATTTTCACTGCAGCTCCTTGGAAGATTTCTGTTTGTTTTTCAATTTCATTGCAAAAATGCTTGTCTTGCTGAAATAAAACCTGGCACTTTTTATAACCATTGTAACTCTAATCAAACAATTAAAAAACGACCTAACTACTAGCAAACAATTAAAAACGACCTAACTACTAAGCAAACAATTAAAAAACGACCTAACTACTAAGCAAACAATTAAAAAACGACCTAACAACTAAGCGAACAAGTAAAAAACGACCTAACAACTAAGCGAACAAGTAAAAAACGACCTAACAACTAAGCGAACAAGTAAAAAACGATCTAACAACTAAGCGAACGAGTAAAAAACGACCTAACAACTAAGCGAACAAGTAAAAAACGATCTAACAACTAAGGGAACGAGTAAAAAACGACCTAACTAGTGAGCAAACAATTAAAAACGAGCAAATGCTAAGCGAACAAGTAAAAAAATCCCTAACTATCTAACTAACAACTAATTAAAAATTCACCCCACTACTTCAATCGATGCTCCACAGGCGTAACCTCATCAAACCTGGAGACTCAAAATCCTCTCCCAGTGAGGTCTTCGCGTTAACGAAGGCCTCCCTGGGTAATCCAAATTTTGACTCCAGTTCGACTCGATAGGCCTGAGAGTCTTTGGCTGATGGGATCTCTGGATAGGTGTCCAGATCTATGATGTCCGACACATCATCTGGAGGAATGTCGGGCTCCAGAGTTGAGATGTCACACCTGGCGTCCACTTCCAAAGAAGAAATCAAGGCAGCCGTGGCCTTGGTCATGGTCTGAGAGGGTCCAGGGTTTTCTGGGAGGTTCACTGGAGCAACTCGTGATGAATGTCTCCGAGCGAACCGCCTGAAAAAACCCTGGAGCCTCTCATTCAGGCCTTTGAGCAAAGATCTCGGCTCGACCGGGCGGACGACTTTCTTGGATTTCTTGCCAGATGCATGCAATCGGACAAAAAGGTCCTTAACCATGCCTTTGACTTCATCCACCATATCGCTGATCAAGTCATCAACGTGATTGCTGCGTTTGTTCTCAGAGTCAGAGTCTAAGATGGAATTGACTCTCTCGACCACATACCGGACAATGAGACGGTTTAAATTGTCCGTGCGTTCGGTGTGGAAATCTCCACCAACCTTGATGACCTTAGCAAAAGCTTCCGGCAACTTGTTGCCAACCATCTCTTCGATCTTGGAGTTGTCGATCGGAACACTCTCAAGAGCGTTCGCAACAAACAGCTCCAAGATCTCCTTCAATATCCCGACCAGAACGCAGGTAGTGGTGCGAGCGGGGTCCCCTGTTGCCAGACGCAGGTACTCCATCCAGGTCAAGTTGATGAACAGTCGGTGCACCAGCCCCCTAAGGACGTTGACCGTGATGCGCTGGGTCTCAACAATTGGAGAACTCATTCTGCTTGCCAGGTTCGCTGGTTTGAAGAAAGGTTTGCTCTAAAGGCGAGATGAACAAGAACTAATCCGGGCTCTGAGACAAACGAGGGCGAACAGAGGGCTCGAGAAGAATGCAGTGCAAATAAACACCCTGACATTTGCGACGTCATAGACATCAAACTCGCCGAATTCTATGTTTTCACGTAATAAGTGACGTTTCCCAGGCTTATGGGAAAAAACTGTGTTCGAATGCCGGGTCTGCATCCGGGTCCTCCGAAGACCGCGAATATCAAACGACCGGAAGAGAGGAGCTGTGAACGGCTCGAGCCTCTAGCTAGCAAACACAACCGGACAAGTGGAAGCCTGATACTGCTTTTATTCGCTTTATTTCACTTTAAAAATGCTCGCAGGACGCTGCGCGGTAGGATGAAAAGCAAACGTGTCATTTTGTTGCGTAACATTAAACGAGAAACTAGGCGGCAGCAAAGGACGGCAGCTGTCAAACCTAACGACTGGCAGCCATTGGCGTGACAGCGAATTGTTTTCATCAGGTAGGAAGACGACCTCACCTTCTGCCCTTCACAATAAGAGTTTACATCCGGGTGTGAAATACATACATTATAATACGCCACAATATACTGTTTTACTAAATGTACTAAATACTTTACTACTAAATATCCTGGACATGGAAGGCAGCTCTCATTAACATAAGGAGGGTTTGAATAAGGAAAGGACAAAACAAAAATATCTACTTTTCTTGACTCTTAAATGCATCTTTAGGGGTGTTATGGAAAAATTACCATAATCTGCTAGTCATGTTATATGAAATGTTTGTGAACTCTCACCAAAAAAATGGATGACATTTTGATAAAAATAGCACTTAATGTCCTTTTGAAATTAATAAAATATTCCTGAATTGAATTGAAGTTAAATTCAGTTCAAAAATATATTCTCATAAGAAAATTAGATATAGTGTCAGGTAACTCAGATTACTGTTAATAGCCGGGGCAGAAATAATCGCATGCAGGTGTTCTTTTTTTCTTCAAATTTTTCTTCTATTTTTCTTTAGAGCAAAGTACAGATTACCTTTTGCACATTACAAAAAGAATATAAAACATGTAGTCGCATACATCTACATATGTTTATATAAAATTACACAATAAATAAAACCAAAAGAAGAAAAAAACAAGCAGAAGAAAAAACTAAATAAAAAATATGTAGCTGTGTCAAAGAAGTCTCTGACTTTGACACTTTTGTTGCATTTCTGTGTTTTAAAGAGAATGCACAGAATATCAATGAAGCATTTCTCTGTGTTACTTAGTTGTTGTTGGTTTTTTTTTTTTAGATGTGTCGTTCCTTATGTTCTATTTTACATCTCTCTTTCCATTGGAATTATTTTCTTGTTTCATTACCTCTCCTTAGCTGTCTTCGAAGGTATTCCTTCCACTCCCTGAAGGACATTCCCGATCTGATGAATGACCTGGCCTTCCTCATCCACATGCTGGAGCAGAACGACCCGCTGCTGGTGCAGCGCCTCTCCATGTTCCTGTCGCCGGTCAGCGAGAGCAGACTGCTGGAGCAGAGCCTGGAAAGGCACTGGGGAGAAGAGAAGCTCCAGGCTCTGAGCAGCGTGGACGCGGAGGGCTGCAGCACCCTGCAGCTCGTCGCCCTGCCTCGCCTCCCTCCGGCTCTGTTCACCCTCAGCCAGCTGCACGCCCTCAAACTGGAGCTCATCGCTGACGCTAAGTTCACTTTGCAGGTGGCAAACATGACTTCACTCAGGTGAGTTGTACAGGGAATCAGACGCACTTCTTTTACCCTAGGGAAGAGAATCGGGTCCATTGAAAAAAGTCCAAACTTCATCTGGATGATTTTTCTCAGAATTCTGAGACTAAAATTCAGAATTTTGAGAAAAACTGCAGAATTCTGACAAGAAAAAAATAGAAATTCTGAGATTAAAGTGAGTTTTTTTTCCAGGGACCCTGATCAACTTCCATATGTCCCATAAACCCTTGCTATGATTCCCACAGACACAGGGAGCTCCACTGCCCGGCGGCTGTGGATCCCGGTGCGCTCGCAGTCCTCCAGGAACGCCTCGAGGTTCTCCACATCACCTTCTCTCAGGCGTCACAGATCCCCAGTTGGGTCCTCTCCCTCCGCAACCTGCATGAGCTCCACCTTTCGGGTCGCTTGGGCAGCGAGGGCGGCGTGGGTCACGGCTGGGCCGTGGGGAGCCTGCGGCAGCTCTGCCACCTCCGCGTTCTGGTGATCCATGGGATGCTGGACAGGGTTCCGTCAGAGCTGTGCGAGGTGGCAGGAAGCTTGGTGAAGCTGGAGATACACAACGAAGGCGCAAGGCTGCTTGTGCTGACGGAACTCAAGCGAATGGCGGACCTGACAGAACTCCGGCTGCTGGTAGAGAGGTGGCTCTTCCTCTCCTTGCCTCCACACATCAGGGACTTCCTGAGCCGTCCTTACGCCACCAACGAGGGACACCTTGAGGATCAGTCCAGGCCAGAGTCGGACACTTTCCCGTACTCTCCCACTCAGTGGAGTCACAGATATAAAGTTTAAAGATGACTGATATAACCCTATACACCTAAATTTACAATTTTAACTAAAATTAGTATACTTCTGCACTATGTAACTTTTATGAAAAATATTAAATAATTTTCTTCAAATCAACCTACTTTGCTTAATTTGACATTTTTGACAAGAGCAAAAGAAGACTTTTTTAAGAAACTTCTCTGACTTTATTGTTTATTAAGTATTTCTTTAGGAGCAACCAAGTCCACCTCCAATTTATATTTTCAAAAATGTTGGACCAATAAAATATAGAAGCTGGTGAAAAAAACGACATCTGTTAATATTTTGTTGGTTGTTTTCTGACACATAAAAGGACAATCAGAGTCAATATAAATGGAGTTTAGATCAAAATTTGGCATTGAGTGAATTTGACCTGGAACTAAAGATGACAAAACCTTAATGACCCACTGGGGATTGCATCAAACACAACAGCATTTTCTTTAGGAGTAACAGGAAGTTGGAAAAGTAACAAAGTCAGAATAAGACAATAAATGACCATTTGGATTTAGTAACTGGCTTACAAGTAATATTTCCCTATTAAACCATTTTCTACAAAAGATTGTCTTATAATTTGTATTTAATGTCTTCATTATTCCAGATATAATATTTATGAGGAGTTAGCTAACAACTTGAAGTTGAAGTTATTGAAGTGCAAAATTGGACGCACGCATGTTCGATTAGTGAATTAGTTTATTTTAAAAAAAAAATCTTATGAAAACGGTAGCTGTATTTTAAAGTTTGCTTACGAGAAGGAGTCAAAGTGTGTTTTTAGCCCCGTGATGCTCATGCATCGCTGCGTTTTAATCCAGTAAACATGTCGTTCCAGAGTTCCTCTGGATTACAGTAAAATGTTCACCAAAAAAAAAAGAAAATTCAACCGGACACACACATTATGTTGAACCAGATACAACCCTATACACATATTTTGTTTTCAAACTCCACTGACTTTTATTTGCAACAAAACAAACAACAAACCATCTAAACTATTTATTTTTTTTATTCATCCATACAGTTTCCCGAACTCCTCCCACACTTTGGGAACCACTGGAATAGAAGAACTGAGGGTATACTAATTTGTAAATAATTGAAAAAATTTCCAAGTCCAGCGTAAGAAAGTGAATAGCCAAAATCAGAAGAACATGGATGACATAATGTTTCTGAAACTCACTTCATGTAAATTTTCGAGAGAGAACAGCTTCATATATTACAAATGTGAAGCATAAATAAATCACGATCAGCACCAGGGACAAGTTTCAAAAGCTGATTGGTGGACAGGCTAACTAGTCTTAGCATTCTTAACAGGTTCCGTTGTGAGAAACTGGTGGCATGATCACAAGCTTGATTGACAGCACTGAAACCCTCTTCCTAGCTCAGACTGTTTCTTCACATGGCAGGAAGGAAGCAGAGGAGCTCAACTTTTTTTTTTTACACATTGTTGCATATTCTGCTATCATGACAGTTATAACAAATATGTTTTCTAAAAGTTACCTACTTCATCTCTAAATAAGTAATTTAACTGAATTGTGTTGGTTACATACAGCTGCTGATTTGACAAATGAAAACAATAAATGGGTCAAAAATGGCTTATAATAGCTTATGCTAATCTTCATCTATGTTTTAATAGATTTCACCTATAAAAGTTTGTAAAAGCTCGTAATTATAATTAACAACAGGATTAATAATGTATGTACATTTAAGATTTTATGTAGCAAAAGAAGTTCCTTCTCTGGCTGCAGTCTCTGCTGCTGAAGGATGAGTTGCCGTTCTTCTCCAGGACTCCACACCTCTCAGTCGGGCAGCTTGGAATGTCCTGGTCCTGCACCGGTTCTCCACCCACCCAGACCCACTCGTCACCAAGGTAACGCAGGCCCGTACACATCTACCAACATGTAGCAGGAAGTCAACGTAAACACTGAGGATGAGTTGGTAAAGAACACCGGAGAGCAAACAGCGACCCACCTCCTCAGTGGTTGCCAGTTGGGCTTTCTCTTGTGCAAAGTGGTTGTCGTCGTCTGTGGAGAGGGTCGCCAGGTCGTAGCTGTGGACTTTGTTCAGAGTCCTGCAGTGCTCCAACGCCTCCTCCCAGGTTTTATTCTCCTTCACCAGAGTCAGTGACTCATCGTAGCACATGAACGTATGTTTCTGATCACACTCGCCATTCCTCCACTTGCTGGTAAACGACTCCTTATAAGCGCAGTGTTCGTTTGAGTCTGGTTCTACAAGAAACAGTGGGGAAACATATTCTACCGATGAAATCTGGAGATCGTTCAGCAAATTACGACACTGACATGAAGACGGCTCAATTTCATGTTAAGCTCCAAAGGCACTGGAGTCACCCGTTAAAGTAGGAGAGAATGAAATGAGCTGCAGCACTTGGTTCAAGGTCAGAATCAAGCTTTCACGTATGGAGCGCCCACTCTACCATCAATCAGGCTGCATGTTCACTGGTCAGAAAACCAGTTACTCTCTTTGATACAGTTACTCTATTCAAGTTCCTTTAGAGGTTCCTCTTGTATTTTATAACACAGTCAAGTAACTATGTTACCTTCAGTTGTAAGAATGTATTATATGTCAAATATAACTTAAAAGAAATTTGACATTGTAATTTAACGCCTTGAAATTGGGCCACTGTCTCTTTAAAAACTCCTGCCCTTTCTGAATGTCCGCCTTCAGAAAGTCATCACAACATGGCTCCTCTGACTGTTCAACAATGTTTTTACCAGTGTGGCACTGAGAAGTAGCTCATATAATGAGCTGAGCAGATTTGCAGTCCCAACAGGTGTTTGCTAATTGCTGCTGGCTAGTCTGAAGGAGCTGGATGGAGGAGTTGAGAGGGAGAGGTGCTCCCTCTCAAAGTGGAAGTCTGGAAACTGCCTTTCAGAGGACAAGCTTTATCCTCAAGGGGAATAACATTAGAACCGGTGATGACTGTTCACCGGTTACAATGTTACGAATTACGGTTTGTCCATAATTTCTCTCTAAGCGCTCCAAAGTTTTCAATTTTTGGAAAAACTAAAGTGTAACTGACGTTTGGTTAGAGTGTGGGAAGCAGTGCGATTCTCACCCCAAATAAATTTTGAAATCGCCGTCACGCCCACAAATATCGCCCTATCGGTATCAAACTCGGTCATGACATAGATACGCATGCCTGCTCCGGTGAAATGTTTTCAAAATTTTTCTAGGGCTTACGGTTTTTTGTCTAGGGGCTTCAGAGCAAAGTGATGCGACAGGATTTCCACTCGCTCAGCCAGGTTCACTTCCATGTATTTCTGAAAAATGTCAGACCTCAGCGCACACCATTTTTATCTCGTCGCTGTTATTACTGTGAGTGATGTACAGATATGAATTGCGGGACTATCAGAGACGAAAGATAGCCCTCTCATACGCTTAAAACGGTTTTCCGATACGTATCACGGTTTCAGAACGGGAAGGAGTTGTTCGGACTGCTTTTTTCAGTCAAAACTGACTGGGTGTCTCTCAAAGATAGAATTCTTTCTGTCTCACACACATGACAGTTGCAGAGGATTAATTACCGTAGCAACGAAGCACAGCAGGGCCGAGCAGCTGATTAGAACTACAAAAACGCATCACTGTAGTTTTTACTATGGCAGAGCTCTGAGGACTGAGCTGGCCTTTAGAATTATAAATTAGAACTACAAAAACGCATCACTGTAGTTTTTACTGTGGCAGAGCTCTGAGGAAGGAGCTGGCCTTTAGAACTGCTTGTGTTTTGGGCATTTTATAACTGATTTTAACCAACCATTGTCACACATGAAGCTTAGGCGTAAATTCAACCTGGGAGACTCGATCCAGCTGACATTCATCTCGCAATCGCCACGTCCTACCTCAACCAATCAGGGCTGGAGCAACTCTCCGCTTTGGGCCTATCATCATCCAGGACCGTCTTCAAAAGCCAAGCTAGCAGAGGGTCAACCCGCTCGTCGCTGTGCACAACCAGCGCGTCAGCCGTGCTCTCTTTTTACGTTTCCGACGTTCAGCTAGCTGGTCTCGGCAGCCTCCCGTCACTCCCTGGTCCGCAGGAGGATCACCGATCGTCCTTTCCTTCTTTTACCGCCCAGGTCCAAGGATTATACCTCGGCCGCCGGCTGCACTTCTGTTGTCTCCCAGCGGCTTCCCTCCGATCCATCTGCCGAACCTCGCCCTCCTTTAGCCTCCAACGGCGGCGGCGAAGCAGAAATTCACCTCTACATGTCGTGGACGTAGTCCGTCATCCGCCTGGTTCCCCGCTCCGGCTCACGTTCGCTTAATTGCTGCGGCTCTCCGACGCCGCCCCGCAGTCGTGCGCAGGTCGTCCCCACGACCTGCCTTGGTTCCTCCTGCTCTCCCGGCTCCTCTCACCACGGATTTGCTTCACTACCTGGACAGTCTCCTCCTGTTTGTCTCCGGCAGAACGCTGCCTCCGGACCACTGCGCTCACTTCCGCATGTCTCGGCTCCCAGCCGGCTCTTCAGCCTCATCATACTGTAACCTCTCCCGCCCATCGAGGGCGTTGCCAGGTAAGACGTACCCGCTCCTGTCCAGTTCATCAGCCGTTCGCTCAGCTCTGTCAGCGCATCAGTACTTCAACTCATGTTCGTCTCACCCGTGCGGGTCAGTCTGTGCGTCTCAGAGACATCGCAACGCTTTGTGCAAGCAGCGTCCTGGGTTTCAGCCCATCTCGGTTCTTCGTTCAGCCCCATTCTGGCCGCGAGCGCCGCGGCCCTCTCCTCTTTGCTCGCTTAAATCGCTCCGTCCTGTCCAGAGCCCCAGTTCGCTCCTCGGCTCACCCTGCTCTTTAACCCAGAGGCCCGCCGGCCGCTTGTCACAGCTTCGGCTTCTTTAAACAGAATGTCATCGGGAGAACGGGTTCTTTAACGTTTATGGACGTGTCCGGGTGTTCGTTCGATAAGGGTATTGGTCCACCGTTGCTGCTTTCTTATTTTAGGGGTTGCGCGGTTTGAATATCTTTATTACTTCGCGTTATTCCGTCTATTTCCTCATTTCAGCAGCTGTAGTTGGTCGATCTCCGGTGCGGCTCACGTTGGCCGCCGAGAGTGGCGCTCAAGGCGATTTCGTTTTCTAAGCGGGTCAGGGTTCGCGTCTTTGCTTCTCGCGTCTGTTATCTACTCACCGAATTCATGGTGAACCGACATGTTCGTCACGAGAGTCGGTTTCGGCAAAATTTGGCTCATATGCACTTCGTTCTCTTTCGTGGTTACATGATAATCAACACGTAGGGAATTATAAAAAAAAAAAAAAAAAAAAAAATCACTCAGCCATTGCACTGGTGGTTAGAAGATCCCCGTTTGCGCAGAACAAGAACCCACGCCCATCAGGCAGCCGATATGCAGCGGTCATATGTCCAAGCAGCAGCCCCGTCCATCATTAAGCCACACTGACAGCTTCCACTGCTCTAATTGGGGCGGACGGTTCTCAGCCCACCTCATTGGGCCAACGTAGCACTTCACGGATCTGTCCCAGAACATGGCAGAATGGTTCTCATCATCGTCAGAAGCCGCTCGCAGGCCCTAATCCCATGGCCTTTCTGCATCTACCATACGTTCCTCCCCGCGTCAACCGCAAATGTAAAATACTTGGTAGGATCGGGAGTTTCTTCAGTGTTGTAGATTCAACCGATGTTCAGGAATCAGACTCTTCGTCTCTGATGCTTGCTATAACTGAACTGGCCTCTGGAGATAAATGTTTAGTTTCAAATGAAGAATGTTTAGTCTAACAATCAGCGTTGGCTCTCCGAGCAGCGTGCTCCGATCACCTCAATCAGCTTCGCCTCGACGCGATTCAGCCTCATGAGCATCCTCGTCTGTCAGTTCCGTCTCGTTTCAAGGAGTCGCATGCACTGCCATGCATTAAGGAGTCCATCAACTGTACATGCCGTCAGTTCGACACACGTACACATCGACCCGGCCAATTCTTTCCCCACGACGCAAAGGTCACTCATGCTGTCGTGGCTTCTGCGGGCAATCGCGGCTGGAGCTCGCGGCAGTCCTCCCCACTTCAGTCTCAGTTGCACCCTTCAGCCGATCAAGTGACTATCTTTCTCTGGCGTTCCAGCGATCGCCAGCCCAATGTCGACTCATGGTGCGGCGTCTTGCTCTCGTTTCGGCTCCTGTAGGTATCCTGTCTCGTTCTTCCCCTATTTTCGCACCTTCTGAACATCCCCTTTTTTGGGGGGTTTTTACAGGACGGGTGACGGTTCCGATTATTTTGGTGGGCCGCATTCCATAAGCCGGCTCGTCTCTTAACAATCCAGCTCGATTCAATCCCTCAATTCAATATAATTGCTCCAAGAATTCGAGAAACTCAGGAAGCCGACAAAGTTAAGCGGCTGCCACTGGATCGTCTTTAACTCAAGCCGCTAACAACCTCTTGCGTCTAAGACCTCTAGAGACTTATTCGCTAAACAAGTAAGTCGTCAGCATAATCACCCGAGTCTGGAAATTAACATAAGTCTCACTACTAATTCAGCAGGTTTCATATATACGTGCAACTCGAATGCGTTTAAGGTAATGTAAAGCCTCAAGCCATGCTTACGGCTCTCGGCTCTCTCATGGTCTCCCGCTACCATTTGCTGGACAAATTAGAAATAATTATGTTGATCAGAATTGTACCTTTCATTCATTTTCTCTTCTGCATGCCTGGTAGAACTTGCTCGGCCTATGAAAGGAGCCAGGTCTTTCGCTGCCTGCATCCCACCGCCATCGCTCTCCCTGACCTAATCATCTTTTAGAACCGACGCTCGACTAAATAACTCTCCACATTTCTTCCCGCATTTCAGCTCGTATTGCACCAAATCGGGCTTCGCCCTATTTACTCCTTCCTCGTTAATGTTCACCCGGCAACCCGGCACCAAGTTCTGCCCGCTACAAACTCTTCCTCCTTATTCCTTCAGAATAGCCACCATTCACACTTTCATCGCTCGCCGTCTTGATGATCGTCGAGCCAAACTTCCGTTCGCAATCTTCCCTGGCGAGTACAACTGCCTCTCTAAGCTCTAAACGAAAGGCGCTACCATCTATTTCGCTTACACAGGCGGTTCGGCATCACCGCTGTCCGAAGTGTTCCTACAGCTTCTCTCTGCTGCTCGGCCGCTGGCCGACCTCAGCCTTCCGTTCTGCCAGACCAGAACTTTCAGCGTGCTCGAAGCTCGACGACTATGTCAGCAAAGTGAGTTTCCTGTCAAATAACCGGTGGTGGAGAATAGCTTTCCTAACTCTCATTTCTTCTAGGGTCCGCCGGCCCGTCGGCCGGGTCAATCTGGGCTGCCCGGCGTGCTGACTCATCCACCAACACCTATCAGCCCTGTCAGGCTGCAGGCCCACCAGCGCCTATCAGCCTAGTCAGGCTGCAGGCCCACCAGCGCCTATCAGCCTAGTCAGGCTGTAGGCCCACCAGCGCCTATCAGCCTAGTCAGGCTGCAGGCCCACCAGCGCCTATCAGCCTAGTCAGGCTGCAGGCCCACCAGCGCCTATCAGCCTAGTCAGGCTGCAGGCCCAACGGTGCCTATCAGTCTCGTCAGATTGCAGGCCCAACGGTGCCTATCAGTCTCGTCAGATTGCAGGCTAACGTGCCTATCAGTCTTGTCAGATTGCAGGCCCTCCAGCGCCTATCAGCCTCGTCAGGCTGCAGGCATCAGCGCCTATCAGTCTTGCAGACTGCAGGCTAACAGTGCCTATCAGTTTGCAGGCTGCAGGCTTACCGCGCCTACCAGTCTCGCCAGACTGCAGGCTAACAGTGCCTATCAGTCTCGCCAGGCTGCAGGCCCACCGGCGCCTATCAGCCTGCCAGGCTGCAGGCCCGCCAGCGCCTATCAGTCTCGCCAGTCTGCAGGCTATCGTGCCTACCAGTCTTGCCGACTGCAGGCAACAGCGCCTATCAGTCTTGGCAGTCTGCAGGCCATCAGTGCCTATCAGTCTCGCCAAGCTGCAGGCTCATCATCGCCTATCAGTCTCGCCAGTCTGCAGGCTACCAGTGCCTATCAGTCTCGCCAGTCTGCGGGCCCTTCAACGCCCATCAGCCTAGTCAGGCTGCAGGCCCACCAGAACCTCAGTCTCGCGACTGCAGGCCTAGCAACGGCAGCCTCGCCCGCGTCGGCTGACCAGGCTCCAGCGACGCGGTCGCTCCTAGTCCCCGACTGCAGCACCTTCCGCTGTCGAGCCGACGTCGCCAGACTGCAGGGTCTCATGCGCTGTCTGCCTGTCAGCCTAGTCAGGCTGCAGGCCCACCAGAACCTCAGTCTCGCGACTGCAGGCCTAGCAACGGCAGCCTCGCCCGTGTCGGCTGACCAGGCTCCAGCGACGCGGTCGCTCCTAGTCCCCGACTGCAGCACCTTCCGCTGTCGAGCCGACGTCGCCAGACTGCAGGGTCTCATGCGCTGTCTGCCTGTCAGTCTCGTCAGACTGCAGGCCAACGGGCCTCGGCCCGGCACCCTCTCTTTGGGGGGAAGACTGTCCGAGCTCGGCCGCGACTCACAGTCTTCAGCCGGGGCCGAGCGCCAAAGATTCTGTATCATTAAATCTCTAACTGCTATTCTCTTCTCTGTGTGAGTCTCTCCAGATTGAAATGAAGCTTAGGCGTAAATTCAACCTGGGAGACTCGATCCAGCTGACATTCATCTCGCAATCGCCACGTCCTACCTCAACCAATCAGGGCTGAAGCAACTCTCCGCTTTGGGCCTATCATCATCCAGGACCGTCTTCAAAAGCCAAGCTAGCAGAGGGTCAACCCGCTCGTCGCTGTGCACAACCCACCTCCTCCCCTCTTCTCCACCTCCGTTCTGATGGATGTTTCCAGGATTCTTCTGCACCCAGCTCCACCACCGGTTCCGGCCCCGGGGAAGACTGTCCGAGCTCGGCCGAGCTGATGTCCTGCCCGCGGTGATCCGCGACTCACAGTCTTCAGCCGGGGCCGAGCGCCAAAGATTCTGTATCATTAAATCTCTAACTGCTATTCTCTTCTCTGTGTGAGTCTCTCCAGATTGAAATGGGATTAGTATGTCAATTTTACATTAAGCTTAATGAAAATTTCAAAATAAAAGCTGAATATTTCTCTCAGGCTTTTCAGAAAAACTAACTGCTTCAAGCATTTAGAATTAAGTCTCTTTTTGTGTGTCACACTGACATGAAAGTTGACCTTCTCTTTAGAACTACAATGACTGCAGGGTAGGACTACAACATGGCGAACACTCTGTGCCTACAGAGGAAGTCTGAGCTGATTGGCAGAACTACAACATGCCAGAACTGTCAGTTACTACTGAGGAGAAATGAGCTGGCCATGACAAGTCCTTGTTTTTTGGGAATTTTAGAACTGATTTAAAAACACCATAGTTACACATGGAATTAGTGTTGCCATTAAAAATTAAGCTTAATGAAAATTTCAAAATAAAAGCCTTGACAATTTTTATATCAATTGCTGTTTGGAGAATTTTAGAACTGATTTAACCAATCACTGTTACTCATCTGAATAGATTGGACATTTAAAACGAGGCTTACTGAAATTTTCAAAATAAAAGCCTTAAGATTCCTTTCTGGCTCATGCCTATTTTAGGGAAAATGGCTGCCTCAAACTGATAGAATTATGTCTCCCCCTGTCTGACTCGGTAAACCCATTCAAATACTGTTCAACCTTTTACTTTGTGTCGTTAATTTTCTATGTTTAACTTGAAAAGTCATCTTTCATTAATTTCTATTAATGCAAGGGGCCTAAGAGAATTGACTAAAAGGAAAAGTTTCTTTTTATTCTGTAAAGGGAAAAACGCAAATTTAATATTCTTACAAGAAACTCATTCTAAACAAGAAGATAGCGTCTTTTGGTCTAAACAATGGGGATGAAGCTTATTTCTGTAGAACAAATTATTACTTGAAGAAATAACCCTAAACTTAGATCACCTAAAATTATTTTATTCAACAAACAATATTATAATTGGTGGGGATCTCAATCTTGCTTATGATGAATTTTTTGATAGATGGCCCTCTAAACATAACTCAAGTTACCCTAACAAAATTTTTAACAATTTCTGCAGTGAACAAAATCTAGTTGACGTATGGCGACATCTTAACCCCAACTGCATTCAATTTTCATGGTTTGGCTCAAATAGCAAGTCAAGACTTGATTATTGGCTTATAACAAATGAATTATTATCTAATAAAATTAAATCAGATATCTCTGCTGCACCGTTGACTGACCATAGCCTTATTTCCTTAAAAATGAAACCTCAAAACTGGAAATCAGGTTCAAGTAAATATTGGAAATTCAACTGCAGTCTCCTTAAAAATGACTCCGACTGCCAAGAAATCAAAGAATTAATCCAAAATATTAAGAACTCTGAAGAATTAAGTAGTCCTGTCCAAAAATGGGAATTCTTGAAGTACAAGATCAGACAAGTTTCTATCTCATTCAGTAAACAAATTAAAAAGAAATCCAAAATAAAGAACTAGATATTGTACAACAACTAAATTTATATTGCAATAAGCCCAATCCTTCAATGGAAGACAAACAAAAAATACGAATCCTCCAACCCAAACTAGATGAAATGTATATCCAGAGGGCCAAAGGGGCTTTTATTAGATCAAGAGCGAAGTGGATCGAAGAAGGAGAAAAAAACACGGCCTACTTTTGTAATCTTGAAAGTAGAAGACAACAACAAAATTCTATCAAATCCTTAATAATAAATAATGTAGAAACCAACAATGAAAAGTTAATATCAATTGAAATTTTGAAATTCTATAATAAATTGTATACCTCCAAATTCTCAGAACCAAAGTCTTACACCTTTTTCAAACAAATTGAAACATTTATCCCTAAAATAGAGGATGACTACAAAAAAACTTGTGACAACAAAATTACAATAGAAGAACTTGATAAGGCTGTTAATCGCTTATCAATGAATAAAGCACCGGATCCAGATGGACTTACGGGAAACTTTTATAAACACTTTTGGGCGGACATTGAAATATTACTGCATCAAGTTTTTACAGAAATTTTTAAAAATCATTCTATACCTACTACAATGAATCAAGGAATTATTATATGTATCCCCAAACCAGACAAGGACCCTAGATTTATTGAGAATAGAAGACCTATCACACTCAGAAATTCTGATTATAAATTACTAACTTACATATTTACCATGCGTCTCCAAACAGGAATCTCAAACATTATTGCAGATTCACAATCTGGCTTCTTAAAAGGAAGGTCAATCCACAACAATATTAGGCTGGTGAAGGACCTGATTGAATATAGGGATATGATCCAAGATGATGGCTTTATTCTTTTTCTTGACTTTTATAAAGCCTTTGACTCGGTGGAACATCAGTTCTTATTCTCAGTTCTTGAACATTTTGGTTTTGGAGCCAATTTTATTAACTTAATTCGAGGTTTATATCAAAACACTAATAGTTGTGTATTACTACCTAAAGGCACCACAGCCAGATTTAATATTAATGTTGGTATTCCTCAAGGGTGTCCCATCTCCCCATATCTGTTTAATTTAGTTGCAGAAATGTTAGCAATCTATCTTAAAAACTGTGCAGACATTGAGAAATTAGATGTTTTTGGTACAGAATTAATCAATAGCCAGTTAGCAGATGACACCACCGTTTTCTTAAAAAATGACAAACAGGTTCCAATTATAATTGATAAAATAAAATTTTTCTCTGAGGCTTCAGGACTAACATTAAATCTAAAAAAATGTGAACTTTTAGCCATCCATGACACTACCCTAAAAGAAATATCCAGCATTCCAATTAAATCTGAAATTAAATACTTGGGAACTGTAATAACCAAAACCCAAGAATCAACCTCAACTATTGAAAACAAGATTAAAGAATGTAAATCCAAACTTAACTCATGGCTTCAACGAGACCTCTCTATTTTAGGACGCATTTATTTAACAAAAATGGAAAGCTTATCAAGATTAATTTATTCAACCTATAGCACTGCTATCCCAAATAGTTTAACTAAAACTATTAACCAAATGAACATGAACTTTATTTGGAGGAACAGGCCACACTACTTATGGAAAAGTCATATGGTGAAAGAAATCAAAGATGGCGGTCTGAAAGTAATTGACTTCGAAAGCCTTAACGAAACCCTTAAGATTAATTGGTTGAAATCCTGGGTTAAAAATCCTCAAATATTTTGGTATTGCATCCCTAATTATGTATTTAACAAAATTGGTGGTTTATAACTTGTACTTCTAGCTGATTTCAATATTCATAAATTGCCAATTAAACTATCAGAGTTCCATAAACAGGTATTACTATACTGGAAAATGCTCTATGTACATAACTACTCACCACACTCCTCTATCATATGGAATAACAGATTCATATTACATCGCAGTAAATACTTATTTTACAAGGATTGGATGGAGAAGAATATTTGGTCTATTATACACTTAATGGATGCTAATGGTTGCATGTTAAACTATGAACAACTATGTGAACAATATCAATTCTTTCCCCCAAGAGCTGAATTTACCAAATTAGTTAATGCCTTTCCAAAACAATTTATTAACCAGGTAAAAAATTTGATAACATATAATCCGATGACCCCACAATTACCCAATTTATTTATTAATGGAATTTTATTCACTGACCAAAAGTTTAATAACCGCACAATTAGAAACTGTCTAAACAATACTTTGTTCCCTGGGAAAATAAATAGAAATAACATTCTTTGCAAGTTTGATAATAAATCAATTGAGAGGTTAAGATCCCTTTATCTTAAACTCCCTATTCAACCTAAAGCTAAAGAAACACACTTTAAAATTTTAAATGCAATTTACCCTTCAAAAGAATTATTAAAAAATCGATTTAATATTGATGACAATAAGTGCTCCTTTTGTGAACGGGATATTGAAACGATTGACCACATCTTTTATGAATGCAACCAAACCAAAACATTTTGGATTTGCTTAGAAAGATGGATCAGTTCCAAATTCACACTTCCTGAATCTATTTCTAGAGATATGGTAACTTTTGGAGTATTATTAATAAACAAAACTATGGAACTCTGTTGTAACTTAATATTTTGTTTGGCAAAATTCTTTATTCATAAACAAAGAGTGCTGAGATCATCCCCAGTCTTTAACATCTTTTTATCTGAATTCCAGTTATATTTGAAATCCTTGAAATCCTTCATTGATTCATATGAATCCCTGACTGAAATATTAATGGAATTGCCCACTGATGTATATTAATCCTAATTTATGAATCCCCTTGCTGCCTTTGTTAGCTACTGTTACACTATTACTAATTGTAATACTAATCTTTTATTGTCAATGTTACTTTATATTTCCACTTTAAATATGCCTCTACTAGATATGCCTTATACAGAATTGCACTAAATATACAAATACATCTGATTCTCAATAAAAATCTATTCTAAAAAAAGAAAAAAAAATCCCCCTGTCTGACTCACAGCTGGCAGAGGATCCATTACCATAGCAACGGAACACAGCAGGGCCAGCTGATTAGGACTACAAAAACGCATCACTGTAGTTCTAACTGTGGCAGAACTCAGAGAAAAAAGCTGGACTTTAGAACTGCTTGTGTTTTGGGCCTTTAATAACTCATTTTAACCAACCATTGGTACACATGGAATTAGTTTGGCAATTTTAAATTAAGCTTTAAATAAATTTCAAAATAAAAGCCTTAAGATTCGTCTGTGGCTAATGCAGTGCTGCAGGCGTTGCAATGATATTAGCTTGCATTATCTTTTCCTCTCAATAACAGCAAGACAGTGCATTAGCATTAGCACAAACATTAGCATTTCACTGTTCCCCACCAGTGCACTGCCGTACGCAGTGCAATAAGATTATCCTGCATGATCTTTTCCACTCAGGTTAGGGCTCTGCCTTGTACACAAGGCAGAGCATTAGCATTAGCCTTTTACCTTGCATGAGGTATTAGCTATTTCCCTTACTTATTACCCATGTTTAGTATACTGAATGCAGTAAGTCATGCTTGTGACTCTCCACATGGTATTGATGACATTGCAGCTTTCTTTAGCATGGATGCTAATATTTAGCATCAGAATGCTGGGTCCAAACCGACGGGCAATCTTTGGCAGGCCCTGGTTAAATTTCTTCAGGAATTTTCTAGTTCTGCTCATGCTGTTTCTCATGTATTTTCTGGCAAGATATTTGTATGTTTATTTCCCAAACAATTCTCGATGACTTTTCCATTACCTATATAAAGGTGTTCTTTGGATTCTTCTCTTATCCCACTAATAAAACATTTTTATGTTATCAATCTAATTTTATTAGTCGCCAAATATCATATACATAAGTCTATATTCTCAAATCAGAAACCTGACTTTTCAGCCTTTAAAGAGGAATTCAAACAATATATTAGAGCTCTCCAATATTAAAAAAATAGAAAAGCCATTAAGACAATGGCTGTGTGCTCACACTTTAATATGTTTCTGACTTTTTATTTATTTATTTTCCTTTTGATTTGTTTGTGCTTGCTATATTACACCCAGGCATTATTGTCTTGTCTGTTTTGTTACTTATTGGTGTTCTTAATTTTGCTGTTTTGTAAACACCTTTATTATCAGTAATAATAATAATAATAATAATAATAATAATAATAATAATAATAATATAATAATAATAAAAGAAGTGGTTTTGAGTTGTTCTTTAACGGTTTTTTCTTTGCTGTGGAGCACAGCACAACATCAACAATATCTACCTGTCCAAGTTTGATTAAGTTAATAAAATTATTCTGCTGCAGCAACGCGGCCATGGATGACATGTTAAAAAATTGTCTTTTTGCTCTCCAGCTTTGACTGCTTGTGGGGAATTTCCTCATGTAAACAATAACATGCACGGGGTCTATATTTGGAAATATGATTACGTCTGACCAGCTGTGAACCTCACTGCAGAACACACACCCACACCCACACACACACACAGGCTTCTAGTGGCTTTGTGAACCGGTGATGACTGTAATCCATCTCCTTTTATTCCACAGAGCAACTCATTTGTTCTACATTTCGGGTGGAAAGAAGAAAAGTACAACCACGGTCGATTTGATTTCAAACAATGGCTGGCAATAATTGTTGTATGCCTAACGATCTGGATAGCCTGCTGACGGACAGAAGTTCTCCAGACGCGACCAGAGAGGACTTGGAGAATAAAAACGCAGAACTACAGCAGAGTTCCTTGGGCTGCCACCTTATCGTGGTGGAAAGGTTTGAGTGCTCCAATAATCCGAGGAGCTATGCTGTCACAAGGACTCCTCGGAGTCCGGTCCCAGAGCTGAAGTGCGTTCCCTGGAACTGGCCCAACAGACTCTCAACTTAAGACTCCAGAAGCTTCAGATGACCTTGACAATGACACAGCAGTTAATAAAGAGGTGGTCTGACGAGGAGGAGAGTCTTTCAGAGGAAATAGAGTGTCTCCTGGACCAGCTTGATAGAGACCTTGAACAAATGGAGTACCTTGACCACCAACACATGAGTTTAAGGTCTGAAAATGCTCGGTTTAGGCAAAAATTGTTTGAATGAGAGAGAAGAGAGCAAGAGTTCAGGAATTAGGAGATCCAGGGACCAGTTCCAGCTCTCCAAAACATAGGTACAGTTTTCCTGAAGACGTACCAGACAGGAACACTCAGGTACTGGGTACAAGGCCTGGATATTCTAATCCATCTGGTACTTCAGAAAAACTGGCTACCTTGCTGAAACTGGTTCCTGTTCCACCCAATGGATGTGTGGAGAAACTGTTTTCTGCTCCATGTTACATGAAACGTACGTCAGTAGTGCTACTGATCGCTGACAGCTACTGATCTTAGGCAGGATATTTTTCATCCAATGAAAGAAAATGGATCCACAGATCCAACTGTGTTACAACACCGTCACGACATGATATCTTTCTAATGTTGCTATCGAGGCTCACGAGGAACCCAGATTAAGCCCTATTTTAACACCAAGAGGGTACTGGAGATTTTTTTCTGATTCAATTCCTCACAAGGGAAGTTTTCTGAGATTTCATAAAAACGAATTTACTATTTTGAATTAAATATTTTTCGGAACTATTTTAACATTGTTTTTCTCACCGATTTCCAGGTTCTACATCAAATTTTTCAAGCTCTTCCAGACTATTAACGGAAACGACCGTCATTGCTCAGATGTCTAATACAATCTGAGCAAAATCTCAGCACATCAGTCAAAGGGGCGGGACAATCAACCTTATTGGCTTGTGAAATCAGACTATTGGTTGTTTAATCTGTCACTAAAAGCAATCACTTCAGTTTTTAAAGCTTTTTAGCACTTTTTATAATTTAAATAGCCCATAACTCGGAATACGATTCCTCCTTGGAGTCCAGTCCCGACTCGGAGTGACCGAGACGGGACTGGACTGCACTCAGAGACAGGACCCAACATCTATGGAGGACCAAAACTGACATAATAAGAAATAAAAGCATAAGTACATATTTAGTTTTTCATGTCCTTACACATGAGTTTCTGTCAAGAAATGTTTACATTTTCTTTTTCATTTCACATGTTTTTGACAAAAAAGTAGATATTTTGTTTCGTCTTTTCCTTATACAAGCCCTCCATCTTTTGTCATCTTTGTGTGCATCTTTATGTTAATGAGGAGAGCTGCCTTCTATGTCCAGCTCCTCCACTATTGGCCAAAAGAGCTTTGGATCCAACATCACGGCGTAAGACATTTACGTCTCGCGCAGTTGCTTGGTGCCATCTTTACAGGCCAAAACAAACTTCATCCTGGTGTTTTTATTGTGTTACTGACCGCAGTGAAGTTAGTTTCAAGTTTGATATTCCAATATCAAACATAAACCAGACACACTGAAGAAGTTTCCTGATGTTGACCTTTGTCCCTTAGCTTCAACTAATTGACTGAAATGTTACCCAGGCAACTCTGCTTTTACTCATGGACTCATAACCAATGAAACCAACTGGAAGAGCTGGAAGCTGAGCCAGTTGGTGGATCATGTCAGTCAAGTCCAAGTAACCAACACCGATTGTTTTAAGCCTCCTTTAAAGCTTCACGGCTTTAAAGAAGGTTCAAGGTCCTCCAGTTTGAGTCGAGACTGTCGAGGTTTTTTTTTTTCCACCTGCTGCTGCTTCTTCAGTTGCTGTGAACCTGAGTGATAAACAGGAAGTGAGCAGAGACAGACGGTGCCAGTCAGGACGGCTTTCACCAGCAACATCGTCCAGCTGCCTGGCATGAAGACCTGGACACGCAACCTAGGGACACGAGAGAGACGGAAGAGTTTGCTGAAATATTTTTTAAATAATTGAGAAATATAGAAAAAAACAAAACAGACTTCATCATAAAATGCTAAAGCTACACAGTGATCAACATCATTCTGCAGCTACTGATGTCACTGACATCATTCATATTGAATGGCATCAATACATGTCACTGACATCATTCAATGTGAATCATGACATCATGATTGTCATGTCTCATGTCTCCTCTGTGACATCACAGGTGATAGCAGCACCTTTGAGTCAGTCAAGTAAACATTGACCTGTTTACATTGACAATGTAAGCAAGTCAATGTTTACTTTCATTGACATTCAGTATGTTAAATATTGATAATAAATATGCAATAAATATGAAATGATGTAAAATGCTTAATTTAGGTACAAGGCTAATGTTAGCAGGATGGCTATTATTAGCGTATTGAGTCACTAGCATGTTGCATCACTTAAGCTAAACTTAGCATTTTGGATCATTTTAATTTATTCACTAATGTTAGCATACTGAATTGTGTTAGTTCACTAATCTAATTTTGTTTGTCAACATGCTAGCAGTAACCCTTATCCTACTGGTAGTTTCAATAGACTAGTGACTCAATATGCTAATGATAGCCATCACGCTTTCATTAGCTTTATTCTTAATATAAGCATTTTACATAATTTCATATTTATTAGCAATATTTATCATACTGAATGGATTAAGTTAATGCTAATTAACGTGCACACACTGCACCCGAGCCCTTTGGCCCCTCCTACAGGTGGTGAGCCCATTGGAAGGGGGACTCATGTTCCCTTCCAATGGGCTCACCTCCAGGCCTGGCTCCAGAGTGGGGCCCCGGTGGCCCGCATCCGGGCAACGGAACACTAAGAACATTGTCAGAATTTATAATAAGGGGTTTTAAGGCTGCACTTAGTCTGGTTCCTCACCTAGAACCTCTCTACCAGGGGCATAAAGCCCCAGATAGCACGGCTCCTGGGATCATTGGGACACTCAAACCCCTCCACCACGTTAAGGTGGCAGCCCATGGAGAGGACCTAACTAACCTATCTAACTAACTAACAAATAAAAAAAAACCTAAGAACTAAATAAGTAAGTTTAAATGGATATAAAAACCCCTGTTCAAATGCCAGGTTTTTTGTGATGTAAACACATGACAAGACAAACATTTTCACAACTTTGTCCTCCTTTAACGTGACCTTTAACCTGTACAATGCTATTGAAAAACAAACAGAAACCTTTAAAGCATAAAAATATTCTGTGAAAAACTTACAATAACCTGGTTGGCTAAATATGCAGCACCTTTGGCTTTCACAACAGCACTCAGTCTTTTTGGATAGGACTCTATCAGTGTGGCACATCTTGATGTGGGAATATTTTCCCACTCTTCTTTGCAAAACCGCACCAAATCCGACAGATTGCGAGGGCATCTCTTGTGCGTAGCCCTCTTCTGATCACCCCACAGATGTTTGGTGGGATTGAGGTCTGGACTCTGGCTGGGCCATTCCAAAGCTTTTATCTCACTCCATTTTTTGTTGATTTAGATGTGAGCTTTGGGTCATTGTCAAGCCGAAAGATGAAGTTCCTCCTCGTCTCCAGCTTTCTAACAGAAGCCCGATGGTTTTGTGCCAACACTGACTGATAATTGGATCTGTTGATGATTCCGTCCACCCTGGCTAAGGCCCCAGTTCCAGCTGAAGCAAAACAGCCCCAAAGCATGATGATACCTCCACTATGCTTCACTGTAAGTATGGTGCTCTTTTGTAGGTATGAGCACTGTTGTTTTTGCACCAAAGTCACCTTTTGGAAATTTGTGCAAAAAGTTCGACCTTGGGTTCATCAGACCGTGACACATTTTCCCACATATGTTTGGGAGATTTCAGATGTGTCTTTGCAAAATGAAGCTGGGCTTTGGTTTTTCTCTTTGAAAGATAAGGCTTCTGTCTTGCTGCCCTTTCCTTCAGCCCAGACATATGAAGAAGATGGGAGGTTGTTTTCACATGTACTGCACAGCCAGTACTTGCCAGAAATTCTCGGAGCTCCTTCAGCGTTGCTGTCGGCCTCTTGGCAACTTACCAGACCAGTTTTCTTCTTGTCTTTTTCTTGTCAAGTTTGGACGGACGTCCTGTTCTTGCTGATGTTACTGTTGTAGCACTTGATGGTGACAGTCTTCACAGTGTCCCATGGTATATTTAATGAACTGGAAATTCTTTTGTAGCCTCTGAAAATAGCCACACTCCCAGTTCTAAAAGGTGTGCACACTTATGCTGCAGTGAAAATACCTCATTTTCACTGCAGCTCCTTGGAAGATTTCTGTTTGTTTTTCAATTTCATTGCAAAAATGCTTGTCTTGCTGAAATAAAACCTGGCATTTGAACAGGGGTGTAGACTTTTTATAACCATTGTAACTCTAATCAAACAATTAAAAAACGACCTAACTACTAGCAAACAATTAAAAACGACCTAACTACTAAGCAAACAATTAAAAAACGACCTAACAACTAAGCGAACAAGTAAAAAACGACCTAACAACTAAGCGAACAAGTAAAAAACGACCTAACAACTAAGCGAACAAGTAAAAAACGACCTAACAACTAAGCAAACAAGTAAAAAAGATCTAACAACTAAGCGAACGAGTAAAAAACGACCTAACTAGTGAGCAAACAATTAAAAACGAGCAAATGCTAAGCGAACAAGTAAAAAAATCCCTAACTATCTAACTAACAACTAATTAAAAATTCACCCCACTACTTCAATCGATGCTCCACAGGCGTAACCTCATCAAACCTGGAGACTCAAAATCCTCTCCCAGTGAGGTCTTCGCGTTAACGAAGGCCTCCCTGGGTAATCCAAATTTTGACTCCAGTTCGACTCGATAGGCCTGAGAGTCTTTGGCTGATGGGATCTCTGGATAGGTGTCCAGATCTATGATGTCCGACACATCATCTGGAGGAATGTCGGGCTCCAGAGTTGAGATGTCACACCTGGCGTCCACTTCCAAAGAAGAAATCAAGGCAGCCGTGGCCTTGGTCATGGTATGAGAGGGTCCAGGGTTTTCTGGGAGGTTCACTGGAGCAACTCGTGATGAATGTCTCCGAGCGAACCGCCTGAAAAAACCCTGGAGCCTCTCATTCAGGCCTTTGAGGAAAGATCTCGGCTCGACCGGGCGGACGACTTTCTTGGATTTCTTGCCAGATGCATGCAATCGGACAAAAAGGTCCTTAACCATGCCTTTGACTTCATCCACCATATCGCTGATCAAGTCATCAACGTGATTGCTGCGTTTGTTCTCAGAGTCAGAGTCTAAGATGGAATTGACTCTCTCGACCACATACCGGACAATGAGACGGTTTAAATTGTCCGTGCGTTCGGTGTGGAAATCTCCACCAACCTTGATGACCTTAGCAAAAGCTTCCGGCAACTTGTTGCCAACCATCTCTTCGATCTTGGAGTTGTCGATCGGAACACTCTCAAGAGCGTTCGCAACAAACAGCTCCAAGATCTCCTTCAATATCCCGACCAGAACGCAGGTAGTGGTGCGAGCGGGGTCCCCTGTTGCCAGACGCAGGTACTCCATCCAGGTCAAGTTGATGAACAGTCGGTGCACCAGCCCCCTAAGGACGTTGACCGTGATGCGCTGGGTCTCAACAATTGGAGAACTCATTCTGCTTGCCAGGTTCGCTGGTTTGAAGAAAGGTTTGCTCTAAAGGCGAGATGAACAAGAACTAATCCGGGCTCTGAGACAAACGAGGGCGAACAGAGGGCTCGAGAAGAATGCAGTGCAAATAAACACCCTGACATTTGCGACGTCATAGACATCAAACTCGCCGAATTCTATGTTTTCACGTAATAAGTGACGTTTCCCAGGCTTATGGGAAAAAACTGTGTCCGAATGCCGGGTCTGCATCCGGGTCCTCCGAAGACCGCGAATATCAAACGACCGGAAGAGAGGAGCTGTGAACGGCTCGAGCCTCTAGCTAGCAAACACAACCGGACAAGTGGAAGCCTGATACTGCTTTTATTCGCTTTATTTCACTTTAAAAATGCTCGCAGGACGCTGCGCGGTAGGATGAAAGCAAACGTGTCATTTTGTTGCGTAACATTAAACGAGAAACTAGGCGGCAGCAAAGGACGGCAGCTGTCAAACCTAACGACTGGCAGCCATTGGCGTGACAGCGAATTGTTTTCATCAGGTAGGAAGACGACCTCACCTTCTGCCCTTCACAATAAGAGTTTACATCCGGGTGTGAAATACATACATTATAATACGCCACAATATACTGTTTTACTAAATGTACTAAATACTTTACTACTAAATATCCTGGACATGGAAGGCAGCTCTCATTAACATAAGGAGGGTTTGAATAAGGAAAGGACAAAACAAAATATCTACTTTTCTTGACTCTTAAATGCATCTTTAGGGGTGTTATGGAAAAATTACCATAATCTGCTAGTCATGTTATATGAAATGTTTGTGAACTCTCACCAAAAAAACTACTTGAGTTTTTTTGTACGAGGTTGGATGACATTTTGATAAAAATAGCACTTAATGTCCTTTTGAAATTAATAAAATATTCCTGAATTGAATTGAAGTTAAATTCAGTTCAAAAATATATTCTCATAAGAAAATTAGATATAGTGCCAAGTAACTCAGATTATTGTTAATAGCCGGGGCAGAAATAATCGCATGCAGATGTTCTTTTTTTCTTCAAATTTTTCTTCTATTTTTCTTTAGAGCAAAGTACAGATTACCTTTTGCACATTACAAAAAGAATATAAAACATGTAGTCGCATACATCTACATATGTTTATATAAAATTACACAATAAATAAAACCAAAAGAAGAAAAAAACAAGCAGAAGAAAAAACTAAATAAAAAATATGTAGCTGTGTCAAAGAAGTCTCTGACTTTGACACTTTTGTTGCATTTCTGTGTTTTAAAGAGAATGCACAGAATATCAATGAAGCATTTCTCTGTGTTACTTAGTTGTTGTTGGGTTTTTTTTTTAGATGTGTCGTTCCTTATGTTCTATTTACATCTCTCTTTCCATTGGAATTATTTTCTTGTTTCATTACCTCTCCTTAGCTGTCTTCGAAGGTATTCCTTCCACTCCCTGAAGGACATTCCCGATCTGATGAATGACCTGGCCTTCCTCATCCACATGCTGGAGCAGAACGACCCGCTGCTGGTGCAGCGCCTCTCCGTGTTCCTGTCGCCGGTCAGCGAGAGCAGACTGCTGGAGCAGAGCCTGGAAAGGCACTGGGGAGAAGAGAAGCTCCAGGCTCTGAGCAGCGTGGACGCGGAGGGCTGCAGCACCCTGCAGCTCGTCGCCCTGCCTCGCCTCCCTCCGGCTCTGTTCACCCTCAGCCAGCTGCACGCCCTCAAACTGGAGCTCATCGCTGACGCCAAGTTCACTTTGCAGGTGGCAAACATGACTTCACTCAGGTGAGTTGTGAAGGGAATCAGACGCACTTCCTTTACCCTAGGGAAGAGAATCGGGTCCATTGAAAAAAGTCCAAACTTAATCTGGATGATTTTTCTCAGAATTCTGAGACTAAAATTCAGAATTTTGAGAAAAACTGCAGAATTCTGACAAGAAAAAAATAGAAATTCTGAGATTAAAGTGAGTTTTTTTTCCAGGGACCCTGATCAACTTCCATATGTCCCATAATCCCTTGCTATGATTCCCACAGACACAGGGAGCTCCACTGCCCGGCGGCTGTGGATCCCGGTGCGCTCGCAGTCCTCCAGGAACGCCTCGAGGTTCTCTACATCACCTTCTCTCAGGCGTCACAGATCCCCAGTTGGGTCCTCTCCCTCCGCAACCTGCATGAGCTCCACCTTTCGGGTCGCTTGGGCAGCGAGGGCGGCGTGGGTCACGGCTGGGCCGTGGGGAGCCTGCGGCAGCTCTGCCACCTCCGCGTTCTGGTGATCCATGGGATGCTGGACAGGGTTCCGTCAGAGCTGTGCGAGGTGGCAGGAAGCTTGGTGAAGCTGGAGATACACAACGAAGGCGCAAGGCTGCTTGTGCTGACGGAACTCAAGCGAATGGCGGACCTGACAGAACTCCGGCTGCTGGTAGAGAGGTGGCTCTTCCTCTCTTGCCTCCACACATCAGGGACTTCCTGAGCCGTCCTTACGCCACCAACGAGGGACACCTTGAGGATCAGTCCAGGCCAGAGTCGGACACTTTCCCGTACTCTCCCACTCAGTGGAGTCACAGATATAAAGTTTAAAGATGACTGATATAACCCTATACACCTAAATTTACAATTTTAACTAAACTTAGTATACTTCTGCACTATGTAACTTTTATGAAAAATATTAAATAATTTTCTTCAAATCAACCTACTTTGCTTAATTTGACATTTTTGACAAGAGCAAAAGAAGACTTTTATAAGAAACTTCTCTGACTTTATTGTTTATTAAGTATTTCTTTAGGAGCAACCAAGTCCACCTCCAATTTATATTTTCAAAAATGTTGGACCAATAAAATATAGAAGCTGGTGAAAAAAACGACATCTGTTAATATTTTGTTGGTTGTTTTCTGACCAAAAGGACAATCAGAGTCAATATAAATGGAGTTTAGATCAAAATTTGGCATTGAGTGAATTTGACCTGGAACTAAAGATGATAAAAGCCTTAATGACCCACTGGGGATTGCATCAAACACAACAGCATTTTCTTTAGGAGTAACAGGAAGTTGGAAAAGTAACAAAGTCAGAATAAGACAATAAATGACCATTTGGATTTAGTAACTGGCTTACAAGTAATATTCCCCTATTAAACCATTTTCTACAAAAGATTGTCTTATAATTTGTATTTAATGTCTTCATTATTCCAGATATAATATTTATGAGGAGTTAGCTAACAACTTGAAGTTGAAGTTATTGAAGTGCAAAATTGGACGCACGCATGTTCAATTAGTGAATTAGTTTATTTTTAAAAAAAAATCCTATGAAAACGGTAGCTGTATTTTAAAGTTTGCTTACGAGAAGGAGTGAAAGTGTGTTTTTAGCCCCGTGATGCTCATGCGTCGCTGCATTTTAATCCAGTAAACATGTCGTTCCAGAGTTCCTCTGGATTACAGTAAAATGTTCACCAAAAAAAAAAGAAAATTCAACCGGACACACACATTATGTTGAACCAGATACAACCCTATACACATATTTTGTTTTCAAACTCCACTGACTTTCATTTGCAACAAAACAAACGACAAACCATCTAAACTATTTATTTTTTTATTCATCCATACAGTTTCCCGAACTCCTCCCACACTTTGGGAACCACTGGAATAGAAGAACTGAGGGTATACTAATTTGTAAATAATTGAAAAAATTTCCAAGTCCAGCGTAAGAAAGTGAATAGCCAAAATCAGAAGAACATGGATGACATAATGTTTCTGAAACTCACTTCATGTAAATTTTTGAGAGAGAACAGCTTCACATATTACAAATGTGAAGCATAAATAAATCACGATCAGCACCAGGGACAAGTTTCAAAAGCTGATTGGTGGACAGGCTAACTAGTCTTAGCATTCTTAACAGGTTCCGTTGTGAGAAACTGGTGGCATGATCACAAGCTTGATTGACAGCACTGAAACCCTCTTCCTAGCTCAGACTGTTTCTTCACATGGCAGGAAGGAAGCAGAGGAGCTCGACTTTTTTTTCTTTTTTTACACATTGTTGCATATTCTGCTATCATGACATTTATAACAAATATGTTTTCTAAAAGTTACCTACTTCATCTCTAAATAAGTAATTTAACTGAATTGTGTTGGTTACATACAGCTGCTGATTTGACAAATGAAAACAATAAATGGGTCAAAAATGGCTTATAATAGCTTATGCTAATCTTCATCTATGTTTAATAGATTTCACCTATAAAAGTTTGTAAAAGCTCGTAATTATAATTAACAACAGGATTAATAATGTATGTACATTTAAGATTTTATGTAGCAAAAGAAGTTCCTTCTCTGGCTGCAGTCTCTGCTGCTGAAGGATGAGTTGCCGTTCTTCTCCAGGACTCCACACCTCTCAGTCGGGCAGCTTGGAATGTCCTGGTCCTGCACCGGTTCTCCACCCACCCAGACCCACTCGTCACCAAGGTAACGCAGGCCCGTCCACATCTACCAACATGTAGCAGGAAGTCAACGTAAACACTGAGGATGAGTTGGTAAAGAACACCGGAGAGCAAACAGCGACCCACCCTCCTCAGTGGTTGCCAGTTGGGCTTTCTCTTGTGCAAAGTGGTTGTCGTCGTCTGTGGAGAGGGTCGCCAGGTCGTAGCTGTGGACTTTGTTCAGAGTCCTGCAGTGCTCCAACGCCTCCTCCCAGGTTTTATTCTCCTTCACCAGAGTCAGTGACTCATCGTAGCACATGAACGTATGTTTCTGATCACACTCGCCATTCCTCCACTTGCTGGTAAACGACTCCTTATAAGCGCAGTGTTCGTTTGAGTCTGGTTCTACAAGAAACAGTGGGGAAACATATTCTACCGATGAAATCTGGAGATCGTTCAGCAAATTACGACACTGACATGAAGACGGCTCAATTTCATGTTAAGCTCCAAAGGCACTGGAGTCACCCGTTAAAGTAGGAGAGAATGAAATGAGCTGCAGCACTTGGTTCAAGGTCAGAATCAAGCTTTCACGTATGGAGCGCCCACTCTACCATCAATCAGGCTGCATGTTCACTGGTCAGAAAACCAGTTACTCTCTTTGATACAGTTACTCTATTCAAGTTTCTATAGAGGTTCCTCTTGTATTTTATAACACAGTCAAGTAACTATGTTACCTTCAGTTGTAAGAATGTATTATATGTCAAATATAACTTAAAAGAAATTTGACATTGTAATTTAACGCCTTGAAATTGGGCCACTGTCTCTTTAAAAACTCCTGCCCTTTCTGAAAGTCCGCCTTCAGAAAGTCATCACAACATGGCTCCTCTGACTGTTCAACAATGTTTTTACCAGTGTGGCACTGAGAAGTAGCTCATATAATGAGCTGAGCAGATTCACAGTCCCAACAGGTGTTTGCTAATTGCTGCTGGCTAGTCTGAAGGAGCTGGATGGAGGAGTTGAGAGGGAGAGGTGCTCCCTCTCAAAGTGGAAGTCTGGAAACTGCCTTTCAGAGGACAAGCTTTATCTTCAAGGGGAATAACATTAGAACCGGTGATGACTGTTCACCGGTTACAATGTTACGAATTACGGTTTGTCCATAATTTCTCTCTAAGCGCTCCAAAGTTTTCAATTTTTGGAAAAACTAGAGTGTAACTGACGTTTGGTTAGAGTGTGGGAAGCAGTGCGATTCTCACCCCAAATAAATTTGAAATCGCCGTCACGTCCACAAATATCGCCCTATCGGTATCAACTCGGTCATGACATAGATACGCATGCCTGCTCCGGTGAAATGTTTTCAAAATTTTTCTAGGGCTTACGGTTTTCTGTCTAGGGGCTTCAGAGCAAAGTGATGCGACAGGATTTCCACTCGCTCAGCCAGGTTCACTTCCATGTATTTCTGAAAAATGTCAGACCTCAGCGCACACCATTTTTATCTCGTCGCTGTTATTACTGTGAGTGATGTACAGATATGAATTGCGGGACTATCAGAGACGAAAGATAGCCCTCTCATACGCTTCAAACGGTTTTCCGATACGTATCACGGTTTCAGAACGGGAAGGAGTTGTTCGGACTGCTTTTTTCAGTCAAAACTGACTGGGTGTCTCTCAAAGATAGAATTCTTTCTGTCTCACACACATGACAGTTGCAGAGGATTAATTACCGTAGCAACGAAGCACAGCAGGGCCGAGCAGCTGATTAGAACTACAAAAACGCATCACTGTAGTTTTTACTATGGCAGAGCTCTGAGGACTGAGCTGGCCTTTAGAATTATAAATTAGAACTACAAAAACGCATCACTGTAGTTTTTACTGTGGCAGAGCTCTGAGGAAGGAGCTGGCCTTTAGAACTGCTTGTGTTTTGGGCATTTTATAACTGATTTTAACCAACCATTGTCACACATGGGATTAGTATGTCAATTTTACATTAAGCTTAATGAAAATTTCAAAATAAAAGCTGAATATTTCTCTCAGGCCTTTCAGAAAAAACTAACTGCTTCAAGCATTTAGAATTAAGTCTCTTTTTGTGTCACACTGACATGAGAGTTGACCTTCTCTTTAGAACTACAATGACTGCAGGGTAGGACTACAACATGGCGGAACACTCTGTGCCTACAGAGGAAGTCTGAGCTGATTGGCAGAACTACAACATGCCAGAACTGTCAGTTACTACTGAGGAGAAATGAGCTGGCCATGACAAGTCCTTGTTTTTTGGGAATTTTAGAACTGATTTAAAAACACCATAGTTACACATGGAATTAGTGTTGCCATTAAAAATTAAGCTTAATGAAAATTTCAAAATAAAAGCCTTGACAATTTTTATATCAATTGCTGTTTTGGAGAATTTTAGAACTGATTTAACCCAATCACTGTTACTCATCTGAATAGATTGGACATTTAAAACGAGGCTTACTGAAATTTTCAAATAAAAGCCTTAAGATTCCTTTCTGGCTCATGCCTATTTTAGGAAAAATGGCTGCCTCAAACTGATAGAATTATGTCTCCCCCTGTCTGACTCGGTAAACCCATTCAAATACTGTTCAACCTTTTACTTTGTGTCGTTAATTTTCTATGTTTAACTTGAAAAGTCATCTTTCATTAATTTCTATTAATGCAAGGGGCCTAAGAGATTTGACTAAAAGGAAAAGTTTCTTTTTATTCTGTAAAGGGAAAAACGCAAATTTAATATTCTTACAAGAAACTCATTCTAAACAAGAAGATAGCGTCTTTTGGTCTAAACAATGGGGAGATTAAGCTTATTTCTGTCATGGCTCTTCAAGATCAGCAGGGGTCGCTATTCTTCTTCAAAACTTCCAGGGTCAAATAATATCAAATAAAATGGATGAAAATGGTCACTGGCTATTTCTTACTATCTGTTTGGATAACGTAATACTTATATTATTAAATATATATGGTTATAACAACCAAACCCAGAACAAATTATTACTTGAAGAAATAACCCTAAACTTAGATCACCTAAAATTATTTTATTCAACAAACAATATTATAATTGGTGGGGATCTCAATCTTGCTTATGATGAATTTTTTGATAGATGGCCCTCTAAACATAACTCAAGTTACCCTAACAAAATTTTTAACAATTTCTGCAGTGAACAAAATCTAGTTGACGTATGGCGACATCTTAACCCCAACTGCATTCAATTTTCATGGTTTGGCTCAAATAGCAAGTCAAGACTTGATTATTGGCTTATAACAAATGAATTATTATCTAATAAAATTAAATCAGATATCTCTGCTGCACCGTTTGACTGACCATAGCCTTATTTCCTTACAAATGAAACCTCAAAACTGGAAATCAGGTTCAAGTAAATATTGGAAATTCAACTGCAGTCTCCTTAAAAATGACTCTGACTGCCAAGAAATCAAAGAATTAATCCAAAATATTAAGAACTCTGAAGAATTAAGTAGTCCTGTCCAAAAATGGGAATTCTTGAAGTACAAGATCAGACAAGTTTCTATCTCATTCAGTAAACAAATTAAAAAGGAAATCCAAAATAAAGAACTAGATATTGTACAACAACTAAATTTATATTGCAATAAGCCCAATCCTTCAATGGAAGACAAACAAAAAATACGAATCCTCCAACCCAAACTAGATGAAATGTATATCCAGAGGGCCAAAGGGGCTTTTATTAGATCAAGAGCGAAGTGGATCGAAGAAGGAGAAAAAAAACACAGCCTACTTTTGTAATCTTGAAAGTAGAAGACAACAACAAAATTCTATCAAATCCTTAATAATAAATAATGTAGAAACCAACAATGAAAAGTTAATATCAATAGAAATTTTTAAATTATATAATAAATTGTATACCTCCAAATTCTCAGAACCAAAATCTTACACCTTTTTCAAACAAATTGAAACATTTATCCCTAAAATAGAGGATGACTACAAAAAAACTTGTGACAACAAAATTACAATAGAAGAACTTGATAAGGCTGTTAATCGCTTATCAATGAATAAAGCACCGGATCCAGATGGACTTACGGAAACTTTTATAAACACTTTTGGGCAGACATTGAAATATTACTGCATCAAGTTTTTACAGAAATTTTTAAAAATCATTCTATACCTACTACAATGAATCAAGGAATTATTATATGTATCCCCAAACCAGACAAGGACCCTAGATTTATTGAGAATAGAAGACCTATCACACTCAGAAATTCTGATTATAAATTACTAACTTACATATTTACCATGCGTCTCCAAACAGAAATCTCAAACATTATTGCAGATTCACAATCTGGCTTCTTAAAAGGAAGGTCAATCCACAACAATATTAGGCTGGTGAAGGACCTGATTGAATATAGGGATATGATCCAAGATGATGGCTTTATTCTTTTTCTTGACTTTTATAAAGCCTTTGACTCGGTGGAACATCAATTCTTATTCTCAGTTCTTGAACATTTTGGTTTTGGAGCCAATTTTATTAACTTAATTCGAGGTTTATATCAAACACTAATAGTTGTGTATTACTACCTAAAGGCACCACAGCCAGATTTAATATTAATGTTGGTATTCCTCAAGGGTGTCCCATCTCCCCATATCTATTTAATTTAGTTGCAGAATGTTAGCAATCTATCTTAAAAACTGTGCAGACATTGAGAAATTAGATGTTTTTGGTACAGAATTAATCATTAGCCAGTTAGCAGATGACACCACCGTTTTCTTAAAAAATGACAAACAGGTTCCAATTGTAATTGATAAAATAAAATTTTTCTCTGAGGCTTCAGGACTAACATTAAATCTAAAAAATGTGAACTTTTAGCCATCCATGACACTACCCTAAAGAAATATCCAGCATTCCAATTAAATCTGAAATTAAATACTTGGGAACTGTAATAATCAAAACCCAAGAATCAACCTTAACTATTGAAAACAAGATTAAAGAATGTAAATCCAAACTTAACTCATGGCTTCAACGAGACCTCTCTATTTTAGGACGCATTTATTTAACAAAAATGGAAAGCTTATCAAGATTAATTTATTCAACCTATAGCACTGCTATCCCAAATAGTTTAACTAAAACTATTAACCAAATGAACATGAACTTTATTTGGAGGAACAGGCCACACTACCTATGGAAAAGTCATATGGTGAAAGAAATCAAAGATGGCGGTCTGAAAGTAATTGACTTCGAAAGCCTTAACGGAACCCTTAAGATTAATTGGTTGAAATCCTGGGTTAAAAATTCTCAAATATTTTGGTATTGCGTCCCTAATTATGTATTTAACAAAATTGGTGGTTTATAACTTGTACTTCTAGCTGATTTCAATATTCATAAATTGCCAATTAAACTATCAGAGTTCCATAAACAGGTATTACTATACTGGAAAATGCTCTATGTACATAACTACTCACCACACTCCTCTATCATATGGAATAACAGATTCATATTACATCGCAGTAAGTACTTATTTTACAAGGATTGGATGAAGAAGAATATTTGGTCTATTATACACTTAATGGATGCTAATGGTTGCATGTTAAACTATGAACAACTATGTGAACAATATCAATTCTTTCCCCCAAGAGCTGAATTTACCAAATTAGTTAATGCCTTTCCAAAACAATTTATTAACCAGGTAAAAAATTTGATAACATATAATCCGATGACCCCACAATTACTCAATTTATTTATTAATGGAATTTTATTCACTGACCAAAAGTTTAATAACCGCACAATTAGAAACTGTCTAAACAATACTTTGTTCCCTGGGAAAATAAATAGAAATAACATTCTTTGCAAGTTTGATAATAAATCAATTGAGAGGTTAAGATCCCTTTATCTTAAACTCCCTATTCAACCTAAAGCTAAAGAACACTTTAAAATTTTAAATGCAATTTACCCTTCAAAAGAATTATTAAAAAATCGATTTAATATTGATGACAATAAGTGCTCCTTTTGTGAACGGGATATTGAAACGATTGACCACATCTTTTATGAATGCAACCAAACCAAAACATTTTGGATTTGCTTAGAAAGATGGATCAGTTCCAAATTCACACTTCCTGAATCTATTTCTAGAGATATGGTAACTTTTGGAGTATTATTAATAAACAAAACTATGGAACTCTGTTGTAACTTAATATTTTGTTTGGCAAAATTCTTTATTCATAAACAAAGAGTGCTGAGATCATCCCCAGTCTTTAACATCTTTTTATCTGAATTCCAGTTATATTTGAAATCCTTGAAATCCTTCATTGATTCATATGAATCCCTGACTGAAATATTAATGGAATTGCCCACTGATGTATATTAATCCTAATTTATGAATCCCCTTGCTGCCTTTGTTAGCTACTGTTACACTATTACTAATTGTAATACTAATCTTTTATTGTCAATGTTACTTTATATTTCCACTTTAAATATGCCTCTACTAGATATGCCTTATACAGAATTGCACTAAATATACAAATACATCTGTTTCTCAATAAAAATCTATTCCAAAAAAAAAAGAAAAAAAATCCCCCTGTCTGACTCACAGCTGGCAGAGGATCCATTACCATAGCAACGGAACACAGCAGGGCCAGCTGATTAGGACTACAAAAACGCATCACTGTAGTTCTAACTGTGGCAGAACTTCTTTTCCTTATACAAGCCCTCCATCTTTTGTCATCTCTGTGTGCATCTTTATGTTAATGAGGAGAGCTGCCTTCTATGTCCAGCTCCTCCACTATTGGCCAATAGAGCTTTGGAACCAACATCACGGCGTAAGACATTTACGTCTCGCGCAGTTGCTTGGTGCCATCTTTACAGGCCAAAACAAACTTCATCCTGGTGTTTTTATTGTGTTACTGACCGCAGTGAAGTTAGTTTCAAGTTTGATATTCCAATATCAAACATAAACCAGACACACTGAAGAAGTTTCCTGATGTTGACCTTCGTCCCTTAGCTTCAACTAATTGACTGAAATGTTACCCAGGCAACTCTGTTTTTACTCATGGACTCATAACAATAAAACCAACTGGAAGAGCTGGAAGCTGAGCCAGTTGGTGGATCATGTCAGTCAAGTCCAAGTAACCAACACCGATTGTTTTAAGCCTCCTTTAAAGCTTCACGGCTTTAAAGAAGGTTCAAGGTCCTCCAGTTTGAGTCGAGACTGTCGAGGGTTTTTTTTTTTCCACCTGCTGCTTCTTCTTCAGTTGCTGTGAACCTGAGTGATAAACAGGAAGTGAGCAGAGACAGACGGTGCCAGTCAGGACGGCTTTCACCAGCAACATCGTCCATGCCTGGCATGAAGACCTGGACAAGCAACCTGGGGACACGAGAGAGACGAAAGAGTTTGCTGAAATATTTTTTAAATAATTGAGAAATATAGAAAAAAACAAAACAGACTTCATCATAAAATGCTAAAGCTACTCAGTGATCAACATCATTCTGCAGCTACTGATGTCACTGACATCATTCATATTGAATGGCATCAATACATGTCACTGACATCATTCAATGTGAATCATAACATCATGATTGTCATGTCTCCTCTGTGACATCACAGGTGATAGCAGCACCTGTGAGTCAGTCAAGTAAACATTGACCTGTTTACATTGACAATGTAAGCAAGTCAATGTTTACTTTCATTGACATTCAGTAATGTTAAATATTGATAATAAATATGCAATAAATATGAAATGATGTAAAGTGCTTAATTTAGGTACAAGGCTAATGTTAGCAGGATGGCTATTATTAGCGTATTGAGTCACTAGCATGTTGCATCACTTAAGCTAAACTTAGCATTTTGGATCATTTTAATTTATTCACTAATGTTAGCATACGGAATTGTGTTAGTTCACTAATCTAATTTTGTTTGTCAACATGCTAGCAGTAACCCTTATCCTACTGGTAGTTTCAATAGACTAGTGACTCAATATGCTAATGATAGCCATCACGCTTGCATTAGCTTTATTCTTAATATCAGCATTTTACATAATTTCATATTTATTAGCAATATTTATCATACTGAATGGATTAAGTTAATGCTAATTAACGTGCACACACTGCACCCGAGCCCTTTGGCCCCTCCTACAGGTGGTCAGCCCATTGCAAGGGGGACTCATGTTCCCTTCCAATGGGCTCACCTCCAGGCCTGGCTCCAGAGTGGGGCCCCGGTGGCCCACGTTCGGGCGACGGAACACTAAGAACATTGTCAGAATTTATAATAAGGGGTTTTAAGGCTGCACTTAGTCTGGTTCCTCACCTAGAACCTCTCTACCAGGGGCATAAAGCCCCAGATAGCACGGCTCCTGGGATCATTGGGACACTCAAACCCCTCCACCACGGTAAGGTGGCAGCCCTTGGAGAGGACCTAACTAACCTATCTAACTAACTAACAAATAAAAAAAAACCTAAGAACTAAATAAGTAAGTTTAAATGACGTACAATGGATATAAAAACCCCTGTTCAAATGCCAGGTTTTTGTGATGTAAACACATGACAAGACAAACATTTTCACAACTTTGTCCTCCTTTAACGTGACCTTTAACCTGTACAATGCTATTGAAAAACAAACAGAAACTTTTAAAGCATAAAAATATTCTGTGAAAAACTTACAATAACCTGGTTGGCTAAATATGCAGCACCTTTGGCTTTCACAACAGCACTCAGTCTTTTTGGATAGGACTCTATCAGTGTGGCACATCTTGATGTGGGAATATTTTCCCACTCTTCTTTGCAAAACCGCACCAAATCCGACAGATTGCGAGGGCATCTCTTGTGCGTAGCCCTCTTCTGATCACCCCACAGATGTTTGGTGGGATTGAGGTCTGGACTCTGGCTGGGCCATTCCAAAGCTTTTATCTCACTCCATTTTTTGTTGATTTAGATGTGAGCTTTGGGTCATTGTCAAGCCGAAAGATGAAGTTCCTCCTCGTCTCCAGCTTTCTAACAGAAGCCCGATGGATTTGTGCCAACACTGACTGATAATTGGATCTGTTGATGATTCCGTCCACCCTGGCTAAGGCCCCAGTTCCAGCTGAAGCAAAACAGCCCCAAAGCATGATGATACCTCCACTATGCTTCACTGTAAGTATGGTGCTCTTTTGTAGGTATGAGCACTGTTGTTTTTGCACCAAAGTCACCTTTTGGAAATTTGTGCAAAAAGTTCGACCTTGGGTTCATCAGACCGTGACACATTTTCCCACATATGTTTGGGAGATTTCAGATGTGTCTTTGCAAAATGAAGCTGGGCTTTGGTTTTTCTCTTTGAAAGATAAGGCTTCTGTCTTGCTGCCCTTTCCTTCAGCCCAGACATATGAAGAAGATGGGAGGTTGTTTTCACATGTACTGCACAGCCAGTACTTGCCAGAAATTCTCGGAGCTCCTTCAGCGTTGCTGTCGGCCTCTTGGCAACTTACCAGACCAGTTTTCTTCTTGTCTTTTTCTTGTCAAGTTTGGACGGACGTCCTGTTCTTGCTGATGTTACTGTTGTGGCACTTGATGGTGACAGTCTTCACAGTGTCCCATGGTATATTTAATGAACTGGAAATTCTTTTGTAGCCTCTGAAAATAGCCACACTCCCAGTTCTAAAAGGTGTGCACACTTATGCTGCAGTGAAAATACGTCATTTTCACTGCAGCTCCTTGGAAGATTTCTGTTTGTTTTTCAATTTCATTGCAAAAATGCTTGTCTTGCTGAAATAAAACCTGGCATTTGAACAGGGGTGTAGACTTTTTATAACCATTGTAACTCTAATCAAACAATTAAAAAACGACCTAACTACTAGCAAACAATTAAAAACGACCTAACTACTAAGCAAACAATTAAAAACGACCTAACTACTAAGCAAACAATTAAAAAACGACCTAACTAAGCGAACAATTAAAAACGATCTAACAACTAAGCGAACAAGTAAAAAACGACCTAACAACTAAGCGAACAAGTAAAAAACGACCTAACAACTAAGCGAACGAGTAAAAAACGAACTAACTAGTGAGCAAACAATTAAAAACGAGCAAATGCTAAGCGAACAAGTAAAAAAATCCCTAACTATCTAACTAACAACTAATTAAAAATTCACCCCACTACTTCAATCGATGCTCCACAGGCGTAACCTCATCAAACCTGGAGACTCAAAATCCTCTCCCAGTGAGGTCTTCGCGTTAACGAAGGCCTCCCTGGGTAATCCAAATTTTGACTCCAGTTCGACTCGATAGGCCTGAGAGTCTTTGGCTGATGGGATCTCTGGATAGGTGTCCAGATCTATGATGTCCGACACATCATCTGGAGGAATGTCGGGCTCCAGAGTTGAGATGTCACACCTGGCGTCCACTTCCAAAGAAGAAATCAAGGCAGCCGTGGCCTTGGTCATGGTATGAGAGGGTCCAGGGTTTTCTGGGAGGTTCACTGGAGCAACTCGTGATGAATGTCTCCGAGCGAACCGCCTGAAAAAACCCTGGAGCCTCTCATTCAGGCCTTTGAGGAAAGATCTCGGCTCGACCGGGCGGACGACTTTCTTGGATTTCTTGCCAGATGCATGCAATCGGACAAAAAGGTCCTTAACCATGCCTTTGACTTCATCCACCATATCGCTGATCAAGTCATCAACGTGATTGCTGCGTTTGTTCTCAGAGTCAGAGTCTAAGATGGAATTGACTCTCTCGACCACATACCGGACAATGAGACGGTTTAAATTGTCCGTGCGTTCGGTGTGGAAATCTCCACCAACCTTGATGACCTTAGCAAAAGCTTCCGGCAACTTGTTGCCAACCATCTCTTCGATCTTGGAGTTGTCGATCGGAACACTCTCAAGAGCGTTCGCAACAAACAGCTCCAAGATCTCCTTCAATATCCCGACCAGAACGCAGGTAGTGGTGCGAGCGGGGTCCCCTGTTGCCAGACTCAGGTACTCCATCCAGGTCAAGTTGATGAACAGTCGGTGCACCAGCCCCCTAAGGACGTTGACCGTGATGCGCTGGGTCTCAACAATTGGAGAACTCATTCTGCTTGCCAGGTTCGCTGGTTTGAAGAAAGGTTTGCTCTAAAGGCGAGATGAACAAGAACTAATCCGGGCTCTGAGACAAACGAGGGCGAACAGAGGGCTCGAGAAGAATGCAGTGCAAATAAACACCCTGACATTTGCGACGTCATAGACATCAAACTCGCCGAATTCTATGTTTTCACGTAATAAGTGACGTTTCCCAGGCTTATGGGAAAAAACTGTGTCCGAATGCCGGGTCTGCATCCGGGTCCTCCGAAGACCGCGAATATCAAACGACCGGAAGAGGGGAGCTGTGAACGGCTCGAGCCTCTAGCTAGCAAACACAACCGGAAGAGTGGAAGCCTGATACTGCTTTTATTCGCTTTATTTCACTTTAAAAATGCTCGCAGAACGCTGCGCGGTAGGATGAAAAGCAAACGTGTCATTTTGTTGCGTAACATTAAACGAGAAACTAGGCGGCAGCAAAGGACGGCAGCTGTCAAACCTAACGACTGGCAGCCATTGGCGTGACAGCGAATTGTTTTCATCAGGTAGGAAGACGACCTCACCTTCTGCCCTTCACAATAAGAGTTTACATCCGGGTGTGAAATACATACATTATAATACGCCACAATATACTGTTTTACTAAATGTACTAAATACTTTACTACTAAATATCCTGGACATGGAAGGCAGCTCTCATTAACATAAGGAGGGTTTGAATAAGGAAAGGACAAAACAAAATATCTACTTTTCTTGACTCTTAAATGCATCTTTAGGGGTGTTATGGAAAAATTACCATAATCTGCTAGTCATGTTATATGAAATGTTTGTGAACTCTCACCAAAAAAACTATTTGAGTTTTTTTGTACGAGGTTGGATGACATTTTGATAAAAATAGCACTTAATGTCCTTTTGAAATTAATAAAATATTCCTGAATTGAATTGAAGTTAAATTCAGTTCAAAAATATATTCTCATAAGAAAATTAGATATAGTGCCAAGTAACTCAGATTATTGTTAATAGCCGGGCAGAAATAATCGCATGCAGATGTTCTTTTTTTCTTCAAATTTTTCTTCTATTTTTCTTTAGAGCAAAGTACAGATTACCTTTTGCACATTACAAAAAGAATATAAAACATGTAGTCGCATACATCTACATATGTTTATATAAAATTACACAATAAATAAAACCAAAAGAAGAAAAAAACAAGCAGAAGAAAAAACTAAATAAAAAATATGTAGCTGTGTCAAAGAAGTCTCTGACTTTGACACTTTTGTTGCATTTCTGTGTTTTAAAGAGAATGCACAGAATATCAATGAAGCATTTCTCTGTGTTACTTAGTTGTTGTTGGGTTTTTTTTTTTAGATGTGTCGTTCCTTATGTTCTATTTTACATCTCTCTTTCCATTGGAATTATTTCTTGTTTCATTACCTCTCCTTAGCTGTCTTCGAAGGTATTCCTTCCACTCCCTGAAGGACATTCCCGATCTGATGAATGACCTGGCCTTCCTCATCCACATGCTGGAGCAGAACGACCCGCTGCTGGTGCAGCGCCTCTCCGTGTTCCTGTCGCCGGTCAGCGAGAGCAGACTGCTGGAGCAGAGCCTGGAGAGGCACTGGGGAGAAGAGAAGCTCCAGGCTCTGAGCAGCGTGGACGCGGAGGGCTGCAGCACCCTGCAGCTCGTCGCCCTGCCTCGCCTCCCTCCGGCTCTGTTCACCCTCAGCCAGCTGCACGCCCTCAAACTGGAGCTCATCGCTGACGCCAAGTTCACTTTGCAGGTGGCAAACATGACTTCACTCAGGTGAGTTGTACAGGGAATCAGACGCACTTCCTTTACCCTAGGGAAGAGAATCGGGTCCATTGAAAAAAGTCCAAACTTCATCTGGATAATTTTTCTCAGAATTCTGAGACTAAAATTCAGAATTTTGAGAAAAACTGCAGAATTCTGACAAGAAAAAAATAGAAATTCTGAGATTAAAGTGAGTTTTTTTTTCCAGGGACCCTGATCAACTTCCATATGTCCGATAATCCCTTGCTATGATTCCCACAGACACAGGGAGCTCCACTGCCCGGCGGCTGTGGATCCCGGTGCGCTCGCAGTCCTCCAGGAACGCCTCGAGGTTCTCTACATCACCTTCTCTCAGGCGTCACAGATCCCCAGTTGGGTCCTCTCCCTCCGCAATCTGCATGAGCTCCACCTTTCGGGTCGCTTGGGCAGCGAGGGCGGCGTGGGTCACGGCTGGGCCGTGGGGAGCCTGCGGCAGCTCTGCCACCTCCGCGTTCTGGTGATCCACGGGATGCTGGACAGGGTTCCGTCAGAGCTGTGCGAGGTGGCAGGAAGCTTGGTGAAGCTGGAGATACACAACGAAGGCGCAAGGCTGCTTGTGCTGACGGAACTCAAGAGAATGGGCGGACCTGACAGAACTCCGGCTGCTGGTAGAGAGGTGGCTCTTCCTCTAATTGCCTCCACACATCAGGGACTTCCTGAGCCGTCCTTACGCCACCAACGAGGGACACCTTGAGGATCAGTCCAGGCCAGAGTCGGACACTTTCCCGTACTCTCCCACTCAGTGGAGTCACAGATATAAAGTTTAAAGATGACTGATATAACCCTATACACCTAAATTTACAATTTTAACTAAACTTAGTATACTTCTGCACTATGTAACTTTTATGAAAAATATTAAATAATTTTCTTCTTTTTTAATGACCCATTGGGGATTGCGTCAAACACAACAGCATTTTCTTTAGGAGTAACAGGAAGTTGGAAAAGTAACAAAGTCAGAATAAGACAATAAATGACCATTTGGATTTAGTAACTGGCTTACAAGTAATATTTCCCTATTAAACCATTTTCTACAAAAGATTGTCTTATAATTTGTATTTAATGTCTTCATTATTCTAGATATAATATTTATGAGGAGTTAGCTAACAACTTATCAGGTTGAGGAATGCGCATGAGTCATTGAAGTTATTGAAGTGCAAAATTGGACACACGTGTTCGATTCCTCTGCAGCCAATGGCATTAGTGAATTAGTTTATTAAAAAAAAAATCTTATGAAAACGGTAGCTGTATTTTAAAGTTTGCTTACAAGAAGGAGTGAAAGTGTGTTTTTAGCCCCGTGATGCTCATGCGTCGCTGCGTTTTAATCCAGTAAACATGTCGTTCCAGAGTTCCTCTGGATTACAGTAAAATGTTCACCAAAAAAAAAAGAAAATTCAACCGGACACACACATTATGTTGAACCAGATACAACCCTATACACATATTTTGTTTTCAAACTCCACTGACTTTTATTTGCAACAAAACAAACGACAAACCATCTAAACTATTTATTTTTTTTATTCATCCATACAGTTTCCGAACTCCTCCCACACTTTGGGAACCACTGGAATAGAAGAACTGAGGGTATACTAATTTGTAAATAATTGAAAAAATTTCCAAGTCTAGCGTAAGAAAGTGAATAGCCAAAATCAAAGAACATGGATGACATAATGTTTCTGAACTCACTTCATGTAAATTTTTGAGAGAGAACAGTTTCACATATTACAAATGTGAAGCATAAATAAATTATGATCAGCACCAGGGACAAGTTTCAAAAGCTGATTGGTGGACAGGCTAACTAGTCTTAGCATTCTTAACAGGTTCCGTTGTGAGAAACTGGTGGCATGATCACAAGCTTGATTGACAGCACTGAAACCCTCTTCCTAGCTCAGACTGTTTCTTCACATGGCAGGAAGGAAGCAGAGGAGCTCGACTTTTTTTTCTTTTTTTACACATTGTTGCATATTCTGCTATCATGACATTTATAACAAATATGTTTTCTAAAAGTTACCTACTTCATCTCTAAATAAGTAATTTAACTGAATTGTGTTGGTTACATACAGCTGCTGATTTGACAAATGAAAACAATAAATGGGTCAAAAATGGCTCATAATAGCTTATGCTAATCTTCATCTATGTTTTAATAGATTCACCTATAAAAGTTTGTAAAAGCTCGTAATTATAATTAACAACAGGATTAATAATGTATGTACATTTAAGATTTTATGTAGCAAAAGAAGTTCCTTCTCTGGCTGCAGTCTCTGCTGCTGAAGGATGAGTTGCCGTTCTTCTCCAGGACTCCACACCTCTCAGCCGGGCAGCTTGGAATGTCCTGGTCCTGCACCGGTTCTCCCCCCACCCAGACCCACTCGTCACCAAGGTAACGCAGGCCCGCCACATCTACCAACATGTAGCAGGAAGTCAACGTAAACACTGAGGATGAGTTGGTAAAGAACACCGGAGAGCAAACAGCGACCCACCTCCTCAGTGGTTGCCAGTTGGGCTTTCTCTTGTGCAAAGTGGTTGTCGTCGTCTGTGGAGAGGGTCGCCAGGTCGTAGCTGTGGACTTTGTTCAGAGTCCTGCAGTGCTCCAACGCCTCCTCCCAGGTTTTATTCTCCTTCACCAGAGTCAGTGACTCATCGTAGCACATGAACGTATGTTTCTGATCACACTCGCCATTCCTCCACTTGCTGGTAAACGACTCCTTATAAGCGCAGTGTTCGTTTGAGTCTGGTTCTACAAGAAACAGTGGGGAAACATATTCTACCGATGAAATCTGGAGATCGTTCAGCAAATTACGACACTGACATGAAGACGGCTCAATTTCATGTTAAGCTCCAAAGGCACTGGAGTCACCCGTTAAAGTAGGAGAGAATGAAATGAGCTGCAGCACTTGGTTCAAGGTCAGAATCACGTATGGAGCGCCCACTCTACCATCAGGCTGCATGTTCACTGGTCAGAAAACCAGTTACTCTCTTTGATACAGTTACTCTATTCAAATTTCTATAGAGGTTCCTCTTGTATTTTATAACACAGTCAAGTAACTATGTTACCTTCAGTTGTAAGAATGTATTATATGTCAAATATAACTTAAAAGAAATTTGACATTGTAATTTAACGCCTTGAAATTGGGCCACTGTCTCTTTAAAAACTCCTGCCCTTTCTGAATGTCCGCCTTCAGAAAGTCATCACAACATGGCTCCTCTGACTGTTCAACAATGTTTTTACCAGTGTGGCACTGAGAAGTAGCTCATATAATGAGCTGAGCAGATTCGCAGTCCCAACAGGTGTTTGCTAATTGCTGCTGGCTAGTCTGAAGGAGCTGGATGGAGGAGTTGAGAGGGAGAGGTGCTCCCTCTCAAAGTGGAAGTCTGGAAACTGCCTTTCAGAGGACAAGCTTTATCCTCAAGGGGAATAACATTAGAACCGGTGATGACTGTCCACCGGTTACAATGTTACGAATTACGGTTTGTCCATAATTTCTCTCTAAGCGCTCCAAAGTTTTCAATTTTTGGAAAAACTAGAGTGTAACTGACGTTTGGTTAGAGTGTGGGAAGAAGTGCGATTCTCAACCCAAATAAATTTTGAAATCGCCGTCACGCCCACAAATATCGCCCTATCGGTATCAAACTCGGTCATGACATAAATACGCATGCCTGCTCCGGTGAAATGTTTTCAAAATTTTTCTAGGGCTTACGGTTTTCTGTCTAGTGGATTCAGAGCAAAGTGATGCGACAGGATTTCGACTCGCTCAGCCAGGTTCACTTCCATGTATTTCTGAAAAATGTCAGACCTCAGCGCACACCATTTTTATCTCGTTGCTGTTATTACTGTGAGTGATGTACAGATATGAATTGCGGGACTATCAGAGACGAAAGATAGCCCTCTCATACGCTTCAAACGGTTTTCCGATACGTATCACGGTTTCAGAACAGGAAGGAGTTGTTCGGACTGCTTTTTTCAGTCAAAACTGACTGGGTGTCTCACAAAGATAGAATTCTTTCTGTCTCACACACATGACAGTTGCAGAGGATTAATTACCGTAGCAACGAAGCACAGCAGGGCCGAGCAGCTGATTAGAACTACAAAAACGCATCACTGTAGTTTTTACTGTGGCAGAGCTCTGAGGAAGGAGCTGGCCTTTAGAACTACTTGTGTTTTGGGCATTTTATAACTGATTTTAACCAACCATTGTCACACATGGGATTAGTATGTCAATTTTACATTAAGCTTAATGAAAATTTCAAAATAAAAGCTGAATATTTCTCTCAGGCCTTTCAGAAAAACTAACTGCTTAAAGCATTTAGAATTAAGTCTCTTTTTGTGTGTCACACTGACATGAGAGTTGACCTTCTCTTTAGAACTACAAAAACTGCAGGGTAGGACTACAACATGGCGGAACACTCTGTGCCTACAGAGGAAGTCTGAGCTGATTGGCAGAACTACAACATGCCAGAACTGTCAGTTACTACTGAGGAGAAATGAGCTGGCCATGACAAGTCCTTGTTTTTTGGAATTTTAGAACTGATTTAAAAACACCATAGTTACACATGGAATTAGTGTTGCCATTAAAAATTAAGCTTAATGAAAATTTCAAAATAAAAGCCTTGACAATTTTTATATCAATTGCTGTTTGGAGAATTTTAGACTGATTTAACCCAATCACTGTTACTCATCTGAATAGATTGGACATTTAAAACGAGGCTTACTGAAATTTTCAAAATAAAAGCCTTAAGATTCCTTTCTGGCTCATGCCTATTTTAGGGAAAATGGCTGCCTCAAACTGATAGAATTATGTCTCCCCCTGTCTGACTCGGTAAACCCATTCAAATACTGTTCAACCTTTTATTTTGTGTCGTTAATTTTCTATGTTTAACTTGAAAAGTCATCTTTCATTAATTTCTATTAATGCAAGGGGCCTAAGAGATTTGACTAAAAGGAAAAGTTTCTTTTTATTCTGTAAAGGGAAAAACGCAAATTTAATATTCTTACAAGAAACTCATTCTAAACAAGAAGATAGCGTCTTTTGGTCTAAACAATGGGGAGATGAAGCTTATTTCTGTCATGGCTCTTCAAGATCAGCAGGGGTCGCTATTCTTCTTCAAAACTTCCAGGGTCAAATAATATCAAATAAAATGGATGAAAATGGTCACTGGCTATTTCTTACTATCTGTTTGGATAACGTAATACTTATATTATTAAATATATATGGTTATAACAACCAAACCCAGAACAAATTATTACTTGAAGAAATAACCCTAAACTTAGATCACCTAAAATTATTTTATTCAACAAACAATATTATAATTGGTGGGGATCTCAACCTTGCTTATGATGAATTTTTGATAGATGGCCCTCTAAACATAACTCAAGTTACCCTAACAAAATTTTTAACAATTTCTGCAGTGAACAAAATCTAGTTGACGTATGGCGACATCTTAACCCCAACTGCATTCAATTTTCATGGTTTGGCTCAAATAGCAAGTCAAGACTTGATTATTGGCTTATAACAAATGAATTATTATCTAATAAAATTAAATCAGATATCTCTGCTGCACCGTTGACTGACCATAGCCTTATTTCCTTACAAATGAAACCTCAAAACTGGAAATCAGGTACAAGTAAATATTGGAAATTCAACTGCAGTCTCCTTAAAAATGACTCCGACTGCCAAGAAATCAAATAATTAATCCAAATTATTAAGAACTCTGAAGAATTAAGTAGTCCTGTCCAAAAATGGGAATTCTTGAAGTACAAGATCAGACAAGTTTCTATCTCATTCAGTAAACAAATTAAAAAGGAAATCCAAAATAAAGAACTAGATATTGTACAACAACTAAATTTATATTGCAATAAGCCCAATCCTTCAATGGAAGACAAACAAAAATACGAATCCTCCAACCCAAACTAGATGAAATGTATATCCAGAGGGCCAAAGGGGCTTTTATTAGATCAAGAGCGAAGTGGATCGAAGAAGGAGAAAAAAAACACAGCCTACTTTTGTAATCTTGAAAGTAGAAGACAACAACAAAATTCTATCAAATCCTTAATAATAAATAATGTAGAAACCAACAATGAAAAGTTAATATCAATTGAAATTTTTAAATTCTATAATAAATTGTATACCTCCAAATTCTCAGAACCAAAATCTTACACCTTTTTCAAACAAATTGAAACATTTATCCCTAAAATAGAGGATGACTACAAAAAAACTTGTGACAACAAAATTACAATAGAAGAACTTGATAAGGCTATTAATCGCTTATCAATGAATAAAGCACCGGATCCAGATGGACTTACGGGAAACTTTTATAAACACTTTTGGGCGGACATTGAAATATTACTGCATCAAGTTTTTACAGAAATTTTTAAAAATCATTCTATACCTACTACAATGAATCAAGGAATTATTATATGTATCCCCAAACCATCAAGGACCCTAGATTTATTGAGAATAGAAGACCTATCACACTCAGAAATTCTGATTATAAATTACTAACTTACATATTTACCATGCGTCTCCAAACAGAAATCTCAAACATTATTGCAGATTCACAATCTGGCTTCTTAAAAGGAAGGTCAATCCACAACAATATTAGGCTGGTGAAGGACCTGATTGAATATAGGGATGATCCAAGATGATGGCTTTATTCTTTTTCTTGACTTTTATAAAGCCTTTGACTCGGTGGAACATCAGTTCTTATTCTCAGTTCTTGAACATTTGGTTTTGGAGCCAATTTTATTAACTTAATTCGAGGTTTATATCAAAACACTAATAGTTGTGTATTACTACCTAAAGGCACCACAGCCAGATTTAATATTAATGTTGGTATTCCTCAAGGGTGTCCCATCTCCCCATATCTATTTAATTTAGTTGCAGAAATGTTAGCAATCTATCTTAAAAACTGTGCAGACATTGAGAAATTAGATGTTTTTGGTACAGAATTAATCATTAGCCAGTTAGCAGATGACACCACCGTTTTCTTAAAAAATGACAAACAGGTTCCAATTGTAATTGATAAAATAAAATTTTTCTCTGAGGCTTCAGGACTAACATTAAATCTAAAAAAATGTGAACTTTTAGCCATCCATGACACTACCCTAAAAGAAATATCCAGCATTCCAATTAAATCTGAAATTAAATACTTGGGAACTGTAATAACCAAAACCCAAGAATCAACCTTAACTATTGAAAACAAGATTAAAGAATGTAAATCCAAACTTAACTCATGGCTTCAACGAGACCTCTCTATTTTAGGACGCATTTATTTAACAAAAATGGAAAGCTTATCAAGATTAATTTATTCAACCTATAGCACTGCTATCCCAAATAGTTTAACTAAAACTATTAACCAAATGAACATGAACTTTATTTGGAGGAACAGGCCACACTACTTATGGAAAAGTCATATGGTGAAAGAAATCAAAGATGGCGGTCTGAAGTAATTGACTTCGAAAGCCTTAACGAAACCCTTAAGATTAATTGGTTGAAATCCTGGGTTAAAAATTCTCAAATATTTTGGTATTGCGTCCCTAATTATGTATTTAACAAAATTGGTGGTTTATAACTTGTACTTCTAGCTGATTTCAATATTCATAAATTGCCAATTAAACTATCAGAGTTCCATAAACAGGTATTACTATACTGGAAAATGCTCTATGTACATAACTACTCACCACACTCCTCTATCATATGGAATAACAGATTCATATTACATCGCAGTAAATACTTATTTTACAAGGATTGGATGGAGAAGAATATTTGGTCTATTATACACTTAATGGATGCTAATGGTTGCATGTTAAACTATGAACAACTATGTGAACAATATCAATTCTTTCCCCCAAGAGCTGAATTTACCAAATTAGTTAATGCCTTTCCAAAACAATTTATTAACCAGGTAAAAAAATTGATAACATATAATCCGATGACCCCACAATTACTCAATTTATTTATTAATGGAATTTTATTCACTGACCAAAAGTTTAATAACCGCACAATTAGAAACTGTCTAAACAATACTTTGTTCCCTGGGAAAATAAATAGAAATAACATTCTTTGCAAGTTTGATAATAAATCAATTGAGAGGTTAAGATCCCTTTATCTTAAACTCCCTATTCAACCTAAAGCTAAAGAAACACACTTTAAAATTTTAAATGCAATTTACCCTTCAAAAGAATTATTAAAAAATCGATTTAATATTGATGACAATAAGTGCTCCTTTTGTGAACGGGATATTGAAACGATTGACCACATCTTTTATGAATGCAACCAAACCAAAACATTTTGGATTTGCTTAGAAAGATGGATCAGTTCCAAATTCACACTTCCTGAATCTATTTCTAGAGATATGGTAACTTTTGGAGTATTATTAATAAACAAAACTATGGAACTCTGTTGTAACTTAATATTTTGTTTGGCAAAATTCTTTATTCATAAACAAAGAGTGCTGAGATCATCCCCAGTCTTTAACATCTTTTTATCTGAATTCCAGTTATATTGAAATCCTTGAAATCCTTCATTGATTCATATGAATCCCTGACTGAAATATTAATGGAATTGCCCACTGATGTATATTAATCCTAATTTATGAATCCCCTTGCTGCCTTTGTTAGCTACTGTTACACTATTACTAATTGTAATACTAATCTTTTATTGTCAATGTTACTTTATATTTCCACTTTAAATATGCCTCTACTAGATATGCCTTATACAGAATTGCACTAAACATACAAATACATCTGTTTCTCAATAAAAATCTATTCCAAAAAAAAAAAGAAAAAAAAATCCCCCTGTCTGACTCACAGCTGGCAGAGGATCCATTACCATAGCAACGGAACACAGCAGGGCCAGCTGATTAGGACTACAAAAACGCATCACTGTAGTTCTAACTGTGGCAGAACTCAGAGAAAAAAGCTGGACTTTAGAACTGCTTGTGTTTTGGGCCTTTTATAACTCATTTTAACCAACCATTGGTACACATGGAATTAGTTTGGCAATTTTAAATTAAGCTTTAAATAAATTTCAAAATAAAAGCCTTAAGATTCGTCTGTGGCTAATGCAGTGCCGCAGAAGATGCAATGATATTAGCTTGCATTATCTTTTCCTCTCAATAACAGCAAGACAGTGCATTAGCATTAGCACAAACATTAGCATTTCACTGTTCCCCACCAGTGCACTGCCGTACGCAGTGCAATAAGATTATCCTGCATGATCTTTTCCACTCAGGTTAGGGCTCTGTCTTGCACATCAAGGCAGAGCATTAGCATTAGCCTTTTACCTTGCATGAGGTATTAGCTATTTCCCTTACTTATTACCCATGTTTAGTATACTGAATGCAGTAAGTCATGCTTGTGACTCTCCACATGGTATTGATGACATTGCAGCTTTCTTTAGCATGGATGCTAATATTTAGCATCAGAATGCTGGGTCCAAACCGACGGGCACACTTTGGCAGGCCCTGGGTTAAATTGCTTCAGGAATTTTCTAGTTCTGCTCATGCTGTTTCTCATGTATTTCCTGGCAAGATATTTGTATTTTATTTCCCAACAATTCTCGATGACTTTTCCATTACCTATATAAAGGTGTTCTCTGGATTCTTCTCTTATCCCACTAATAAAACATTTTTATGATATCAATCTAATTTTATTAGTCGCCAAATATCATATACATAAGTCTATATTCTCAAATCAGAAACCTGACTTTTCAGCCTTTAAAGAGGAATTCAAACAATATATTAGAGCTCTCCAATATTAAAAAAAATAAAGCCATTAAGACAATGGCTGTGTGCTCACACTTTAATATGTTTCTGACTTTTTATTTATTTATTTTTCTTTTGATTTGTTTGTGCTTGCTATATTACACCCAGGCATTATTGTCTTGTCTGTTTTGTTACTTATTGGTGTTCTTAATTTTGCTGTTTTGTAAACACCTTTATTATCAGTAATAATAATAATAATAATAATAATAATAATAATAATAATAATAATAATAATAATAATAAAAAAAAAAGAAGTGGTTTTGAGTTGTTCTTTAACGGTTTTTTCTTTGCTGTGGAGCACAGCACAACATCAACAATATCTACCTGTCCAAGTTTGATTAAGTTAATAAAATTATTCTGCTGCAGCAGCGCGGCCATGGATGACATGTTAGAGAATTGTCTTTTTGCTCTACAGCTTTGACTGCTTGTGGGGGAATTTCCTCATGTAAACAATAACATGCACGGGGTCTATATTTGGAAATATGATTATGTCTGATCAGCTGTGAACCTCACTGCAGAACACACACCCACACACACACACACACAACAGGCTTCTAGTGGCTTTGTGAACCGGTGATGACTGTAATCCATCTCCTTTTATTCCACAGAGCAACTCATTTGTTCTACATTTTGGGTGGAAAGAAGAAGAGAAGTACAACCACGGTTGATTTGATTTCAAACAATGGCTGGCAATAATTGTTGTATGCCTAACGATCTGGATAGCCTGCTGACGGACAAAAGTTCTCCAGACGCGACCAGAGAGGACTTGGAGAATAAAAACACAGAACTACAGCAGAGTTCCTTGGGCTGCCACCTTATCGTGGTGGAAAGGTTTGAGTGCTCCAATAATCCGAGGAGCTATGCTGTCACAAGGACTCCTCGGAGTCCGGTCCGAGAGCTGAAGTGCGTTCCCTGGAACTGGCCCAACAGACTCTCAACTTAAGACTCCAGAAGCTTCAGATGACCTTGACAATGACACAGCAGTTAATAAAGAGGTGGTCTGACGAGGAGGAGAGTCTTTCAGAGGAAATAGTGTCTCCTGGACCAGCTTGATAGAGACCTTGAACAAATGGAGTACCTTGACCACCAACACATGAGTTTAAGGTCTGAAAATGCTCGGTTTAGGCAAAAATTGATTGAACGGGAGAGAAGAGAGCAAGAGTTCAGGAACCAGGAGATCCAGGGACCAGTTCCAGCTCTCCAAAACATAGGTACAGTTTTCCTGAAGACGTACCAGACAGGAACACTCAGGTACTGGGTACAAGGCCTGGATATTCTAATTCATCTGGTACTTCAGAAAAACTGGCTACCTTGCTGAAACTGGTTCCTGTTCCACCCAATGGATGTGTGGAGAAACTGTTTTCTGCTCCATGTTACATGAAACGTACGTCAGTAGTGCTACTGATCGCTGACAGCTACTGATCTTAGGCAGGATATTTTTCATCCAATGAAAGAAAATGGATCCACAGATCCAACTGTGTTACAACACCGTCACGACATGATATCTTTCTAATGTTGCTATCGAGGCTCACGAGGAACCCAGATTAAGCCCTGTTTTAACACCAAGAGGGTACAGGGGATTTTTTTCTGATTCAATTCCTCACAAGGGAAGTTTTCTGAGATTTCATAAAAACGAATTTACTATTTTGAATTAAATATTTTTCGGAACTATTTTAACATTGTTTTTCTCACCGATTTCCAGGTTCTTCATCAAATTTTTCAAGCTCTTCCAGACTATTAACGGAAACGACCGTCATTGCTCAGATGTCTAATACAATCTGAGCAAAATCTCAGCACATCAGTCAAAGGGGCGGGACAATCAACCTTATTGGCTTGTGAAATCAGACTATTGGTTGTTTAATCTGTCACTAAAAGCAATCACTAAAGCAATCACTTCAGTTTTTAAAGCTTTTTAGCACTTTTTATAATTTAAATAGCCCATAACTCGGAATACGATTCCTCCTTGGAGTCCAGTCCCGACTCGGAGTGACCGAGACGGGACTGGACTGCACTCAGAGACAGGACCCAACATCTCTGGAGGACCAAAACTGACATAATAAGAAATAAAATCATAAGTACATATTTAGTTTTTCATGTCCTTACACATGAGTTTCTGTCAAGAAATGTTTACATTTTCTTTTTCATTTCACCTGTTTTTGACAAAAAAAGTAGAAATTTGTTTCGTCTTTTCCTTATACAAGCCCTCCATCTTTTGTCATCTCTGTGTGCATCTTTATGTTAATGAGGAGAGCTGCCTTCTATGTCCAGCTCCTCCACTATTGGCCAATAGAGCTTTGGAACCAACATCACGGCGTAAGACATTTACGTCTCGCGCAGTTGCTTGGTGCCATCTTTACAGGCCAAAACAAACTTCATCCTGGTGTTTTTATTGTGTTACTGACCGCAGTGAAGTTAGTTTCAAGTTTGATATTCCAATATCAAACATAAACCAGACACACTGAAGAAGTTTCCTGATGTTAGCTTCAACTAATTGACTGAAATGTTACCCAGGCAACTCTGTTTTTACTCATGGACTCATAACCAATGAAACCAACTGGAAGAGCTGGAAGCTGAGCCAGTTGGTGGATCATGTCAGTCAAGTCCAAGTAACCAACACCGATTGTTTTAAGCCTCCTTTAAAGCTTCACGGCTTTAAAGAAGGTTCAAGGTCCTCCAGTTTGAGTCGAGACTGTCGAGGGTTTTTTTTTTCCACCTGCTGCTTCTTCTTCAGTTGCTGTGAACCTGAGTGATAAACAGGAAGTGAGCAGAGACAGACGATGCCAGTCAGGACGGCTTTCACCAGCAACATCGTCCAGCTGCCTGGCATGAAGACCTGGACACGCAACCTGGGGACACGAGAGAGACGGAAGAGTTTGCTGAAATATTTTTTTAAATAATTGAGAAATATAGAAAAAAACAAAACAGACTTCATCATAAAATGCTAAAGCTACTCAGTGGTCAACATCATTCTGCAGCTACTGATGTCACTGACATCATTCATATTGAATGGCATCAATACATGTCACTGACATCATTCAATGTGAATCATGACATCATGATTGTCATGTCTCATGTCTCCTCTGTGACATCACAGGTGATAGCAGCACCTGTGAGTCAGTCAAGTAAACATTGACCTGTTTACATTGAAAATGTAAGCAAGTCAATGTTTACTTTCATTGACATTCAGTAGGTTAAATATTGATAATAAATATGCAATAAATATGAAATGATGTAAAATGCTTAATTTAGGTACAAGGCTAATGTTAGCAGGATGGCTATTATTAGCGTATTGAGTCACTAGCATGTTGCATCACTTAAGCTAAACTTAGCATTTTGGATCATTTTAATTTATTCACTAATGTTAGCATACTGAATTGTGTTAGTTCACTAATCTAATTTTGTTTGTCAACATGCTAGCAGTAACCCTTATCCTACTGGTAGTTTCAATAGACTAGTGACTCAATATGCTAATGATAGCCATCACGCTTGCATTAGCTTTATTCTTAATATCAGCATTTTACATAATTTCATATTTATTAGCAATATTTATCATACTGAATGGATTAAGTTCATGCTAATTAACGTGCACACACTGCACCCGAGCCCTTTGGCCCCTCCTACAGGTGGTGAGCCCATTGGAAGGGGGACTCATGTTCCCTTCCAATGGGCTCACCTCCAGGCCTGGCTCCAGAGTGGGGCCCCGGTGGCCCGCATCCGGGCGACGGAACACTAAGAACATTGTCAGAATTTATAATAAGGGGTTGTAAGGCTGCACTTAGTCTGGTTCCTCACCTAGAACCTCTCTACCAGGGGCATAAAGCCCCAGATAGCACGGCTCCTGGGATCATTGGGACACTCAAACCCCTCCACCACGTTAAGGTGGCAGCCCATGGAGAGGACCTAACTAACCTATCTAACTAACTAACAAATAAAAAAAAACCTAAGAACTAAATAAGTAAGTTTAAATGACGTACAATGGATATAAAAACCCCTGTTCAAATGCCAGGTTTTTGTGATGTAAACACATGACAAGACAAACATTTTCACAACTTTGTCCTCCTTTAACGTGACCTTTAACCTGTACAATGCTATTGAAAAACAAACAGAAACTTTTAAAGCATAAAAATATTCTGTGAAAAACTTACAATAACCTGGTTGGCTAAATATGCAGCACCTTTGGCTTTCACAACAGCACTCAGTCTTTTTGGATAGGACTCTATCAGTGTGGCACATCTTGTGGGAATATTTGCCCACTCTTCTTTGCAAAACCGCACCAAATCCGACAGATTGCGAGGGCATCTCTTGTGCGTAGCCCTCTTCTGATCACCCCACAGATGTTTGGTGGGATTGAGGTCTGGACTCTGGCTGGGCCATTCCAAAGCTTTTATCTCACTCCATTTTTTGTTGATTTAGATGTGAGCTTTGGGTCATTGTCAAGCCGAAAGATGAAGTTCCTCCTCGTCTCCAGCTTTCTAACAGAAGCCCGATGGATTTGTGCCAACACTGACTGATAATTGGATCTGTTGATGATTCCGTCCACCCTGGCTAAGGCCCCAGTTCCAGCTGAAGCAAAACAGCCCCAAAGCATGATGATACCTCCACTATGCTTCACTGTAAGTATGGTGCTCTTTTGTAGGTATGAGCACTGTTGTTTTTGCACCAAAGTCACCTTTTGGAAATTTGTGCAAAAAGTTCGACCTTGGGTTCATCAGACCGTGACACATTTTCCCACATATGTTTGGGAGATTTCAGATGTGTCTTTGCAAAATGAAGCTGGGCTTTGGTTTTTCTCTTTGAAAGATAAGGCTTCTGTCTTGCTGCCCTTTCCTTCAGCCCAGACATATGAAGAAGATGGGAGGTTGTTTTCACATGTACTGCACAGCCAGTACTTGCCAGAAATTCTCGGAGCTCCTTCAGCGTTGCTGTCGGCCTCTTGGCAACTTACCAGACCAGTTTTCTTCTTGTCTTTTTTTGTCAAGTTTGGACGGACGTCCTGTTCTTGCTGATGTTACTGTTGTAGCACTTGATGGTGACAGTCTTCACAGTGTCCCATGGTATATTTAATGAACTGGAAATTCTTTTGTAGCCTCTGAAAATAGCCACACTCCCAGTTCTAAAAGGTGTGCACACTTATGCTGCAGTGAAAATACCTCATTTTCACTGCAGCTCCTTGGAAGATTTCTGTTTGTTTTTCAATTTCATTGCAAAAATGCTTGTCTTGCTGAAATAAAACCTGGCACTTTTTATAACCATTGTAACTCTAATCAAACAATTAAAAAACGACCTAACTACTAGCAAACAATTAAAAACGACCTAACTACTAAGCAAACAATTAAAAAACGACCTAACTACTAAGCAAACAATTAAAAAACGACCTAACAACTAAGCGAACAAGTAAAAAACGACCTAACAACTAAGCGAACAAGTAAAAAACGACCTAACAACTAAGCGAACAAGTAAAAAACGATCTAACAACTAAGCGAACGAGTAAAAAACGACCTAACAACTAAGCGAACAAGTAAAAAACGATCTAACAACTAAGGGAACGAGTAAAAAACGACCTAACTAGTGAGCAAACAATTAAAAACGAGCAAATGCTAAGCGAACAAGTAAAAAAATCCCTAACTATCTAACTAACAACTAATTAAAAATTCACCCCACTACTTCAATCGATGCTCCACAGGCGTAACCTCATCAAACCTGGAGACTCAAAATCCTCTCCCAGTGAGGTCTTCGCGTTAACGAAGGCCTCCCTGGGTAATCCAAATTTTGACTCCAGTTCGACTCGATAGGCCTGAGAGTCTTTGGCTGATGGGATCTCTGGATAGGTGTCCAGATCTATGATGTCCGACACATCATCTGGAGGAATGTCGGGCTCCAGAGTTGAGATGTCACACCTGGCGTCCACTTCCAAAGAAGAAATCAAGGCAGCCGTGGCCTTGGTCATGGTCTGAGAGGGTCCAGGGTTTTCTGGGAGGTTCACTGGAGCAACTCGTGATGAATGTCTCCGAGCGAACCGCCTGAAAAAACCCTGGAGCCTCTCATTCAGGCCTTTGAGCAAAGATCTCGGCTCGACCGGGCGGACGACTTTCTTGGATTTCTTGCCAGATGCATGCAATCGGACAAAAAGGTCCTTAACCATGCCTTTGACTTCATCCACCATATCGCTGATCAAGTCATCAACGTGATTGCTGCGTTTGTTCTCAGAGTCAGAGTCTAAGATGGAATTGACTCTCTCGACCACATACCGGACAATGAGACGGTTTAAATTGTCCGTGCGTTCGGTGTGGAAATCTCCACCAACCTTGATGACCTTAGCAAAAGCTTCCGGCAACTTGTTGCCAACCATCTCTTCGATCTTGGAGTTGTCGATCGGAACACTCTCAAGAGCGTTCGCAACAAACAGCTCCAAGATCTCCTTCAATATCCCGACCAGAACGCAGGTAGTGGTGCGAGCGGGGTCCCCTGTTGCCAGACGCAGGTACTCCATCCAGGTCAAGTTGATGAACAGTCGGTGCACCAGCCCCCTAAGGACGTTGACCGTGATGCGCTGGGTCTCAACAATTGGAGAACTCATTCTGCTTGCCAGGTTCGCTGGTTTGAAGAAAGGTTTGCTCTAAAGGCGAGATGAACAAGAACTAATCCGGGCTCTGAGACAAACGAGGGCGAACAGAGGGCTCGAGAAGAATGCAGTGCAAATAAACACCCTGACATTTGCGACGTCATAGACATCAAACTCGCCGAATTCTATGTTTTCACGTAATAAGTGACGTTTCCCAGGCTTATGGGAAAAAACTGTGTTCGAATGCCGGGTCTGCATCCGGGTCCTCCGAAGACCGCGAATATCAAACGACCGGAAGAGAGGAGCTGTGAACGGCTCGAGCCTCTAGCTAGCAAACACAACCGGACAAGTGGAAGCCTGATACTGCTTTTATTCGCTTTATTTCACTTTAAAAATGCTCGCAGGACGCTGCGCGGTAGGATGAAAAGCAAACGTGTCATTTTGTTGCGTAACATTAAACGAGAAACTAGGCGGCAGCAAAGGACGGCAGCTGTCAAACCTAACGACTGGCAGCCATTGGCGTGACAGCGAATTGTTTTCATCAGGTAGGAAGACGACCTCACCTTCTGCCCTTCACAATAAGAGTTTACATCCGGGTGTGAAATACATACATTATAATACGCCACAATATACTGTTTTACTAAATGTACTAAATACTTTACTACTAAATATCCTGGACATGGAAGGCAGCTCTCATTAACATAAGGAGGGTTTGAATAAGGAAAGGACAAAACAAAAATATCTACTTTTCTTGACTCTTAAATGCATCTTTAGGGGTTTATGGAAAAATTACCATAATCTGCTAGTCATGTTATATGAAATGTTTGTGAACTCTCACCAAAAAAATGGATGACATTTTGATAAAAATAGCACTTAATGTCCTTTTGAAATTAATAAAATATTCCTGAATTGAATTGAAGTTAAATTCAGTTCAAAAATATATTCTCATAAGAAAATTAGATATAGTGTCAGGTAACTCAGATTACTGTTAATAGCTGGGGCAGAAATAATCGCATGCAGGTGTTCTTTTTTTCTTCAAATTTTTCTTCTATTTTTCTTTAGAGCAAAGTACAGATTACCTTTTGCACATTACAAAAAGAATATAAAACATGTAGTCGCATACATCTACATATGTTTATATAAAATTACACAATAAATAAAACCAAAAGAAGAAAAAAAACAAGCAGAAGAAAAAACTAAATAAAAAATATGTAGCTGTGTCAAAGAAGTCTCTGACTTTGACACTTTTGTTGCATTTCTGTGTTTTAAAGAGAATGCACAGAATATCAATGAAGCATTTCTCTGTGTTACTTAGTTGTTGTTGGTTTTTTTTTTTTAGATGTGTCGTTCCTTATGTTCTATTTTACATCTCTCTTTCCATTGGAATTATTTTCTTGTTTCATTACCTCTCCTTAGCTGTCTTCGAAGGTATTCCTTCCACTCCCTGAAGGACATTCCCGATCTGATGAATGACCTGGCCTTCCTCATCCACATGCTGGAGCAGAACGACCCGCTGCTGGTGCAGCGCCTCTCCATGTTCCTGTCGCCGGTCAGCGAGAGCAGACTGCTGGAGCAGAGCCTGGAAAGGCACTGGGGAGAAGAGAAGCTCCAGGCTCTGAGCAGCGTGGACGCGGAGGGCTGCAGCACCCTGCAGCTCGTCGCCCTGCCTCGCCTCCCTCCGGCTCTGTTCACCCTCAGCCAGCTGCACGCCCTCAAACTGGAGCTCATCGCTGACGCTAAGTTCACTTTGCAGGTGGCAAACATGACTTCACTCAGGTGAGTTGTACAGGGAATCAGACGCACTTCTTTTACCCTAGGGAAGAGAATCGGGTCCATTGAAAAAAGTCCAAACTTCATCTGGATGATTTTTCTCAGAATTCTGAGACTAAAATTCAGAATTTTGAGAAAAACTGCAGAATTCTGACAAGAAAAAAATAGAAATTCTGAGATTAAAGTGAGTTTTTTTTCCAGGGACCCTGATCAACTTCCATATGTCCCATAAACCCTTGCTATGATTCCCACAGACACAGGGAGCTCCACTGCCCGGCGGCTGTGGATCCCGGTGCGCTCGCAGTCCTCCAGGAACGCCTCGAGGTTCTCCACATCACCTTCTCTCAGGCGTCACAGATCCCCAGTTGGGTCCTCTCCCTCCGCAACCTGCATGAGCTCCACCTTTCGGGTCGCTTGGGCAGCGAGGGCGGCGTGGGTCACGGCTGGGCCGTGGGGAGCCTGCGGCAGCTCTGCCACCTCCGCGTTCTGGTGATCCATGGGATGCTGGACAGGGTTCCGTCAGAGCTGTGCGAGGTGGCAGGAAGCTTGGTGAAGCTGGAGATACACAACGAAGGCGCAAGGCTGCTTGTGCTGACGGAACTCAAGCGAATGGCGGACCTGACAGAACTCCGGCTGCTGGTAGAGAGGTGGCTCTTCCTCTCCTTGCCTCCACACATCAGGGACTTCCTGAGCCGTCCTTACGCCACCAACGAGGGACACCTTGAGGATCAGTCCAGGCCAGAGTCGGACACTTTCCCGTACTCTCCCACTCAGTGGAGTCACAGATATAAAGTTTAAAGATGACTGATATAACCCTATACACCTAAATTTACAATTTTAACTAAAATTAGTATACTTCTGCACTATGTAACTTTTATGAAAAATATTAAATAATTTTCTTCAAATCAACCTACTTTGCTTAATTTGACATTTTTGACAAGAGCAAAAGAAGACTTTTTTAAGAAACTTCTCTGACTTTATTGTTTATTAAGTATTTCTTTAGGAGCAACCAAGTCCACCTCCAATTTATATTTTCAAAAATGTTGGACCAATAAAATATAGAAGCTGGTGAAAAAAACGACATCTGTTAATATTTTGTTGGTTGTTTTCTGACACATAAAAGGACAATCAGAGTCAATATAAATGGAGTTTAGATCAAAATTTGGCATTGAGTGAATTTGACCTGGAACTAAAGATGACAAAACCTTAATGACCCACTGGGGATTGCATCAAACACAACAGCATTTTCTTTAGGAGTAACAGGAAGTTGGAAAAGTAACAAAGTCAGAATAAGACAATAAATGACCATTTGGATTTAGTAACTGGCTTACAAGTAATATTTCCCTATTAAACCATTTTCTACAAAAGATTGTCTTATAATTTGTATTTAATGTCTTCATTATTCCAGATATAATATTTATGAGGAGTTAGCTAACAACTTGAAGTTGAAGTTATTGAAGTGCAAAATTGGACGCACGCATGTTCGATTAGTGAATTAGTTTATTTTAAAAAAAAAATCTTATGAAAACGGTAGCTGTATTTTAAAGTTTGCTTACGAGAAGGAGTCAAAGTGTGTTTTTAGCCCCGTGATGCTCATGCATCGCTGCGTTTAATCCAGTAAACATGTCGTTCCAGAGTTCCTCTGGATTACAGTAAAATGTTCACCAAAAAAAAAAGAAAATTCAACCGGACACACACATTATGTTGAACCAGATACAACCCTATACACATATTTTGTTTTCAAACTCCACTGACTTTTATTTGCAACAAAACAAACAACAAACCATCTAAACTATTTATTTTTTTTATTCATCCATACAGTTTCCCGAACTCCTCCCACACTTTGGGAACCACTGGAATAGAAGAACTGAGGGTATACTAATTTGTAAATAATTGAAAAAATTTCCAAGTCCAGCGTAAGAAAGTGAATAGCCAAAATCAGAAGAACATGGATGACATAATGTTTCTGAAACTCACTTCATGTAAATTTTCGAGAGAGAACAGCTTCATATATTACAAATGTGAAGCATAAATAAATCACGATCAGCACCAGGGACAAGTTTCAAAAGCTGATTGGTGGACAGGCTAACTAGTCTTAGCATTCTTAACAGGTTCCGTTGTGAGAAACTGGTGGCATGATCACAAGCTTGATTGACAGCACTGAAACCCTCTTCCTAGCTCAGACTGTTTCTTCACATGGCAGGAAGGAACAGAGGAGCTCAAACTTTTTTTTTTACACATTGTTGCATATTCTGCTATCATGACAGTTATAACAATATGTTTTCTAAAAGTTACCTACTTCATCTCTAAATAAGTAATTTAACTGAATTGTGTTGGTTACATACAGCTGCTGATTGACAAATGAAAACAATAAATGGGTCAAAAATGGCTTATAATAGCTTATGCTAATCTTCATCTATGTTTTAATAGATTCACCTATAAAAGTTTGTAAAAGCTCGTAATTATAATTACAACAGGATTAATAATGTAGTACATTTAAGATTTTATGTAGCAAAAGAAGTTCCTTCTCTGCTGCAGTCTCTGCTGCTGATGAGTTGCCGTTCTTCTCCAGGACTCCACACCTCTCAGTCGGGCAGCTTGGAATGTCTGGTCCTGCACCGGTTCTCCACCCACCCAGACCCACTCGTCACCAAGGTAACGCAGGCCCGTACACATCTACCAACATGTAGCAGGAAGTCAACGTAAACACTGAGGATGAGTTGGTAAAGAACACCGGAGGCAAAACAGCCCCACCTCCTCAGTGGTTGCCAGTTGGGCTTTCTCTTGTGCAAAGTGGTTGTCGTCGTCTGTGGAGAGGGCGCCAGGTCGTAGCTGTGGACTTTGTTCAGAGTCCTGCAGTGCTCCAACGCCTCCTCCCAGGTTTTATTCTCCTTCACCAGAGTCAGTGACTCATCGTAGCACATGAACGTATGTTTCTGATCACACTCGCCATTCCTCCACTTGCTGGTAAACGACTCCTTATAAGCGCAGTGTTCGTTTGAGTCTGGTTCTACAAGAAACAGTGGGGAAACATATTCTACCGATGAAATCTGGAGATCGTTCAGCAAATTACGACACTGACATGAAGACGGCTCAATTTCATGTTAAGCTCCAAAGGCACTGGAGTCACCCGTTAAAGTAGGGAGAGAATGAAATGAGCTGCAGCACTTGGTTCAAGGTCAGAATCAAGCTTTCACGTATGGAGCGCCCACTCTACCATCAATCAGGCTGCATGTTCACTGGTCAGAAAACAGTTACTCTCTTTGATACAGTTACTATTCAAGTTCCTTTAGAGGTTCCTCTTGTATTTTATAACACAGTCAAGTAACTATGTTACCTTCAGTTGTAAGAAGTATTATATGTCAAATATAACTTAAAAGAAATTTGACATTGTAATTTAACGCCTTGAAATTGGGCCACTGTCTCTTTAAAAACTCCTGCCCTTTCTGAATGTCCGCCTTCAGAAAGTCATCACAACATGGCTCCTCTGACTGTTCAACAATGTTTTTTACCAGTGTGGCACTGAGAAGTAGCTCATATAATGAGTGAGCAGATTTGCAGTCCCAACAGGTGTTTGCTAATTGCTGCTGGCTAGTCTGAAGGAGCTGGATGGAGGAGTTGATAGAGGAGAGGTGCTCCCTCTCAAAGTGGAAATCTGGAAACTGCCTTTCAGAGGACAAGCTTATCCTCAAGGGGAATAACATTAGAACCGGTGATGACTGTTCACCGGTTACAATGTTACGAATTACGGTTTGTCCATAATTTCTCTCTAAGCGCTCCAAAGTTTTCAATTTTTGGAAAAACTAAAGTGTAACTGACGTTTGGTTAGAGTGTGGGAAGCAGTGCGATTCTCACCCCAAAAATTTTGAAATCGCCGTCACGCCCACAATATCGCCCTATCGGTATCAACTCGGTCATGACATAGATACGCATGCCTGCTCCGGTGAAATGTTTTCAAAATTTTTCTAGGCTTACGGTTTTTTTGTCTAGGGGCTTCAGAGCAAAGTGATGCGACAGATTTCCACTCGCTCAGCAGGTTCACTTCCATGTATTTCTGAAAAATGTCAGACCTCAGCGCACACCATTTTATCTCGTCGCGTTTATTACTGTGAGTGATGTACAGATATGAATTGCGGGACTATCAGAGACGAAGATAGCCCTCTCATACGCTTAAAACGGTTTTTTCCGATACGTATCACGGTTTCAGAACGGGAAGAGTTGTTCGGACTGCTTTTTTCAGTCAAAACTGACTGGGTGTCTCTCAAAGATAGAATTCTTTCTGTCTCACACACATGACAGTTGCAGAGGATTAATTACCGTAGCAACGAAGCACAGCAGGGCGAGCAGCTGATTAGAAACTACAAAAACGCATCACTGTAGTTTTAACTATGGCAGAGCTCTGAGGACTGAGCTGGCCTTAGAATTATAAATTAGAACTACAAAAACGCATCACTGTAGTTTTACTGTGGCAGAGCTCTGAGGAAGGAGCTGGCCTTTAGAACTGCTTGTGTTTTTTGGGCATTTTATAACTGATTTTAACCACCATTGTCACACATGAAGCTTAGGCGTAAATTCAACCTGGGAGACTCGATCCAGCTGACATTCATCTCGCAATCGCCACGTCCTACCTCAACCAATCAGGGCTGGAGCAACTCTCCGCTTTGGCCTATCATCATCCAGGACCGTCTTCAAAAGCCAAGCTAGCAGAGGGTCAACCCGCTCGTCGCTGTGCACAACCAGCGCGTCAGCCGTGCCTCTTTTTACGTTCCGACGTTCAGCTAGCTGGTCTCGGCAGCCTCCCGTCACTCCCTGGTCCGCAGGAGGATCACCGATCGTCCTTTCCTTCTTTTACCGCCCAGGTCCAAGGATTATACCTCGGCCGCCGGCTGCACTTCTGTTGTCTCCCAGCGGCTTCCCTCCGATCCATCTGCGAACCTCGCCCTCCTTTAGCCTCCAACGGCGGCGGCGAAGCAGAAATTCACCTCTACATGTCGTGGACGTAGTCCGTCATCCGCCTGGTTCCCCGCTCCGGCTCACGTTCGCTTAATTGCTGCGGCTCTCCGACGCCGCCCCCGCAGTCGTGCGCAGGTCGTCCCACGACCTGCCTTGGTTCCTCCTGCTCTCCCGCTCCTCTCACCACGGATTTGCTTCACTACCTGGACAGTCTCCTCCTGTTTGTCTCCGGCAGAACGCTGCCTCCGACCACTGCGCTCACTTCCGCATGTCTCGGCTCCCAGCCGGCTCTTCAGCCTCATACTGTAACCTCTCCCGCCCATCGAGGGCGTTTGCCAGGTAAGAGTACCCGCTCCTGTCCAGTTCATCAGCCGTTCGCTCAGCTCTGTCAGCGCATCAGTACTTCAACTCATGTTTCGTCTCACCCGTGCGGGTCAGTCTGTGCGTCTCAGAGACATCGCAACGCTTTGTGCAAGCAGCGTCCTGGTTTCAGCCCATCTCGGTTCTTCGTTCAGCCCATTCTGGCCGCGAGCGCCGCGGCCCTCTCCTCTTTGCTCGCTTAAATCGCTCCGTCCTGTCCAGAGCCCCAGTTTCGCTCCTCGGCTCACCCTGCTCTTTAACCCAGAGGCCCGCCGGCCGCTTGTCACAGCTTCGGCTTCTTTAACAGAATGTCATCGGGAGAACGGGTTCTTTAACGTTTATGGACGTGTCCGGGTGTTCGTTCGATAAGGGTATTGGTCCACCGTTGCTGCTTTCTTATTTTAGGGGTTGCGCGGTTTGAATATCTTTATTACTTCGCGTTATTCCGTCTATTTCCTCATTTCAGCAGCTGTAGTTGGTCGATCTCCGGTGCGGCTCACGTTGGCCGCCGAGAGTGGCGCTCAAGGCGATTTCGTTTTCTAAGCGGGTCAGGTTCGCGTCTTTGCTTCTCGCGTCTGTTATCTACTCACCGAATTCATGGTGAACCGACATGTTCGTCACGAGAGTCGGTTTCGGCAAAATTTGGCTCATATGCACTTCGTTCTCTTTCGTGGTTACATGATAATCAACACGTAGGGAATTATAAAAAAAAAAAAAAAAAAAAAAAATCACTCAGCCATTGCACTGGTGGTTAGAAGATCCCGTTTGCCCGCAGACAAGAACCCACGCCCATCAGGCAGCGATAGCAGCGGTCATATGTCCAAGCAGCAGCCCCGTCCATCATTAAGCCACACTGACAGCTTCCACTGCTCTAATTGGGGCGGACGGTTCTCAGCCCACCTCATTGGGCCAACGTAGCACTTCACGGATCTGTCCCAGAACATGGCAGAATGGTTCTCATCATCGTCAGAAGCCGCTCGCAGGCCCTAATCCCATGGCCTTTCTGCATCTACCATACGTTCCTCCCCGCGTCAACCGCAAATGTAAAATACTTGGTAGGATCGGGAGTTTCTTCAGTGTTGTAGATTCAACCGATGTTCAGGAATCAGACTCTTCGTCTCTGATGCTTGCTATAACTGAACTGGCCTCTGGAGATAAATGTTTAGTTTCAAATGAAGAATGTTTAGTCTAACAATCAGCGTTGGCTCTCCGAGCAGCGTGCTCCGATCACCTCAATCAGCTTCGCCTCGACGCGATTCAGCCTCATGAGCATCCTCGTCTGTCAGTTCCGTCTCGTTTCAAGGAGTCGCATGCACTGCCATGCATTAAGGAGTCCATCAACTGTACATGCCGTCAGTTCGACACACGTACACATCGACCCGGCCAATTCTTTCCCCACGACGCAAAGGTCACTCATGCTGTCGTGGCTTCTGCGGGCAATCGCGGCTGGAGCTCGCGGCAGTCCTCCCCACTTCAGTCTCAGTTGCACCCTTCAGCCGATCAAGTGACTATCTTTCTCTGGCGTTCCAGCGATCGCCAGCCCAATGTCGACTCATGGTGCGGCGTCTTGCTCTCGTTTCGGCTCCTGTAGGTATCCTGTCTCGTTCTTCCCCTATTTTCGCACCTTCTGAACATCCCCTTTTTTGGGGGGTTTTTACAGGACGGGTGACGGTTCCGATTATTTTGGTGGGCCGCATTCCATAAGCCGGCTCGTCTCTTAACAATCCAGCTCGATTCAATCCCTCAATTCAATATAATTGCTCCAAGAATTCGAGAAACTCAGGAAGCCGACAAAGTTAAGCGGCTGCCACTGGATCGTCTTTAACTCAAGCCGCTAACAACCTCTTGCGTCTAAGACCTCTAGAGACTTATTCGCTAAACAAGTAAGTCGTCAGCATAATCACCCGAGTCTGGAAATTAACATAAGTCTCACTACTAATTCAGCAGGTTTCATATATACGTGCAACTCGAATGCGTTTAAGGTAATGTAAAGCCTCAAGCCATGCTTACGGCTCTCGGCTCTCTCATGGTCTCCCGCTACCATTTGCTGGACAAATTAGAAATAATTATGTTGATCAGAATTGTACCTTTCATTCATTTTCTCTTCTGCATGCCTGGTAGAACTTGCTCGGCCTATGAAAGGAGCCAGGTCTTTCGCTGCCTGCATCCCACCGCCATCGCTCTCCCTGACCTAATCATCTTTTAGAACCGACGCTCGACTAAATAACTCTCCACATTTCTTCCCGCATTTCAGCTCGTATTGCACCAAATCGGGCTTCGCCCTATTTACTCCTTCCTCGTTAATGTTCACCCGGCAACCCGGCACCAAGTTCTGCCCGCTACAAACTCTTCCTCCTTATTCCTTCAGAATAGCCACCATTCACACTTTCATCGCTCGCCGTCTTGATGATCGTCGAGCCAAACTTCCGTTCGCAATCTTCCCTGGCGAGTACAACTGCCTCTCTAAGCTCTAAACGAAAGGCGCTACCATCTATTTCGCTTACACAGGCGGTTCGGCATCACCGCTGTCCGAAGTGTTCCTACAGCTTCTCTCTGCTGCTCGGCCGCTGGCCGACCTCAGCCTTCCGTTCTGCCAGACCAGAACTTTCAGCGTGCTCGAAGCTCGACGACTATGTCAGCAAAGTGAGTTTCCTGTCAAATAACCGGTGGTGGAGAATAGCTTTCCTAACTCTCATTTCTTCTAGGGTCCGCCGGCCCGTCGGCCGGGTCAATCTGGGCTGCCCGGCGTGCTGACTCATCCACCAACACCTATCAGCCCTGTCAGGCTGCAGGCCCACCAGCGCCTATCAGCCTAGTCAGGCTGTAGGCCCACCAGCGCCTATCAGCGCCTTAGTCAGGCTGCAGGCCCACCAGCGCCTATCAGCCTAGTCAGGCTGCAGGCCCACCAGCGCCTATCAGCCTAGTCAGGCTGCAGGCCCAACGGTGCCTATCAGTCTCGTCAGATTGCAGGCCCAACGGTGCCTATCAGTCTCGTCAGATTGCAGGCTAACGTGCCTATCAGTCTTGTCAGATTGCAGGCCCTCCAGCGCCTATCAGCCTCGTCAGGCTGCAGGCATCAGCGCCTATCAGTCTTGCAGACTGCAGGCTAACAGTGCCTATCAGTTTGCAGGCTGCAGGCTTACCGCGCCTACCAGTCTCGCCAGACTGCAGGCTAACAGTGCCTATCAGTCTCGCCAGGCTGCAGGCCCACCGGCGCCTATCAGCCTGCCAGGCTGCAGGCCCGCCAGCGCCTATCAGTCTCGCCAGTCTGCAGGCTATCGTGCCTACCAGTCTTGCCCGGCTGCAGGCCCCCAGCGCCTACCAGTCTTGCCGACTGCAGGCAACAGCGCCTATCAGTCTTGGCAGTCTGCAGGCCATCAGTGCCTATCAGTCTCGCCAAGCTGCAGGCTCATCATCGCCTATCAGTCTCGCCAGTCTGCAGGCTACCAGTGCCTATCAGTCTCGCCAGTCTGCGGGCCCTTCAACGCCCATCAGCCTAGTCAGGCTGCAGGCCCACCAGAACCTCAGTCTCGCGACTGCAGGCCTAGCAACGGCAGCCTCGCCCGCGTCGGCTGACCAGGCTCCAGCGACGCGGTCGCTCCTAGTCCCCGACTGCAGCACCTTCCGCTGTCGAGCCGACGTCGCCAGACTGCAGGGTCTCATGCGCTGTCTGCCTGTCAGCCTAGTCAGGCTGCAGGCCCACCAGAACCTCAGTCTCGCGACTGCAGGCCTAGCAACGGCAGCCTCGCCCGTGTCGGCTGACCAGGCTCCAGCGACGCGGTCGCTCCTAGTCCCCGACTGCAGCACCTTCCGCTGTCGAGCCGACGTCGCCAGACTGCAGGGTCTCATGCGCTGTCTGCCTGTCAGTCTCGTCAGACTGCAGGCCAACGGGCCTCGGCCCGGCACCCTCTCTTTGGGGGGAAGACTGTCCGAGCTCGGCCGCGACTCACAGTCTTCAGCCGGGGCCGAGCGCCAAAGATTCTGTATCATTAAATCTCTAACTGCTATTCTCTTCTCTGTGTGAGTCTCTCCAGATTGAAATGAAGCTTAGGCGTAAATTCAACCTGGGAGACTCGATCCAGCTGACATTCATCTCGCAATCGCCACGTCCTACCTCAACCAATCAGGGCTGAAGCAACTCTCCGCTTTGGGCCTATCATCATCCAGGACCGTCTTCAAAAGCCAAGCTAGCAGAGGGTCAACCCGCTCGTCGCTGTGCACAACCCACCTCCTCCCCTCTTCTCCACCTCCGTTCTGATGGATGTTTCCAGGATTCTTCTGCACCCAGCTCCACCACCGGTTCCGGCCCCGGGGAAGACTGTCCGAGCTCGGCCGAGCTGATGTCCTGCCCGCGGTGATCCGCGACTCACAGTCTTCAGCCGGGGCCGAGCGCCAAAGATTCTGTATCATTAAATCTCTAACTGCTATTCTCTTCTCTGTGTGAGTCTCTCCAGATTGAAATGGGATTAGTATGTCAATTTTACATTAAGCTTAATGAAAATTTCAAATAAAAGCTGAATATTTCTCTCAGGCTTTTCAGAAAAACTAACTGCTTCAAGCATTTAGAATTAAGTCTCTTTTTGTGTGTCACACTGACATGAAAGTTGACCTTCTCTTTAGAACTACAATGACTGCAGGGTAGGACTACAACATGGCGGAACACTCTGTGCCTACAGAGGAAGTCTGAGCTGATTGGCAGAACTACAACATGCCAGAACTGTCAGTTACTACTGAGGAGAAATGAGCTGGCCATGACAAGTCCTTGTTTTTTGGGAATTTTAGAACTGATTTAAAAACACCATAGTTACACATGGAATTAGTGTTGCCATTAAAAATTAAGCTTAATGAAAATTTCAAAATAAAAGCCTTGACAATTTTTATATCAATTGCTGTTTGGAGAATTTTAGAACTGATTTAACCCAATCACTGTTACTCATCTGAATAGATTGGACATTTAAAACGAGGCTTACTGAAATTTTCAAAATAAAAGCCTTAAGATTCCTTTCTGGCTCATGCCTATTTTAGGGAAAATGGCTGCCTCAAACTGATAGAATTATGTCTCCCCCTGTCTGACTCGGTAAACCCATTCAAATACTGTTCAACCTTTTACTTTGTGTCGTTAATTTTCTATGTTTAACTTGAAAAGTCATCTTTCATTAATTTCTATTAATGCAAGGGGCCTAAGAGAATTGACTAAAAGGAAAAGTTTCTTTTTATTCTGTAAAGGGAAAAACGCAAATTTAATATTCTTACAAGAAACTCATTCTAAACAAGAAGATAGCGTCTTTTGGTCTAAACAATGGGGAGATGAAGCTTATTTCTGTAGAACAAATTATTACTTGAAGAAATAACCCTAAACTTAGATCACCTAAAATTATTTTATTCAACAAACAATATTATAATTGGTGGGGATCTCAATCTTGCTTATGATGAATTTTTTGATAGATGGCCCTCTAAACATAACTCAAGTTACCCTAACAAAATTTTTAACAATTTCTGCAGTGAACAAAATCTAGTTGACGTATGGCGACATCTTAACCCCAACTGCATTCAATTTTCATGGTTTGGCTCAAATAGCAAGTCAAGACTTGATTATTGGCTTATAACAAATGAATTATTATCTAATAAAATTAAATCAGATATCTCTGCTGCACCGTTGACTGACCATAGCCTTATTTCCTTAAAAATGAAACCTCAAAACTGGAAATCAGGTTCAAGTAAATATTGGAAATTCAACTGCAGTCTCCTTAAAAATGACTCCGACTGCCAAGAAATCAAAGAATTAATCCAAAATATTAAGAACTCTGAAGAATTAAGTAGTCCTGTCCAAAAATGGGAATTCTTGAAGTACAAGATCAGACAAGTTTCTATCTCATTCAGTAAACAAATTAAAAAAGAAATCCAAAATAAAGAACTAGATATTGTACAACAACTAAATTTATATTGCAATAAGCCCAATCCTTCAATGGAAGACAAACAAAAAATACGAATCCTCCAACCCAAACTAGATGAAATGTATATCCAGAGGGCCAAAGGGGCTTTTATTAGATCAAGAGCGAAGTGGATCGAAGAAGGAGAAAAAAACACGGCCTACTTTTGTAATCTTGAAAGTAGAAGACAACAACAAAATTCTATCAAATCCTTAATAATAAATAATGTAGAAACCAACAATGAAAAGTTAATATCAATTGAAATTTTGAAATTCTATAATAAATTGTATACCTCCAAATTCTCAGAACCAAAGTCTTACACCTTTTTCAAACAAATTGAAACATTTATCCCTAAAATAGAGGATGACTACAAAAAAACTTGTGACAACAAAATTACAATAGAAGAACTTGATAAGGCTGTTAATCGCTTATCAATGAATAAAGCACCGGATCCAGATGGACTTACGGGAAACTTTTATAAACACTTTTGGGCGGACATTGAAATATTACTGCATCAAGTTTTTACAGAAATTTTTAAAAATCATTCTATACCTACTACAATGAATCAAGGAATTATTATATGTATCCCCAAACCAGACAAGGACCCTAGATTTATTGAGAATAGAAGACCTATCACACTCAGAAATTCTGATTATAAATTACTAACTTACATATTTACCATGCGTCTCCAAACAGGAATCTCAAACATTATTGCAGATTCACAATCTGGCTTCTTAAAAGGAAGGTCAATCCACAACAATATTAGGCTGGTGAAGGACCTGATTGAATATAGGGATATGATCCAAGATGATGGCTTTATTCTTTTTCTTGACTTTTATAAAGCCTTTGACTCGGTGGAACATCAGTTCTTATTCTCAGTTCTTGAACATTTTGGTTTTGGAGCCAATTTTATTAACTTAATTCGAGGTTTATATCAAAACACTAATAGTTGTGTATTACTACCTAAAGGCACCACAGCCAGATTTAATATAATGTTGGTATTCCTCAAGGGTGTCCCATCTCCCCATATCTGTTTAATTTAGTTGCAGAAATGTTAGCAATCTATCTTAAAAACTGTGCAGACATTGAGAAATTAGATGTTTTTGGTACAGAATTAATCAATAGCCAGTTAGCAGATGACACCACCGTTTTCTTAAAAAATGACAAACAGGTTCCAATTATAATTGATAAAATAAAATTTTTCTCTGAGGCTTCAGGACTAACATTAAATCTAAAAAAATGTGAACTTTTAGCCATCCATGACACTACCCTAAAAGAAATATCCAGCATTCCAATTAAATCTGAAATTAAATACTTGGGAACTGTAATAACCAAAACCCAAGAATCAACCTCAACTATTGAAAACAAGATTAAAGAATGTAAATCCAAACTTAACTCATGGCTTCAACGAGACCTCTCTATTTTAGGACGCATTTATTTAACAAAAATGGAAAGCTTATCAAGATTAATTTATTCAACCTATAGCACTGCTATCCCAAATAGTTTAACTAAAACTATTAACCAAATGAACATGAACTTTATTTGGAGGAACAGGCCACACTACTTATGGAAAAGTCATATGGTGAAAGAAATCAAAGATGGCGGTCTGAAAGTAATTGACTTCGAAAGCCTTAACGAAACCCTTAAGATTAATTGGTTGAAATCCTGGGTTAAAAATCCTCAAATATTTTGGTATTGCATCCCTAATTATGTATTTAACAAAATTGGTGGTTTATAACTTGTACTTCTAGCTGATTTCAATATTCATAAATTGCCAATTAAACTATCAGAGTTCCATAAACAGGTATTACTATACTGGAAAATGCTCTATGTACATAACTACTCACCACACTCCTCTATCATATGGAATAACAGATTCATATTACATCGCAGTAAATACTTATTTTACAAGGATTGGATGGAGAAGAATATTTGGTCTATTATACACTTAATGGATGCTAATGGTTGCATGTTAAACTATGAACAACTATGTGAACAATATCAATTCTTTCCCCCAAGAGCTGAATTTACCAAATTAGTTAATGCCTTTCCAAAACAATTTATTAACCAGGTAAAAATTTGATAACATATAATCCGATGACCCCACAATTACCCAATTTATTTATTAATGGAATTTTATTCACTGACCAAAAGTTTAATAACCGCACAATTAGAAACTGTCTAAACAATACTTTGTTCCCTGGGAAAATAAATAGAAATAACATTCTTTGCAAGTTTGATAATAAATCAATTGAGAGGTTAAGATCCCTTTATCTTAAACTCCCTATTCAACCTAAAGCTAAAGAAACACACTTTAAAATTTTAAATGCAATTTACCCTTCAAAAGAATTATTAAAAAATCGATTTAATATTGATGACAATAAGTGCTCCTTTTGTGAACGGGATATTGAAACGATTGACCACATCTTTTATGAATGCAACCAAACCAAAACATTTTGGATTTGCTTAGAAAGATGGATCAGTTCCAAATTCACACTTCCTGAATCTATTTCTAGAGATATGGTAACTTTTGGAGTATTATTAATAAACAAAACTATGGAACTCTGTTGTAACTTAATATTTTGTTTGGCAAAATTCTTTATTCATAAACAAAGAGTGCTGAGATCATCCCCAGTCTTTAACATCTTTTTATCTGAATTCCAGTTATATTTGAAATCCTTGAAATCCTTCATTGATTCATATGAATCCCTGACTGAAATATTAATGGAATTGCCCACTGATGTATATTAATCCTAATTTATGAATCCCCTTGCTGCCTTTGTTAGCTACTGTTACACTATTACTAATTGTAATACTAATCTTTTATTGTCAATGTTACTTTATATTTCCACTTTAAATATGCCTCTACTAGATATGCCTTATACAGAATTGCACTAAATATACAAATACATCTGATTCTCAATAAAAATCTATTCTAAAAAAAGAAAAAAAAATCCCCCTGTCTGACTCACAGCTGGCAGAGGATCCATTACCATAGCAACGGAACACAGCAGGGCCAGCTGATTAGGACTACAAAAACGCATCACTGTAGTTCTAACTGTGGCAGAACTCAGAGAAAAAAGCTGGACTTTAGAACTGCTTGTGTTTTGGGCCTTTAATAACTCATTTTAACCAACCATTGGTACACATGGAATTAGTTTGGCAATTTTAAATTAAGCTTTAAATAAATTTCAAAATAAAAGCCTTAAGATTCGTCTGTGGCTAATGCAGTGCTGCAGGCGTTGCAATGATATTAGCTTGCATTATCTTTTCCTCTCAATAACAGCAAGACAGTGCATTAGCATTAGCACAAACATTAGCATTTCACTGTTCCCCACCAGTGCACTGCCGTACGCAGTGCAATAAGATTATCCTGCATGATCTTTTCCACTCAGGTTAGGGCTCTGTCTTGTACAACAAGGCAGAGCATTAGCATTAGCCTTTTACCTTGCATGAGGTATTAGCTATTTCCCTTACTTATTACCCATGTTTAGTATACTGAATGCAGTAAGTCATGCTTGTGACTCTCCACATGGTATTGATGACATTGCAGCTTTCTTTAGCATGGATGCTAATATTTAGCATCAGAATGCTGGGTCCAAACCGACGGGCAATCTTTGGCAGGCCCTGGTTAAATTTCTTCAGGAATTTTCTAGTTCTGCTCATGCTGTTTCTCATGTATTTTCTGGCAAGATATTTGTATGTTTATTTCCCAAACAATTCTCGATGACTTTTCCATTACCTATATAAAGGTGTTCTTTGGATTCTTCTCTTATCCCACTAATAAAACATTTTTATGTTATCAATCTAATTTTATTAGTCGCCAAATATCATATACATAAGTCTATATTCTCAAATCAGAAACCTGACTTTTCAGCCTTTAAAGAGGAATTCAAACAATATATTAGAGCTCTCCAATATTAAAAAAATAGAAAAGCCATTAAGACAATGGCTGTGTGCTCACACTTTAATATGTTTCTGACTTTTTATTTATTTATTTTCCTTTTGATTTGTTTGTGCTTGCTATATTACACCCAGGCATTATTGTCTTGTCTGTTTTGTTACTTATTGGTGTTCTTAATTTTGCTGTTTTGTAAACACCTTTATTATCAGTAATAATAATAATAATAATAATAATAATAATAATAATAATAATAATAATAATAAAAAGAAGTGGTTTTGAGTTGTTCTTTAACGGTTTTTTCTTTGCTGTGGAGCACAGCACAACATCAACAATATCTACCTGTCCAAGTTTGATTAAGTTAATAAAATTATTCTGCTGCAGCAGCGGCCATGGATGACATGTTAAAAAATTGTCTTTTTGCTCTCCAGCTTTGACTGCTTGTGGGGAATTTCCTCATGTAAACAATAACATGCACGGGGTCTATATTTGGAAATATGATTACGTCTGACCAGCTGTGAACCTCACTGCAGAACACACACCCACACCCACACACACACAACAGGCTTCTAGTGGCTTTGTGAACCGGTGATGACTGTAATCCATCTCCTTTTATTCCACAGAGCAACTCATTTGTTCTACATTTCGGGTGGAAAGAAGAAAAGTACAACCACGGTCGATTTGATTTCAAACAATGGCTGGCAATAATTGTTGTATGCCTAACGATCTGGATAGCCTGCTGACGGACAGAAGTTCTCCAGACGCGACCAGAGAGGACTTGGAGAATAAAAACGCAGAACTACAGCAGAGTTCCTTGGGCTGCCACCTTATCGTGGTGGAAAGGTTTGAGTGCTCCAATAATCCGAGGAGCTATGCTGTCACAAGGACTCCTCGGAGTCCGGTCCCAGAGCTGAAGTGCGTTCCCTGGAACTGGCCCAACAGACTCTCAACTTAAGACTCCAGAAGCTTCAGATGACCTTGACAATGACACAGCAGTTAATAAAGAGGTGGTCTGACGAGGAGGAGAGTCTTTCAGAGGAAATAGAGTGTCTCCTGGACCAGCTTGATAGAGACCTTGAACAAATGGAGTACCTTGACCACCAACACATGAGTTTAAGGTCTGAAAATGCTCGGTTTAGGCAAAAATTGTTTGAATGAGAGAGAAGAGAGCAAGAGTTCAGGAATTAGGAGATCCAGGGACCAGTTCCAGCTCTCCAAAACATAGGTACAGTTTTCCTGAAGACGTACCAGACAGGAACACTCAGGTACTGGGTACAAGGCCTGGATATTCTAATCCATCTGGTACTTCAGAAAAACTGGCTACCTTGCTGAAACTGGTTCCTGTTCCACCCAATGGATGTGTGGAGAAACTGTTTTCTGCTCCATGTTACATGAAACGTACGTCAGTAGTGCTACTGATCGCTGACAGCTACTGATCTTAGGCAGGATATTTTTCATCCAATGAAAGAAAATGGATCCACAGATCCAACTGTGTTACAACACCGTCACGACATGATATCTTTCTAATGTTGCTATCGAGGCTCACGAGGAACCCAGATTAAGCCCTATTTTAACACCAAGAGGGTACTGGAGATTTTTTCTGATTCAATTCCTCACAAGGGAAGTTTTCTGAGATTTCATAAAAACGAATTTACTATTTTGAATTAAATATTTTTCGGAACTATTTTAACATTGTTTTTCTCACCGATTTCCAGGTTCTACATCAAATTTTTCAAGCTCTTCCAGACTATTAACGGAAAACCGTCATTGCTCAGATGTCTAATACAATCTGAGCAAAATCTCAGCACATCAGTCAAAGGGGCGGGAATCAACCTTATTGGCTTGTGAAATCAGACTATTGGTTGTTTAATCTGTCACTAAAAGCAATCACTTCAGTTTTTAAAGCTTTTTAGCACTTTTTATAATTTAAATAGCCCATAACTCGGAATACGATTCCTCCTTGGAGTCCAGTCCCGACTCGGAGTGACCGAGACGGGACTGGACTGCACTCAGAGACAGGACCCAACATCTATGGAGGACCAAAACTGACATAATAAGAAATAAAAGCATAAGTACATATTTAGTTTTTCATGTCCTTACACATGAGTTTCTGTCAAGAAATGTTTACATTTTCTTTTTCATTTCACATGTTTTTGACAAAAAAGTAGATATTTTGTTTCGTCTTTTCCTTATACAGCCCTCCATCTTTTGTCATCTTTGTGTGCATCTTTATGTTAATGAGGAGAGCTGCCTTCTATGTCCAGCTCCTCCACTATTGGCCAAAAGAGCTTTGGATCCAACATCACGGCGTAAGACATTTACGTCTCGCGCAGTTGCTTGGTGCCATCTTTACAGGCCAAAACAAACTTCATCCTGGTGTTTTTATTGTGTTACTGACCGCAGTGAAGTTAGTTTCAAGTTTGATATTCCAATATCAAACATAAACCAGACACACTGAAGAAGTTTCCTGATGTTGACCTTTGTCCCTTAGCTTCAACTAATTGACTGAAATGTTACCCAGGCAACTCTGCTTTTACTCATGGACTCATAACCAATGAAACCAACTGGAAGAGCTGGAAGCTGAGCCAGTTGGTGGATCATGTCAGTCAAGTCCAAGTAACCAACACCGATTGTTTTAAGCCTCCTTTAAAGCTTCACGGCTTTAAAGAAGGTTCAAGGTCCTCCAGTTTGAGTCGAGACTGTCGAGGTTTTTTTTTTTTCCACCTGCTGCTGCTTCTTCAGTTGCTGTGAACCTGAGTGATAAACAGGAAGTGAGCAGAGACAGACGGTGCCAGTCAGGACGGCTTTCACCAGCAACATCGTCCAGCTGCCTGGCATGAAGACCTGGACACGCAACCTAGGGACACGAGAGAGACGGAAGAGTTTGCTGAAATATTTTTTAAATAATTGAGAAATATAGAAAAAAACAAAACAGACTTCATCATAAAATGCTAAAGCTACACAGTGATCAACATCATTCTGCAGCTACTGATGTCACTGACATCATTCATATTGAATGGCATCAATACATGTCACTGACATCATTCAATGTGAATCATGACATCATGATTGTCATGTCTCATGTCTCCTCTGTGACATCACAGGTGATAGCAGCACCTTGAGTCAGTCAAGTAAACATTGACCTGTTTACATTGACAATGTAAGCAAGTCAATGTTTACTTTCATTGACATTCAGTATGTTAAATATTGATAATAAATATGCAATAAATATGAAATGATGTAAAATGCTTAATTTAGGTACAAGGCTAATGTTAGCAGGATGGCTATTATTAGCGTATTGAGTCACTAGCATGTTGCATCACTTAAGCTAAACTTAGCATTTTGGATCATTTTAATTTATTCACTAATGTTAGCATACTGAATTGTGTTAGTTCACTAATCTAATTTTGTTTGTCAACATGCTAGCAGTAACCCTTATCCTACTGGTAGTTTCAATAGACTAGTGACTCAATATGCTAATGATAGCCATCACGCTTTCATTAGCTTTATTCTTAATATAAGCATTTTACATAATTTCATATTTATTAGCAATATTTATCATACTGAATGGATTAAGTTAATGCTAATTAACGTGCACACACTGCACCCGAGCCCTTTGGCCCCTCCTACAGGTGGTGAGCCCATTGGAAGGGGGACTCATGTTCCCTTCCAATGGGCTCACCTCCAGGCCTGGCTCCAGAGTGGGGCCCCGGTGGCCCGCATCCGGGCAACGGAACACTAAGAACATTGTCAGAATTTATAATAAGGGGTTTTAAGGCTGCACTTAGTCTGGTTCCTCACCTAGAACCTCTCTACCAGGGGCATAAAGCCCCAGATAGCACGGCTCCTGGGATCATTGGGACACTCAAACCCCTCCACCACGTTAAGGTGGCAGCCCATGGAGAGGACCTAACTAACCTATCTAACTAACTAACAAATAAAAAAAAACCTAAGAACTAAATAAGTAAGTTTAAATGGATATAAAAACCCCTGTTCAAATGCCAGGTTTTTTGTGATGTAAACACATGACAAGACAAACATTTTCACAACTTTGTCCTCCTTTAACGTGACCTTTAACCTGTACAATGCTATTGAAAAACAAACAGAAACCTTTAAAGCATAAAAATATTCTGTGAAAAACTTACAATAACCTGGTTGGCTAAATATGCAGCACCTTTGGCTTTCACAACAGCACTCAGTCTTTTTGGATAGGACTCTATCAGTGTGGCACATCTTGATGTGGGAATATTTTCCCACTCTTCTTTGCAAAACCGCACCAAATCCGACAGATTGCGAGGGCATCTCTTGTGCGTAGCCCTCTTCTGATCACCCCACAGATGTTTGGTGGGATTGAGGTCTGGACTCTGGCTGGGCCATTCCAAAGCTTTTATCTCACTCCATTTTTTGTTGATTTAGATGTGAGCTTTGGGTCATTGTCAAGCCGAAAGATGAAGTTCCTCCTCGTCTCCAGCTTTCTAACAAAAGCCCGATGGTTTTGTGCCAACACTGACTGATAATTGGATCTGTTGATGATTCCGTCCACCCTGGCTAAGGCCCCAGTTCCAGCTGAAGCAAAACAGCCCCAAAGCATGATGATACCTCCACTATGCTTCACTGTAAGTATGGTGCTCTTTTGTAGGTATGAGCACTGTTGTTTTTGCACCAAAGTCACCTTTTGGAAATTTGTGCAAAAAGTTCGACCTTGGGTTCATCAGACCGTGACACATTTTCCCACATATGTTTGGGAGATTTCAGATGTGTCTTTGCAAAATGAAGCTGGGCTTTGGTTTTTCTCTTTGAAAGATAAGGCTTCTGTCTTGCTGCCCTTTCCTTCAGCCCAGACATATGAAGAAGATGGGAGGTTGTTTTCACATGTACTGCACAGCCAGTACTTGCCAGAAATTCTCGGAGCTCCTTCAGCGTTGCTGTCGGCCTCTTGGCAACTTACCAGACCAGTTTTCTTCTTGTCTTTTTCTTGTCAAGTTTGGACGGACGTCCTGTTCTTGCTGATGTTACTGTTGTAGCACTTGATGGTGACAGTCTTCACAGTGTCCCATGGTATATTTAATGAACTGGAAATTCTTTTGTAGCCTCTGAAAATAGCCACACTCCCAGTTCTAAAAGGTGTGCACACTTATGCTGCAGTGAAAATACCTCATTTTCACTGCAGCTCCTTGGAAGATTTCTGTTTGTTTTTCAATTTCATTGCAAAAATGCTTGTCTTGCTGAAATAAAACCTGGCATTTGAACAGGGGTGTAGACTTTTTATAACCATTGTAACTCTAATCAAACAATTAAAAAACGACCTAACTACTAGCAAACAATTAAAAACGACCTAACTACTAAGCAAACAATTAAAAAACGACCTAACAACTAAGCGAACAAGTAAAAAACGACCTAACAACTAAGCGAACAAGTAAAAAACGACCTAACAACTAAGCGAACAAGTAAAAAACGACCTAACAACTAAGCAAACAAGTAAAAAAGATCTAACAACTAAGCGAACGAGTAAAAAACGACCTAACTAGTGAGCAAACAATTAAAAACGAGCAAATGCTAAGCGAACAAGTAAAAAAATCCCTAACTATCTAACTAACAACTAATTAAAAATTCACCCCACTACTTCAATCGATGCTCCACAGGCGTAACCTCATCAAACCTGGAGACTCAAAATCCTCTCCCAGTGAGGTCTTCGCGTTAACGAAGGCCTCCCTGGGTAATCCAAATTTTGACTCCAGTTCGACTCGATAGGCCTGAGAGTCTTTGGCTGATGGGATCTCTGGATAGGTGTCCAGATCTATGATGTCCGACACATCATCTGGAGGAATGTCGGGCTCCAGAGTTGAGATGTCACACCTGGCGTCCACTTCCAAAGAAGAAATCAAGGCAGCCGTGGCCTTGGTCATGGTATGAGAGGGTCCAGGGTTTTCTGGGAGGTTCACTGGAGCAACTCGTGATGAATGTCTCCGAGCGAACCGCCTGAAAAAACCCTGGAGCCTCTCATTCAGGCCTTTGAGGAAAGATCTCGGCTCGACCGGGCGGACGACTTTCTTGGATTTCTTGCCAGATGCATGCAATCGGACAAAAAGGTCCTTAACCATGCCTTTGACTTCATCCACCATATCGCTGATCAAGTCATCAACGTGATTGCTGCGTTTGTTCTCAGAGTCAGAGTCTAAGATGGAATTGACTCTCTCGACCACATACCGGACAATGAGACGGTTTAAAACGAAATCTCCACCAACCTTGATGACCTTAGCAAAAGCTTCCGGCAACTTGTTGCCAACCATCTCTTCGATCTTGGAGTTGTCGATCGGAACACTCTCAAGAGCGTTCGCAACAAACAGCTCCAAGATCTCCTTCAATATCCCGACCAGAACGCAGGTAGTGGTGCGAGCGGGGTCCCCTGTTGCCAGACGCAGGTACTCCATCCAGGTCAAGTTGATGAACAGTCGGTGCACCAGCCCCCTAAGGACGTTGACCGTGATGCGCTGGGTCTCAACAATTGGAGAACTCATTCTGCTTGCCAGGTTCGCTGGTTTGAAGAAAGGTTTGCTCTAAAGGCGAGATGAACAAGAACTAATCCGGGCTCTGAGACAAACGAGGGCGAACAGAGGGCTCGAGAAGAATGCAGTGCAAATAAACACCCTGACATTTGCGACGTCATAGACATCAAACTCGCCGAATTCTATGTTTTCACGTAATAAGTGACGTTTCCCAGGCTTATGGGAAAAAACTGTGTCCGAATGCCGGGTCTGCATCCGGGTCCTCCGAAGACCGCGAATATCAAACGACCGGAAGAGAGGAGCTGTGAACGGCTCGAGCCTCTAGCTAGCAAACACAACCGGACAAGTGGAAGCCTGATACTGCTTTTATTCGCTTTATTTCACTTTAAAAATGCTCGCAGGACGCTGCGCGGTAGGATGAAAAGCAAACGTGTCATTTTGTTGCGTAACATTAAACGAGAAACTAGGCGGCAGCAAAGGACGGCAGCTGTCAAACCTAACGACTGGCAGCCATTGGCGTGACAGCGAATTGTTTTCATCAGGTAGGAAGACGACCTCACCTTCTGCCCTTCACAATAAGAGTTTACATCCGGGTGTGAAATACATACATTATAATACGCCACAATATACTGTTTTACTAAATGTACTAAATACTTTACTACTAAATATCCTGGACATGGAAGGCAGCTCTCATTAACATAAGGAGGGTTTGAATAAGGAAAGGACAAAACAAAATATCTACTTTTCTTGACTCTTAAATGCATCTTTAGGGGTGTTATGGAAAAATTACCATAATCTGCTAGTCATGTTATATGAAATGTTTGTGAACTCTCACCAAAAAAACTACTTGAGTTTTTTTGTACGAGGTTGGATGACATTTTGATAAAAATAGCACTTAATGTCCTTTTGAAATTAATAAAATATTCCTGAATTGAATTGAAGTTAAATTCAGTTCAAAAATATATTCTCATAAGAAAATTAGATATAGTGCCAAGTAACTCAGATTATTGTTAATAGCCGGGGCAGAAATAATCGCATGCAGATGTTCTTTTTTTCTTCAAATTTTTCTTCTATTTTTCTTTAGAGCAAAGTACAGATTACCTTTTGCACATTACAAAAAGAATATAAAACATGTAGTCGCATACATCTACATATGTTTATATAAAATTACACAATAAATAAAACCAAAAGAAGAAAAAACAAGCAGAAGAAAAAACTAAATAAAAAATATGTAGCTGTGTCAAAGAAGTCTCTGACTTTGACACTTTTGTTGCATTTCTGTGTTTTAAAGAGAATGCACAGAATATCAATGAAGCATTTCTCTGTGTTACTTAGTTGTTGTTGGGTTTTTTTTTAGATGTGTCGTTCCTTATGTTCTATTTTACATCTCTCTTTCCATTGGAATTATTTTCTTGTTTCATTACCTCTCCTTAGCTGTCTTCGAAGGTATTCCTTCCACTCCCTGAAGGACATTCCCGATCTGATGAATGACCTGGCCTTCCTCATCCACATGCTGGAGCAGAACGACCCGCTGCTGGTGCAGCGCCTCTCCGTGTTCCTGTCGCCGGTCAGCGAGAGCAGACTGCTGGAGCAGAGCCTGGAAAGGCACTGGGGAGAAGAGAAGCTCCAGGCTCTGAGCAGCGTGGACGCGGAGGGCTGCAGCACCCTGCAGCTCGTCGCCCTGCCTCGCCTCCCTCCGGCTCTGTTCACCCTCAGCCAGCTGCACGCCCTCAAACTGGAGCTCATCGCTGACGCCAAGTTCACTTTGCAGGTGGCAAACATGACTTCACTCAGGTGAGTTGTGAAGGGAATCAGACGCACTTCCTTTACCCTAGGGAAGAGAATCGGGTCCATTGAAAAAAGTCCAAACTTAATCTGGATGATTTTTCTCAGAATTCTGAGACTAAAATTCAGAATTTTGAGAAAAACTGCAGAATTCTGACAAGAAAAAAATAGAAATTCTGAGATTAAAGTGAGTTTTTTTTCCAGGGACCCTGATCAACTTCCATATGTCCCATAATCCCTTGCTATGATTCCCACAGACACAGGGAGCTCCACTGCCCGGCGGCTGTGGATCCCGGTGCGCTCGCAGTCCTCCAGGAACGCCTCGAGGTTCTCCACATCACCTTCTCTCTGGCGTCACAGATCCCCAGTTGGGTCCTCTCCCTCCGCAACCTGCATGAGCTCCACCTTTCGGGTCGCTTGGGCAGCGAGGGCGGCGTGGGTCACGGCTGGGCCGTGGGGAGCCTGCGGCAGCTCTGCCACCTCCGCGTTCTGGTGATCCATGGGATGCTGGACAGGGTTCCGTCAGAGCTGTGCGAGGTGGCAGGAAGCTTGGTGAAGCTGGAGATACACAACGAAGGCGCAAGGCTGCTTGTGCTGACGGAACTCAAGCGAATGGCGGACCTGACAGAACTCCGGCTGCTGGTAGAGAGGTGGCTCTTCCTCTCCTTGCCTCCACACATCAGGGACTTCCTGAGCCGTCCTTACGCCACCAACGAGGGACACCTTGAGGATCAGTCCAGGCCAGAGTCGGACACTTTCCCGTACTCTCCCACTCAGTGGAGTCACAGATATAAAGTTTAAAGATGACTGATATAACCCTATACACCTAAATTTACAATTTTAACTAAACTTAGTATACTTCTGCACTATGTAACTTTTATGAAAAATATTAAATAATTTTCTTCAAATCAACCTACTTTGCTTAATTTGACATTTTTGACAAGAGCAAAAGAAGACTTTTATAAGAAACTTCTCTGACTTTATTGTTTATTAAGTATTTCTTTAGGAGCAACCAAGTCCACCTCCAATTTATATTTTCAAAAATGTTGGACCAATAAAATATAGAAGCTGGTGAAAAAAACGACATCTGTTAATATTTTGTTGGTTGTTTTCTGACACAAAAGGACAATCAGAGTCAATATAAATGGAGTTTAGATCAAAATTTGGCATTGAGTGAATTTGACCTGGAACTAAAGATGATAAAAGCCTTAATGACCCACTGGGGATTGCATCAAACACAACAGCATTTTCTTTAGGAGTAACAGGAAGTTGGAAAAGTAACAAAGTCAGAATAAGACAATAAATGACCATTTGGATTTAGTAACTGGCTTACAAGTAATATTCCCCTATTAAACCATTTTCTACAAAAGATTGTCTTATAATTTGTATTTAATGTCTTCATTATTCCAGATATAATATTTATGAGGAGTTAGCTAACAACTTGAAGTTGAAGTTATTGAAGTGCAAAATTGGACGCACGCATGTTCAATTAGTGAATTAGTTTATTTTAAAAAAAATCCTATGAAAACGGTAGCTGTATTTTAAAGTTTGCTTACGAGAAGGAGTGAAAGTGTGTTTTTAGCCCCGTGATGCTCATGCGTCGCTGCGTTTTAATCCAGTAAACATGTCGTTCCAGAGTTCCTCTGGATTACAGTAAAATGTTCACCAAAAAAAAAGAAAATTCAACCGGACACACACATTATGTTGAACCAGATACAACCCTATACACATATTTTGTTTTCAAACTCCACTGACTTTCATTTGCAACAAAACAAACGACAAACCATCTAAACTATTTATTTTTTTTATTCATCCATACAGTTTCCCGAACTCCTCCCACACTTTGGGAACCACTGGAATAGAAGAACTGAGGGTATACTAATTTGTAAATAATTGAAAAAATTTCCAAGTCCAGCGTAAGAAAGTGAATAGCCAAAATCAGAAGAACATGGATGACATAATGTTTCTGAAACTCACTTCATGTAAATTTTTGAGAGAGAACAGCTTCACATATTACAAATGTGAAGCATAAATAAATTATGATCAGCACCAGGGACAAGTTTCAAAAGCTGATTGGTGGACAGGCTAACTAGTCTTAGCATTCTTAACAGGTTCCGTTGTGAGAAACTGGTGGCATGATCACAAGCTTGATTGACAGCACTGAAACCCTCTTCCTAGCTCAGACTGTTTCTTCACATGGCAGGAAGGAAGCAGAGGAGCTCGACTTTTTTTTCTTTTTTTACACATTGTTGCATATTCTGCTATCATGACATTTATAACAAATATGTTTTCTAAAAGTTACCTACTTCATCTCTAAATAAGTAATTTAACTGAATTGTGTTGGTTACATACAGCTGCTGATTTGACAAATGAAAACAATAAATGGGTCAAAAATGGCTTATAATAGCTTATGCTAATCTTCATCTATGTTTTAATAGATTTCACCTATAAAAGTTTGTAAAAGCTCGTAATTATAATTAACAACAGGATTAATAATGTATGTACATTTAAGATTTTATGTAGCAAAAGAAGTTCCTTCTCTGGCTGCAGTCTCTGCTGCTGAAGGATGAGTTGCCGTTCTTCTCCAGGACTCCACACCTCTCAGCCGGGCAGCTTGGAATGTCCTGGTCCTGCACCGGTTCTCCACCCACCCAGACCCACTCGTCACCAAGGTAACGCAGGCCCGTCCACATCTACCAACATGTAGCAGGAAGTCAACGTAAACACTGAGGATGAGTTGGTAAAGAACACCGGAGAGCAAACAGCGACCCACCTCCTCAGTGGTTGCCAGTTGGGCTTTCTCTTGTGCAAAGTGGTTGTCGTCGTCTGTGGAGAGGGTCGCCAGGTCGTAGCTGTGGACTTTGTTCAGAGTCCTGCAGTGCTCCAACGCCTCCTCCCAGGTTTTATTCTCCTTCACCAGAGTCAGTGACTCATCGTAGCACATGAACGTATGTTTCTGATCACACTCGCCATTCCTCCACTTGCTGGTAAACGACTCCTTATAAGCGCAGTGTTCGTTTGAGTCTGGTTCTACAAGAAACAGTGGGGAAACATATTCTACCGATGAAATCTGGAGATCGTTCAGCAAATTACGACACTGACATGAAGACGGCTCAATTTCATGTTAAGCTCCAAAGGCACTGGAGTCACCCGTTAAAGTAGGAGAGAATGAAATGAGCTGCAGCACTTGGTTCAAGGTCAGAATCAAGCTTTCACGTATGGAGCGCCCACTCTACCATCAATCAGGCTGCATGTTCACTGGTCAGAAAACCAGTTACTCTCTTTGATACAGTTACTCTATTCAAGTTCTATAGAGGTTCCTCTTGTATTTTATAACACAGTCAAGTAACTATGTTACCTTCAGTTGTAAGAATGTATTATATGTCAAATATAACTTAAAAGAAATTTGACATTGTAATTTAACGCCTTGAAATTGGGCCACTGTCTCTTTAAAAACTCCTGCCCTTTCTGAAAGTCCGCCTTCAGAAAGTCATCACAACATGGCTCCTCTGACTGTTCAAACAATGTTTTTACCAGTGTGGCACTGAGAAGTAGCTCATATAATGAGCTGAGCAGATTCACAGTCCCAACAGGTGTTTGCTAATTGCTGCTGGCTAGTCTGAAGGAGCTGGATGGAGGAGTTGAGAGGGAGAGGTGCTCCCTCTCAAAGTGGAAGTCTGGAAACTGCCTTTCAGAGGACAAGCTTTATCTTCAAGGGGAATAACATTAGAACCGGTGATGACTGTTCACCGGTTACAATGTTACGAATTACGGTTTGTCCATAATTTCTCTCTAAGCGCTCCAAAGTTTTCAATTTTTGGAAAAACTAGAGTGTAACTGACGTTTGGTTAGAGTGTGGGAAGCAGTGCGATTCTCACCCCAAATAAATTTTGAAATCGCCGTCACGTCCACAAATATCGCCCTATCGGTATCAAACTCGGTCATGACATAGATACGCATGCCTGCTCCGGTGAAATGTTTTCAAAATTTTTCTAGGGCTTACGGTTTTCTGTCTAGGGGCTTCAGAGCAAAGTGATGCGACAGGATTTCCACTCGCTCAGCCAGGTTCACTTCCATGTATTTCTGAAAAATGTCAGACCTCAGCGCACACCATTTTTATCTCGTCGCTGTTATTACTGTGAGTGATGTACAGATATGAATTGCGGGACTATCAGAGACGAAAGATAGCCCTCTCATACGCTTCAAACGGTTTTCCGATACGTATCACGGTTTCAGAACGGGAAGGAGTTGTTCGGACTGCTTTTTTCAGTCAAAACTGACTGGGTGTCTCTCAAAGATAGAATTCTTTCTGTCTCACACACATGACAGTTGCAGAGGATTAATTACCGTAGCAACGAAGCACAGCAGGGCCGAGCAGCTGATTAGAACTACAAAAACGCATCACTGTAGTTTTTACTATGGCAGAGCTCTGAGGACTGAGCTGGCCTTTAGAATTATAAATTAGAACTACAAAAACGCATCACTGTAGTTTTTACTGTGGCAGAGCTCTGAGGAAGGAGCTGGCCTTTAGAACTGCTTGTGTTTTGGGCATTTTATAACTGATTTTAACCAACCATTGTCACACATGGGATTAGTATGTCAATTTTACATTAAGCTTAATGAAAATTTCAAAATAAAAGCTGAATATTTCTCTCAGGCCTTTCAGAAAAACTAACTGCTTCAAGCATTTAGAATTAAGTCTCTTTTTGTGTGTCACACTGACATGAGAGTTGACCTTCTCTTTAGAACTACAATGACTGCAGGGTAGGACTACAACATGGCGGAACACTCTGTGCCTACAGAGGAAGTCTGAGCTGATTGGCAGAACTACAACATGCCAGAACTGTCAGTTACTACTGAGGAGAAATGAGCTGGCCATGACAAGTCCTTGTTTTTTGGGAATTTTAGAACTGATTTAAAAACACCATAGTTACACATGGAATTAGTGTTGCCATTAAAATTAAGCTTAATGAAAATTTCAAAATAAAAGCCTTGACAATTTTTATATCAATTGCTGTTTGGAGAATTTTAGAACTGATTTAACCCAATCACTGTTACTCATCTGAATAGATTGGACATTTAAAACGAGGCTTACTGAAATTTTCAAAATAAAAGCCTTAAGATTCCTTTCTGGCTCATGCCTATTTTAGGAAAATGGCTGCCTCAAACTGATAGAATTATGTCTCCCCCTGTCTGACTCGGTAAACCCATTCAAATACTGTTCAACCTTTTATTTTGTGTCGTTAATTTTCTATGTTTAACTTGAAAAGTCATCTTTCATTAATTTCTATTAATGCAAGGGGCCTAAGAGATTTGACTAAAAGGAAAAGTTTCTTTTTATTCTGTAAAGGGAAAAACGCAAATTTAATATTCTTACAAGAAACTCATTCTAAACAAGAAGATAGCGTCTTTTGGTCTAAACAATGGGGAGATGAAGCTTATTTCTGTCATGGCTCTTCAAGATCAGCAGGGGTCGCTATTCTTCTTCAAAACTTCCAGGGTCAAATAATATCAAATAAAATGGATGAAAATGGTCACTGGCTATTTCTTACTATCTGTTTGGATAACGTAATACTTATATTATTAAATATATATGGTTATAACAACCAAACCCAGAACAAATTATTACTTGAAGAAATAACCCTAAACTTAGATCACCTAAAATTATTTTATTCAACAAACAATATTATAATTGGTGGGGATCTCAATCTTGCTTATGATGAATTTTTTGATAGATGGCCCTCTAAACATAACTCAAGTTACCCTAACAAAATTTTTAACAATTTCTGCAGTGAACAAAATCTAGTTGACGTATGGCGACATCTTAACCCCAACTGCATTCAATTTTCATGGTTTGGCTCAAATAGCAAGTCAAGACTTGATTATTGGCTTATAACAAATGAATTATTATCTAATAAAATTAAATCAGATATCTCTGCTGCACCGTTGACTGACCATAGCCTTATTTCCTTACAAATGAAACCTCAAAACTGGAAATCAGGTCAAGTAAATATTGGAAATTCAACTGCAGTCTCCTTAAAAATGACTCGACTGCCAAGAAATCAAAAATTAATCCAAATATTAAGAACTCTGAAGAATTAAGTAGTCCTGTCCAAAAATGGGAATTCTTGAAGTACAAGATCAGACAAGTTTCTATCTCATTCAGTAAACAAATTAAAAAGGAAATCCAAAATAAAGAACTAGATATTGTACAACAACTAAATTTATATTGCAATAAGCCCAATCCTTCAATGGAAGACAAACAAAAAATACGAATCCTCCAACCCAAACTAGATGAAATGTATATCCAGAGGGCCAAAGGGGCTTTTATTAGATCAAGAGCGAAGTGGATCGAAGAAGGAGAAAAAAAACACAGCCTACTTTTGTAATCTTGAAAGTAGAAGACAACAACAAAATTCTATCAAATCCTTATAATAAATAATGTAGAAACCAACAATGAAAAGTTAATATCAATTGAAATTTTTAAATTCTATAATAAATTGTATACCTCCAAATTCTCAGAACCAAATCTTACACCTTTTTCAAACAAATTGAAACATTTATCCCTAAAATAGAGGATGACTACAAAAAAACTTGTGACAACAAAATTACAATAGAAGAACTTGATAAGGCTGTTAATCGCTTATCAATGAATAAAGCACCGGATCCAGATGGACTTACGGGAAACTTTTATAAACACTTTTGGGGACATTGAAATATTACTGCATCAAGTTTTTACAGAAATTTTTAAAAATCATTCTATACCTACTACAATGAATCAAGGAATTATTATATGTATCCCCAAACCAGACAAGGACCCTAGATTTATTGAGAATAGAAGACCTATCACACTCAGAAATTCTGATTATAAATTACTAACTTACATATTTACCATGCGTCTCCAAACAGAAATCTCAAACATTATTGCAGATTCACAATCTGGTTTCTTAAAAGGAAGGTCAATCCACAACAATATTAGGCTGGTGAAGGACCTGATTGAATATAGGGATATGATCCAAGATGATGGCTTTATTCTTTTTCTTGACTTTTATAAAGCCTTTGACTCGGTGGAACATCAATTCTTATTCTCAGTTCTTGAACATTTTGGTTTTGGAGCCAATTTTATTAACTTAATTCGAGGTTTATATCAAAACACTAATAGTTGTGTATTACTACCTAAAGGCACCACAGCCAGATTTAATATTAATGTTGGTATTCCTCAAGGGTGTCCCATCTCCCCATATCTATTTAATTTAGTTGCAGAAATGTTAGCAATCTATCTTAAAAACTGTGCAGACATTGAGAAATTAGATGTTTTTGGTACAGAATTAATCATTAGCCAGTTAGCAGATGACACCACCGTTTTCTTAAAAAATGACAAACAGGTTCCAATTGTAATTGATAAAATAAAATTTTTCTCTGAGGCTTCAGGACTAACATTAAATCTAAAAAAATGTGAACTTTTAGCCATCCATGACACTACCCTAAAAGAAATATCCAGCATTCCAATTAAATCTGAAATTAAATACTTGGGAACTGTAATAACCAAAACCCAAGAATCAACCTTAACTATTGAAAACAAGATTAAAGAATGTAAATCCAAACTTAACTCATGGCTTCAACGAGACCTCTCTATTTTAGGACGCATTTATTTAACAAAAATGGAAAGCTTATCAAGATTAATTTATTCAACCTATAGCACTGCTATCCCAAATAGTTTAACTAAAACTATTAACCAAATGAACATGAACTTTATTTGGAGGAACAGGCCACACTACCTATGGAAAAGTCATATGGTGAAAGAAATCAAAGATGGCGGTCTGAAAGTAATTGACTTCGAAAGCCTTAACGGAACCCTTAAGATTAATTGGTTGAAATCCTGGGTTAAAAATTCTCAAATATTTTGGTATTGCGTCCCTAATTATGTATTTAACAAAATTGGTGGTTTATAACTTGTACTTCTAGCTGATTTCAATATTCATAAATTGCCAATTAAACTATCAGAGTTCCATAAACAGGTATTACTATACTGGAAAATGCTCTATGTACATAACTACTCACCACACTCCTCTATCATATGGAATAACAGATTCATATTACATCGCAGTAATACTTATTTTACAAGGATTGGATGGAGAAGAATATTTGGTCTATTATACACTTAATGGATGCTAATGGTTGCATGTTAAACTATGAACAACTATGTGAACAATATCAATTCTTTCCCCCAAGAGCTGAATTTACCAAATTAGTTAATGCCTTTCCAAAACAATTTATTAACCAGGTAAAAAAATTGATAACATATAATCCGATGACCCCACAATTACTCAATTTATTTATTAATGGAATTTTATTCACTGACCAAAAGTTTATAACCGCACAATTAGAAACTGTCTAAACAATACTTTGTTCCCTGGGAAAATAAATAGAAATAACATTCTTTGCAAGTTTGATAATAAATCAATTGAGAGGTTAAGATCCCTTTATCTTAAACTCCCTATTCAACCTAAAGCTAAAGAAACACACTTTAAAATTTTAAATGCAATTTACCCTTCAAAAGAATTATTAAAAATCGATTTAATATTGATGACAATAAGTGCTCCTTTTGTGAACGGGATATTGAAACGATTGACCACATCTTTTATGAATGCAACCAAACCAAAACATTTTGGATTTGCTTAGAAAGATGGATCAGTTCCAAATTCACACTTCCTGAATCTATTTCTAGAGATATGGTAACTTTTGGAGTATTATTAATAAACAAAACTATGGAACTCTGTTGTAACTTAATATTTTGTTTGGCAAAATTCTTTATTCATAAACAAAGAGTGCTGAGATCATCCCCAGTCTTTAACATCTTTTTATCTGAATTCCAGTTATATTTGAAATCCTTGAAATCCTTCATTGATTCATATGAATCCCTGACTGAAATATTAATGGAATTGCCCACTGATGTATATTAATCCTAATTTATGAATCCCCTTGCTGCCTTTGTTAGCTACTGTTACACTATTACTAATTGTAATACTAATCTTTTATTGTCAATGTTACTTTATATTTCCACTTTAAATATGCCTCTACTAGATATGCCTTATACAGAATTGCACTAAATATACAAATACATCTGTTTCTCAATAAAAATCTATTCCAAAAAAAAAAGAAAAAAAAATCCCCCTGTCTGACTCACAGCTGGCAGAGGATCCATTACCATAGCAACGGAACACAGCAGGGCCAGCTGATTAGGACTACAAAAACGCATCACTGTAGTTCTAACTGTGGCAGAACTCAGAGAAAAAAGCTGGACTTTAGAACTGCTTGTGTTTTGGGCCTTTAATAACTCATTTTAACCAACCATTGTACACATGGAATTAGTTTGGCAATTTTAAATTAAGCTTTAAATAAATTTCTAAATAAAAGCCTTAAGATTCGTCTGTGGCTAATGCAGTGCCGCAGGCGTTGCAATGATATTAGCTTGCATTATCTTTTCCTCTCAATAACAGCAAGACAGTGCATTAGCATTAGCACAAACATTAGCATTTCACTGTTCCCCACCAGTGCACTGCCGTACGCAGTGCAATAAGATTATCCTGCATGATCTTTTCCACTCAGGTTAGGGCTCTGTCTTGCACATCAAGGCAGAGCATTAGCATTAGCCTTTTACCTTGCATGAGGTATTAGCTATTTCCCTTACTTATTACCCATGTTTAGTATACTGAATGCAGTAAGTCATGCTTGTGACTCTCCACATGGTATTGATGACATTGCAGCTTTCTTTAGCATGGATGCTAATATTTAGCATCAGAATGCTGGGTCCAAACCGACGGGCACACTTTGCCAGGCCCGGGTTAAATTTCTTCAGGAATTTTCTAGTTCTGCTCATGCTGTTTCTCATGTATTTTCTGGCAAGATATTTGTATGTTTATTTCCCAAACAATTCTCGATGACTTTTCCATTACCTATATAAAGGTGTTCTTTGGATTCTTCTCTTATCCCACTAATAAAACATTTTTATGATATCAATCTAATTTTATTAGTCGCCAAATATCATATACATAAGTCTATATTCTCAAATCAGAAACCTGACTTTTCAGCCTTTAAAGAGGAATTCAAACAATATATTAGAGCTCTCCAATATTAAAAAATAGAAAAGCCATTAAGACAATGGCTGTGTGCTCACACTTTAATATGTTTCTGACTTTTTATTTATTTATTTTCCTTTTGATTTGTTTGTGCTTGCTATATTACACCCAGGCATTATTGTCTTGTCTGTTTTGTTACTTATTGGTGTTCTTAATTTTGCTGTTTTGTAAACACCTTTATTATCAGTAATAATAGTAATAATAATAATAAAAAGAAGTGGTTTTGAGTTGTTCTTTAACGGTTTTTTCTTTGCTGTGGAGCACAGCACAACATCAACAATATCTACCTGTCCAAGTTTGATTAAGTTAATAAAATTATTCTGCTGCAGCAGCGCGGCCATGGATGACATGTTAGAGAATTGTCTTTTTGCTCTCCAGCTTTGACTGCTTGTGGGGAATTTCCTCATGTAAACAATAACATGCACGGGGTCTATATTTGGAAATATGATTATGTCTGACCAGCTGTGAACCTCACTGCAGAACACACACCCACACCCACACACAACAGGCTTCTAGTGGCTTTGTGAACCGGTGATGACTGTAATCCATCTCTTTTTATTCCACAGAGCAACTCATTTGTTCTACATTTCGGGTGGAAAGAAGAAGAGAAGTACAACCACGGTTGATTTGATTTCAAACAATGGCTGGCAATAATTGTTGTATGCCTAACGATCTGGATAGCCTGCTGACGGACAAAAGTTCTCCAGACGCGACCAGAGAGGACTTGGAGAATAAAAAACAGAACTACAGCAGAGTTCCTTGGGCTACCACCTTATCGTGGTGGAAAGGTTTGAGTGCTCCAATAATCCGAGGAGCTATGCTGTCACAAGGACTCCTAGGAGTCCGGTCCCAGAGCTGAAGTGCGTTCCCTGGAACTGGCCCAACAGACTCTCAACTTAAGACTCCAGAAGCTTCAGATGACCTTGACAATGACACAGCAGTTAATAAAGAGGTGGTGACGAGGAGGAGAGTCTTTCAGAGGAAATAGAGTGTCTCCTGGACCAGCTTGATAGAGACCTTGAACAAATGGAGTACCTTGACCACCAACACATGAGTTTAAGGTCTGAAAATGCTCGGTTTAGGCAAAAATTGTTTGAATGAGAGAGAGAAGAGAGCAAGAGTTCAGGAACCAGGAGATCCAGGGACCAGTTCCAGCTCTCCAAAACATAGGTACAGTTTTCCTGAAGACGTACCAGACAGGAACACTCAGGTACTGGGTACAAGGCCTGGATATTCTAATCCATCTGGTACTTCAGAAAAACTGGCTACCTTGCTGAAACTGGTTCCTGTTCCACAATGGATGTGTGGAGAAACTGTTTTCTGCTCCATGTTACATGAAACGTACGTCAGTAGTGCTACTGATCGCTGACAGCTACTGATCTTAGGCAGGATATTTTTCATCCAATGAAAGAAAATGGATCCACAGATCCAACTGTGTTACAAACACAGTCACGACATGATATCTTTCTAATGTTGCTATCGAGGCTCACGAGGAACCCAGATTAAGCCCTGTTTTAACACCAAGAGGGTACAGGGGATTTTTTTCTGATTCAATTCCTCACAAGGGAAGTTTTCTGAGATTTCATAAAAACAAATTTACTATTTTGAATTAAATATTTTTCGGAACTATTTAACATTGTTTTTCTCACCGATTTCCAGTTCTTCATCAAATTTTTCAAGCTCTTCCAGACTATTAACGGAAACGACCGTCATTGCTCAGATGTCTAATACAATCTGAGCAAAATCTCAGCACATCAGTCAAAGGGGCGGGACAATCAACCTTATTGGCTTGTGAAATCAGACTATTGGTTGTTTAATCTGTCACTAAAAGCAATCACTAAAGCAATCACTTCAGTTTTTAAAGCTTTTTAGCACTTTTTATAATTTAAATAGCCCATAACTCAGAATACAATTCCGACTCGAAGATAGGTCCCAACTCGGAATACAATTCCTCCTTGGAGTCCAGTCCCGACTCGGAGTGACCGAGACGGGACTGGACTGCACTCAGAGACAGGACCCAACATCTCTGGAGGACCAAAACTGACATAAGAAATAAAATCATAAGTACATATTTAGTTTTTCATGTCCTTACACATGAGTTTCTGTCAAGAAATGTTTACATTTTCTTTTCATTTCACATGTTTTTGACAAAAAAAGTAGAAATTTGTTTCGTCTTTTCCTTATACAAGCCCTCCATCTTTTGTCATCTCTGTGTGCATCTTTATGTTAATGAGGAGAGCTGCCTTCTATGTCCAGCTCCTCCACTATTGGCCAATAGAGCTTTGGAACCAACATCACGGCGTAAGACATTTACGTCTCGCGCAGTTGCTTGGTGCCATCTTTACAGGCCAAAACAAACTTCATCCTGGTGTTTTTATTGTGTTACTGACCGCAGTGAAGTTAGTTTCAAGTTTGATATTCCAATATCAAACATAAACCAGACACACTGAAGAAGTTTCCTGATGTTGACCTTTGTTAGCTTCAACTAATTGACTGAAATGTTACCCAGGCAACTCTGTTTTTACTCATGGACTCATAACCAATGAAACCAACTGGAAGAGCTGGAAGCTGAGCCAGTTGGTGGATCATGTCAGTCAAGTCCAAGTAACCAACACCGATTGTTTTAAGCCTCCTTTAAAGCTTCACGGCTTTAAAGAAGGTTCAAGGTCCTCCAGTTTGAGTCGAGACTGTCGAGGGTTTTTTTTTTCCACCTGCTGCTTCTTCTTCAGTTGCTGTGAACCTGAGTGATAAACAGGAAGTGAGCAGAGACAGAAGATGCCAGTCAGGACGGCTTTCACCAGCAACATCGTCCAGCTGCCTGGCATGAAGACCTGGACAAGCAACCTGGGGACACGAGAGAGACGGAAGAGTTTGCTGAAATATTTTTTAAATAATTGAGAAATATAGAAAAAAACAAAACAGACTTCATCATAAAATGCTAAAGCTACTCAGTGATCAACATCATTCTGCAGCTACTGATGTCACTGACATCATTCATATTGAATGGCATCAATACATGTCACTGACATCATTCAATGTGAATCATGACATCATGATTGTCATGTCTCATGTCTCCTCTGTGACATCACAGGTGATAGCAGCACCTGTGAGTCAGTCAAGTAAACATTGACATGTTTACATTGACAATGTAAGCAAGTCAATGTTTACTTTCATTGACATTCAGTAGGTTAAATATTGATAATAAATATGCAATAAATATGAAATGATGTAAAGTGCTTAATTTAGGTACAAGGCTAATGTTAGCAGGATGGCTATTATTAGCGTATTGAGTCACTAGCATGTTGCATCTTAAGCTAAACTTAGCATTTTGGATCATTTAATTTATTCACTAATTTTAGCATACTGAATTGTGTTAGTTCACTAATCTAATTTTGTTTGTCAACATGCTAGCAGTAACCCTTATCCTACTGGTAGTTTCAATAGACTAGTGACTCAATATGCTAATGATAGCCATCACGCTTGCATAGCTTTATTCTTAATCAGCATTTTACATAATTTCATATTTATTAGCAATATTTATCATACTGAATGGATTAAGTTCATGCTAATTAACGTGCACACACTGCACCCGAGCCCTTTGGCCCCTCCTACAGGTGGTGAGCCCATTGGAAGGGGACTCATGTTCCCTTCCAATGGGCTCACCTCCAGGCCTGGCTCCAGAGTGGGGCCCCGGTGGCCCGCGTCCGGGCGGAACACTAAGAACATTGTCAGAATTTATAATAAGGGGTTTTAAGGCTGCACTTAGTCTGGTTCCTCACCTAGAACCTCTCTACCAGGGGCATAAAGCCCCAGATAGCACGGCTCCTGGGATCATTGGGACACTCAAACCCCTCCACCACGTTAAGGTGGCAGCCCATGGAGAGGACCTAACTAACCTATCTAACTAACTAACAAATAAAAAAAAACCTAAGAACTAAATAAGTAAGTTTAAATGACGTACAATGGATATAAAAACCCCTGTTCAAATGCCAGGTTTTTGTGATGTAAACACATGACAAGACAAACATTTTCACAACTTTGTCCTCCTTTAACGTGACCTTTAACCTGTACAATGCTATTGAAAAACAAACAGAAACTTTTAAAGCATAAAAATATTCTGTGAAAAACTTACAATAACCTGGTTGGCTAAATATGCAGCACCTTTGGCTTTCACAACAGCACTCAGTCTTTTTGGATAGGACTCTATCAGTGTGGCACATCTTGATGTGGGAATATTTGCCCACTCTTCTTTGCAAAACCGCACCAAATCCGACAGATTGCGAGGGCATCTCTTGTGCGTAGCCCTCTTCTGATCACCCACAGATGTTTGGTGGGATTGAGGTCTGGACTCTGGCTGGGCCATTCCAAAGCTTTTATCTCACTCCATTTTTTGTTGATTTAGATGTGAGCTTTGGGTCATTGTCAAGCCGAAAGATGAAGTTCCTCCTCGTCTCCAGCTTTCTAACAGAAGCCCGATGGATTTGTGCCAACACTGACTGATAATTGGATCTGTTGATGATTCCGTCCACCTGGCTAAGGCCCCAGTTCCAGCTGAAGCAAAACAGCCCAAAGCATGATGATACCTCCACTATGCTTCACTGTAAGTATGGTGCTCTTTTGTAGGTATGAGCACTGTTGTTTTTGCACCAAAGTCACCTTTTGGAAATTTGTGCAAAAAGTTCGACCTTGGGTTCATCAGACCGTGACACATTTTCCCACATATGTTTGGGAGATTTCAGATGTGTCTTTGCAAAATGAAGCTGGGCTTTGGTTTTCTCTTTGAAAGATAAGGCTTCTGTCTTGCTGCCCTTTCCTTCAGCCCAGACATATGAAGAAGATGGGAGGTTGTTTTCACATGTACTGCACAGCCAGTACTTGCCAGAAATTCTCGGAGCTCCTTCAGCGTTGCTGTCGGCCTCTTGGCAACTTACCAGACCAGTTTTCTTCTTGTCTTTTTCTTGTCAAGTTTGGACGGACGTCCTGTTCTTGCTGATGTTACTGTTGTGGCACTTGATGGTGACAGTCTTCACAGTGTCCCATGGTATATTTAATGAACTGGAAATTCTTTTGTAGCCTCTGAAAATAGCCACACTCCCAGTTCTAAAAGGTGTGCACACTTATGCTGCAGTGAAAATACCTCATTTTCACTGCAGCTCCTTGGAAGATTTGTTTGTTTTTCAATTTCATTGCAAAAATGCTTGTCTTGCTGAAATAAAACCTGGCATTTGAACAGGGGTGTAGACTTTTTATAACCATTGTAACTCTAATCAAACAATTAAAAAACGACCTAACTACTAGCAAACAATTAAAAACGACCTAACTACTAAGCAAACAATTAAAAAACGACCTAACTACTAAGCGAACAAGTAAAAAACGACCTAAACAACTAAGCGAACAAGTAAAAAACGACCTAACAACTAAGCGAACAAGTAAAAAACGATCTAACAACTAAGCGAACAAGTAAAAAACGATCTAACAACTAAGCGAACGAGTAAAAAACGACCTAACAACTAAGCAAACGAGTAAAAAACGACCTAACTAGTGAGCAAACAATTAAAAACGAGCAAATGCTAAGCGAACAAGTAAAAAAATCCCTAACTATCTAACTAACAACTAATTAAAAATTCACCCCACTACTTCAATCGATGCTCCACAGGCGTAACCTCATCAAACCTGGAGACTCAAAATCCTCTCCCAGTGAGGTCTTCGCGTTAACGAAGGCCTCCCTGGGTAATCCAAATTTTGACTCCAGTTCGACTCGATAGGCCTGAGAGTCTTTGGCTGATGGATCTCTGGATAGGTGTCCAGATCTATGATGTCCGACACATCATCTGGAGGAATGTCGGGCTCCAGAGTTGAGATGTCACACCTGGCGTCCACTTCCAAAGAAGAAATCAAGGCAGCCGTGGCCTTGGTCATGGTCTGAGAGGGTCCAGGTTTTCTGGGAGTTCACTGGAGCAACTCGTGATGAATGTCTCCGAGCGAACCGCCTGAAAAAACCCTGGAGCCTCTCATTCAGGCCTTTGAGCAAAGATCTCGGCTCGACCGGGCGGACGACTTTCTTGGATTTCTTGCCAGATGCATGCAATCGGACAAAAAGGTCCTTAACCATGCCTTTGACTTCATCCACCATATCGCTGATCAAGTCATCAACGTGATTGCTGCGTTTGTTCTCAGAGTCAGAGTCTAAGATGGAATTGACTCTCTCGACCACATACCGGACAATGAGACGGTTTAAATTGTCCGTGCGTTCGGTGTGGAAATCTCCACCAACCTTGATGACCTTAGCAAAGCTTCCGGCAACTTGTTGCCAACCATCTCTTCGATCTTGGAGTTGTCGATCGGAACACTCTCAAGAGCGTTCGCAACAAACAGCTCCAAGATCCTTCAATATCCCGACCAGAACGCAGGTAGTGGTGCGAGCGGGGTCCCCTGTTGCCAGACGCAGGTACTCCATCCAGGTCAAGTTGATGAACAGTCGGTGCACCAGCCCCCTAAGGACGTTGACCGTGATGCGCTGGGTCTCAACAATTGGAGAACTCATTCTGCTTGCCAGGTTCGCTGGTTTGAAGAAAGGTTTGCTCTAAAGGCGAGATGAACAAGAACTAATCCGGGCTCTGAGACAAACGAGGGCGAACAGAGGGCTCGAGAAGAATGCAGTGCAAATAAACACCCTGACATTTGCGACGTCATAGACATCAAACCCGCCGAATTCTATGTTCTCACGTAATAAGTGACGTTTCCCAGGCTTATGGGAAAAAACTGTGTTCGAATGCCGGGTCTGCATCCGGGTCCTCCGAAGACCGCGAATATCAAACGACCGGAAGAGAGGAGCTGTGAACGGCTCGAGCCTCTAGCTAGCAAACACAACCGGACAAGTGGAAGCCTGATACTGCTTTTATTCGCTTTATTTCACTTTAAAAATGCTCGCAGGACGCTGCGCGGTAGGATGAAAAGCAAACGTGTCATTTTGTTGCGTAACATTAAACGAGAAACTAGGCGGCAGCAAAGGACGGCAGCTGTCAAACCTAACGACTGGCAGCCATTGGCGTGACAGCGAATTGTTTTCATCAGGTAGGAAGACGACCTCACCTTCTGCCCTTCACAATAAGAGTTTACATCCGGGTGTGAAATACATACATTATAATACGCCACAATATACTGTTTTACTAAATGTACTAAATACTTTACTACAATATCCTGGACATGGAAGGCAGCTCTCATTAACAACAGGAGGGTTTGAATAAGGAAAGGACAAAACAAAATATCTACTTTTCTTGACTCTTAAATGCATCTTTAGGGTGTTATGGAAAAATTACCATAATCTGCTAGTCATGTTATATGAAATGTTGTGAACTCTCACCAAAAAAACTATTGAGTTTTTTTGTACGAGGTTGGATGACATTTTGATAAAAATAGCACTTAATGTCCTTTTGAAATTAATAAAATATTCCTGAATTGAATTGAAGTTAAATTCAGTTCAAAAAATATATTCTCATAAGAAAATTAGATATAGTGCCAAGTAACTCAGATTATTGTTAATAGCCGGGCAGAAATAATCGCATGCAGATGTTCTTTTTTTCTTCAAATTTTTCTTCTATTTTTCTTTAGAGCAAAGTACAGATTACCTTTTGCACATTACAAAAAGAATATAAAACATGTAGTCGCATACATCTACATATGTTTATATAAAATTACACAATAAATAAAACCAAAAGAAGAAAAAAACAAGCAGAAGAAAAAACTAAATAAAAAAATATGTAGCTGTGTCAAAGAAGTCTCTGACTTTGACACTTTTGTTGCATTTCTGTGTTTTAAAGAGAATGCACAGAATATCAATGAAGCATTTTTCTGTGTTACTTAGTTGTTGGGGTTTTTTTTTTAGATGTGTCGTTCCTTATGTTCTATTTTACATCTCTCTTTCCATTGGAATTATTTTCTTGTTTCATTACCTCTCCTTAGCTGTCTTCGAAGGTATTCCTTCCACTCCCTGAAGGACATTCCCGATCTGATGAATGACCTGGCCTTCCTCATCCACATGCTGGAGCAGAACGACCCGCTGCTGGTGCAGCGCCTCTCCGTGTTCTTGTCGCCGGTCAGCGAGAGCAGACTGCTGGAGCAGAGCCTGGAGAGGCACTGGGGAGAAGAGAAGCTCCAGGCTCTGAGCAGCGTGGACGCGGAGGGCTGCAGCACCCTGCAGCTCGTCGCCCTGCCTCGCCTCCCTCCGGCTCTGTTCACCTCAGCCAGCTGCACGCCCTCAAACTGGAGCTCATCGCTGACGCTAAGTTCACTTTGCAGGTGGCAAACATGACTTCACTCAGGTGAGTTGTACAGGGAATCAGACGCACTTCCTTTACCCTAGGGAAGAGAATCGGGTCCATTGAAAAAAGTCCAAACTTCATCTGGATGATTTTTCTCAGAATTCTGAGACTAAATTCAGAATTTTGAGAAAACTGCAGAATTCTGACAAGAAAAAAATAGAAATTCTGAGATTAAGTGAGTTTTTTTTCCAGGGACCCTGATCAACTTCCATATGTCCCATAATCCCTTGCTATGATTCCCACAGACACAGGGAGCTCCACTGCCCGGCGGCTGTGGATCCCGGTGCGCTCGCAGTCCTCCAGGAACGCCTCGAGGTTCTCTACATCACCTTCTCTCAGGCGTCACAGATCCCCAGTTGGGTCCTCTCCCTCCGCAATCTGCATGAGCTCCACCTTTCGGGTCGCTTGGGCAGCGAGGGCGGCGTGGGTCACGGCTGGGCCGTGGGGAGCCTGCGGCAGCTCTGCCACCTCCGCGTTCTGGTGATCCACGGGATGCTGGACAGGGTTCCGTCAGAGCTGTGCGAGGTGGCAGGAAGCTTGGTGAAGCTGGAGATACACAACGAAGGCGCAAGGCTGCTTGTGCTGACGGAACTCAAGAGAATGGCGGACCTGACAGAACTCCGGCTGCTGGTAGAGAGGTGTCTCTTCCTCTCCTTGCCTCCACACATCAGGGACTTCCTGAGCCGTCCTTACGCCACCAACGAGGACACCTTGAGGATCAGTCCAGGCCAGAGTCGGACACTTTCCCGTACTCTCCCACTCAGTGGAGTCACAGATATAAAGTTTAAAGATGACTGATATAACCCTATACACCTAAATTTACAATTTTAACTAAACTTAGTATACTTCTGCACTATGTAACTTTTATGAAAAATATTAAATAATTTTCTTCTTTTTTTTTTTTTTTTGCCCAAAAACAACCAATCAGAGCCAGGAGGAGGGTCTTGGTGCCGTTAATCAACTTCATGTACCTGCTGCTAAATGTGCTAATGGCGAAGAAACAACTTATTGTTCCAGGAAAACCGTTCATCCGTCGTCATCAGTAACCATGGTGTGAGCAGCACCACAAGGAAGCTGATTGACAGCTATAAAGAAAACCAATCCTGGCTCTGATTGATTTTTTTTCTAGTTAGCATTGGAGGAGGCAGAGGAGCTACTGTACCTTTACAATAGGTCAAATCAACCTACTTTGCTTAATTTGACATTTTTGACAAGAGCAAAAGAAGACTTTTTAAGAAACTTCTCTGACTTTATGTTTATTAAGTATTTCTTTAGGAGCAACCAAGTCCACCTCCAATTTATATTTTCAAAAATGTTGGACCAATAAAATATAGAAGCTGGTGAAAAAAACGACATCTGTTAATATTTTGTTGGTTGTTTTCTGACACAAAAGGACAATCAGAGTCAATATAAATGGAGTTTAGATCAAAATTTGGCATTGAGTGAAGTTGACCTGGAACTAAAGATGATAAAAGCCTTAATGACCCATTGGGGATTGCATCAAACACAACAGCATTTTCTTTAGGAGTAACAGGAAGTTGGAAAAGTAACAAAGTCAGAATAAGACAATAAATGACCATTTGGATTTAGTAACTGGCTTACAAGTAATATTCCCCTATTAAACCATTTTCTACAAAAGATTGTCTTATAATTTGTATTTAATGTCTTCATTATTCTAGATATAATATTTATTAGGAGTTAGCTAACAACTTATCAGGTTGAGGAATGCGCATGAGTTGAAGTTATTGAAGTGCAAAATTGGACACACGTGTTCGATTCCTCTGCAGCCAATGGCATTAGTGAATTAGTTTATTTTTAAAAAAAAATCTTATGAAAACGGTAGCTGTATTTTAAAGTTTGCTTACAGAAGGAGTGAAAGTGTGTTTTTAGCCCCGTGATGCTCATGCGTCGCTGCGTTTTAATCCAGTAAACATGTCGTTCCAGAGTTCCTCTGGATTACAGTAAAATGTTCACCAAAAAAAAAAGAAAATTCAACCGGACACACACATTATGTTGAACCAGATACAACCCTATACACATATTTTGTTTTCAAACTCCACTGACTTTATTTGCAACAAAACAAACGACAAACCATCTAAACTATTTATTTTTTTTATTCATCCATACAGTTTCCCGAACTCCTCCCACACTTTGGGAACCACTGGAATAGAAGAACTGAGGGTATACTAATTTGTAAATAATTGAAAAAATTTCCAAGTCCAGCGTAAGAAAGTGAATAGCCAAAATCAGAAGAACATGGATGACATAATGTTTCTGAAACTCACTTCATGTAAATTTTTGAGAGAGAACAGTTTCACATATTACAAATGTGAAGCATAAATAAATCACGATCAGCACCAGGGCCAAGTTTCAAAAGCTGATTGGTGGACAGGCTAACTAGTCTTAGTATTCTTAACAGGTTCCGTTGTGAGAAACTGGTGGCATGATCACAAGCTTGATTGACAGCACTGAAACCCTCTTCCTAGCTCAGACTGTTTCTTCACATGGCAGGAAGGAAGCAGAGGAGCTCGACTTTTTTTCTTTTTTTACACATTGTTGCATATTCTGCTATCATGACAGTTATAACAAATATGTTTTCTAAAAGTTACCTACTTCATCTCTAAATAAGTAATTTAACTGAATTGTGTTGGTTACATACAGCTGCTGATTTGACAAATGAAAACAATAAATGGGTCAAAAATGGCTCATAATAGCTTATGCTAATCTTCATCTATGTTTTAATAGATTTCACCTATAAAAGTTTGTAAAAGCTCGTAATTATAATTAACAACAGGATTAATAATGTATGTACATTTAAGACTTTATGTAGCAAAAGAAGTTCCTTCTCTGGCTGCAGTCTCTGCTGCTGAAGGATGAGTTGCCGTTCTTCTCCAGGACTCCACACCTCTCAGCCGGGCAGCTTGGAATGTCCTGGTCCTGCACCGGTTCTCCACCCACCCAGACCCACTCGTCACCAAGGTAACGCAGGCCGTCCACATCTACCAACATGTAGCAGGAAGTCAACGTAAACACTGAGGATGAGTTGGTAAAGAACACCGGAGAGCAAACAGCGACCCACCTCCTCAGTGGTTGCCAGTTGGGCTTTCTCTTGTGCAAAGTGGTTGTCGTCGTCTGTGGAGAGGGTCGCCAGGTCGTAGCTGTGGACTTTGTTCAGAGTCCTGCAGTGCTCCAACGCCTCCTCCCAGGTTTTATTCTCCTTCACCAGAGTCAGTGACTCATCGTAGCACATGAACGTATGTTTCTGATCACACTCGCCATTCCTCCACTTGCTGGTAAACGACTCCTTATAAGCGCAGTGTTCGTTTGAGTCTGGTTCTACAAGAAACAGTGGGGAAACATATTCTACCGATGAAATCTGGAGATCGTTCAGCAAATTACGACACTGACATGAAGACGGCTCAATTTCATGTTAAGCTCCAAAGGCACTGGAGTCACCCGTTAAAGTAGGAGAGAATGAAATGAGCTGCAGCACTTGGTTCAAGGTCAGAATCAAGCTTTCACGTATGGAGCGCCCACTCTACCATCAATCAGGCTGCATGTTCACTGGTCAGAAAACCAGTTACTCTCTTTGATACAGTTACTCTATTCAAGTTTCTATAGATTCCTCTTGTATTTTATAACACAGTCAAGTAACTATGTTACCTTCAGTTGTAAGAATGTATTATATGTCAAATATAACTTAAAAGAAATTTGACATTGTAATTTAACGCCTTGAAATTGGGCCACTGTCTCTTTAAAAACTCCTGCCCTTTCTGAAAGTCCGCCTTCAGAAAGTCATCACAACATGGCTCCTCTGACTGTTCAACAATGTTTTTACCAGTGTGGCACTGAGAAGTAGCTCATATAATGAGCTGAGCAGATTCGCAGTCCCAACAGGTGTTTGCTAATTGCTGCTGGCTAGTCTGAAGGAGCTGGATGGAGGAGTTGAGAGGGAGAGGTGCTCCCTCTCAAAGTGGAAGTCTGGAAACTGCCTTTCAGAGGACAAGCTTTATCTTCAAGGGGAATAACATTAGAACCGGTGATGACTGTTCACCGGTTACAATGTTACGAATTACGGTTTGTCCATAATTTCTCTCTAAGCGCTCCAAAGTTTTCAATTTTTGGAAAAACTAGAGTGTAACTGACGTTTGGTTAGAGTGTGGGAAGCAGTGCGATTCTCACCCCAAATAAATTTTGAAATCGCCGTCACGTCCACAAATATCGCCCTATCGGTATCAAACTCGGTCATGACATAGATACGCATGCCTGCTCCGGTGAAATGTTTTCAAAATTTTTCTAGGGCTTACGGTTTTTTGTCTAGGGGCTTCAGAGCAAAGTGATGCGACAGGATTTCGACTCGCTCAGCCAGGTTCACTTCCATGTATTTCTGAAAAATGTCAGACCTCAGCGCACACCATTTTTATCTCGTCGCTGTTATTACTGTGAGTGATGTACAGATATGAATTGCGGGACTATCAGAGACGAAAGATAGCCCTCTCATACGCTTCAAACGGTTTTCCGATACGTATCACGGTTTCAGAACGGGAAGGAGTTGTTCGGACTGCTTTTTCAGTCAAAACTGACTGGGTGTCTCACAAAGATAGAATTCTTTCTGTCTCACACACATGACAGTTGCAGAGGATTAATTACCGTAGCAACGAAGCACAGCAGGGCCGAGCAGCTGATTAGAACTACAAAAACGCATCACTGTAGTTTTTACTATGGCAGAGCTCTGAGGACTGAGCTGGCCTTTAGAATTATAAATTAGAACTACAAAAACGCATCACTGTAGTTTTTACTGTGGCAGAGCTCTGAGGAAGGAGCTGGCCTTTAGAACTACTTGTGTTTTGGGCATTTTATAACTGATTTTAACCAACCATTGTCACACATGGGATTAGTATGTCAATTTTACATTAAGCTTAATGAAAATTTCAAAATAAAAGCTGAATATTTCTCTCAGGCTTTTCAGAAAAACTAACTGCTTCAAGCATTTAGAATTAAGTCTCTTTTTGTGTGTCACACTGACATGAGAGTTGACCTTCTCTTTAGAACTACAATGACTGCAGGGTAGGACTACAACATGGCGGAACACTCTGTGCCTACAGAGGAAGTCTGAGCTGATTGGCAGAACTACAACATGCCAGAACTGTCAGTTACTACTGAGGAGAAATGAGCTGGCCATGACAAGTCCTTGTTTTTTGGGAATTTTAGAACTGATTTAAAAACACCATAGTTACACATGGAATTAGTGTTGCCATTAAAAATTAAGCTTAATGAAAATTTCAAAATAAAAGCCTTGACAATTTTTATATCAATTGCTGTTTGGAGAATTTTAGAACTGATTTAACCCAATCACTGTTACTCATCTGAATAGATTGGACATTTAAAACGAGGCTTACTGAAATTTTCAAAATAAAAGCCTTAAGATTCCTTTCTGGCTCATGCCTATTTTAGGAAAAATGGCTGCCTCAAACTGATAGAATTATGTCTCCCCCTGTCTGACTCGGTAAACCCATTCAAATACTGTTCAACCTTTTATTTTGTGTCGTTAATTTTCTATGTTTAACTTGAAAAGTCATCTTTCATTAATTTCTATTAATGCAAGGGGCCTAAGAGATTTGACTAAAAGGAAAAGTTTCTTTTTATTCTGTAAAGGGAAAAACGCAAATTTAATATTCTTACAAGAAACTCATTCTAAACAAGAAGATAGCGTCTTTTGGTCTAAACAATGGGGAGATGAAGCTTATTTCTGTCATGGCTCTTCAAGATCAGCAGGGGTCGCTATTCTTCTTCAAAACTTCCAGGGTCAAATAATATCAAATAAAATGGATGAAAATGGTCACTGGCTATTTCTTACTATCTGTTTGGATAACGTAATACTTATATTATTAAATATATATGGTTATAACAACCAAACCCAGAACAAATTATTACTTGAAGAAATAACCCTAAACTTAGATCACCTAAAATTATTTTATTCAACAAACAATATTATAATTGGTGGGGATCTCAACCTTGCTTATGATGAATTTTTTGATAGATGGCCCTCTAAACATAACTCAAGTTACCCTAACAAAATTTTTAACAATTTCTGCAGTGAACAAAATCTAGTTGACGTATGGCGACATCTTAACCCCAACTGCATTCAATTTTCATGGTTTGGCTCAAATAGCAAGTCAAGACTTGATTATTGGCTTATAACAAATGAATTATTATCTAATAAAATTAAATCAGATATCTCTGCTGTACCGTTGACTGACCATAGCCTTATTTCCTTAAAATGAAACCTCAAAACTGGAAATCAGGTACAAGTAAATATTGGAAATTCAACTGCAGTCTCCTTAAAAATGACTCCGACTGCCAAGAAATCAAAGAATTAATCCAAAATATTAAGAACTCTGAAGAATTAAGTAGTCCTGTCCAAAAATGGGAATTCTTGAAGTACAAGATCAGACAAGTTTCTATCTCATTCAGTAAACAAATTAAAAGGAAATCCAAAATAAAGAACTAGATATTGTACAACAACTAAATTTATATTGCAATAAGCCCAATCCTTCAATGGAAGACAAACAAAAAATACGAATCCTCCAACCCAAACTAGATGAAATGTATATCCAGAGGGCCAAAGGGGCTTTTATTAGATCAAGAGCGAAGTGGATCGAAGAAGGAGAAAAAAACACAGCCTACTTTTGTAATCTTGAAAGTAGAAGACAACAACAAAATTCTATCAAATCCTTAATAATAAATAATGTAGAAACCAACAATGAAAAGTTAATATCAATTGAAATTTTTAAATTCTATAATAAATTGTATACCTCCAAATTCTCAGAACCAAAATCTTACACCTTTTTCAAACAAATTGAAACATTTATCCCTAAAATAGAGGATGACTAAAAAAACTTGTGACAACAAAATTACAATAGAAGAACTTGATAAGGCTGTTAATCGCTTATCAATGAATAAAGCACCGGATCCAGATGGACTTACGGGAAACTTTTATAAACACTTTTGGGCGGACATTGAAATATTACTGCATCAAGTTTTTACAGAAATTTTTAAAAATCATTCTATACCTACTACAATGAATCAAGGAATTATTATATGTATCCCCAAACCAGACAAGGACCCTAGATTTATTGAGAATAGAAGACCTATCACACTCAGAAATTCTGATTATAAATTACTAACTTACATATTTACCATGCGTCTCCAAACAGAAATCTCAAACATTATTGCAGATTCACAATCTGGCTTCTTAAAAGGAAGGTCAATCCACAACAATATTAGGCTGGTGAAGGACCTGATTGAATATAGGGATATGATCCAAGATGATGGCTTTATTCTTTTTCTTGACTTTTATAAAGCCTTTGACTCGGTGGAACATCAGTTCTTATTCTCAGTTCTTGAACATTTTGGTTTTGGAGCCAATTTTATTAACTTAATTCGAGGTTTATATCAAAACACTAATAGTTGTGTATTACTACCTAAAGGCACCACAGCCAGATTTAATATTAATGTTGGTATTCCTCAAGGGTGTCCCATCTCCCCATATCTATTTAATTTAGTTGCAGAAATGTTAGCAATCTATCTTAAAAACTGTGCAGACATTGAGAAATTAGATGTTTTTGGTACAGAATTAATCATTAGCCAGTTAGCAGATGACACCACCGTTTTCTTAAAAAATGACAAACAGGTTCCAATTGTAATTGATAAAATAAAATTTTTCTCTGAGGCTTCAGGACTAACATTAAATCTAAAAAAATGTGAACTTTTAGCCATCCATGACACTACCCTAAAAGAAATATCCAGCATTCCAATTAAATCTTAAATTAAATACTTGGGAACTGTAATAACCAAAACCCAAGAATCAACCTTAACTATTGAAAACAAGATTAAAGAATGTAAATCCAAACTTAACTCATGGCTTCAACGAGACCTCTCTATTTTAGGACGCATTTATTTAACAAAAATGGAAAGCTTATCAAGATTAATTTATTCAACCTATAGCACTGCTATCCCAAATAGTTTAACTAAAACTATTAACCAAATGAACATGAACTTTATTTGGAGGAACAGGCCACACTACTTATGGAAAAGTCATATGGTGAAAGAAATCAAAGATGGCGGTCTGAAAGTAATTGACTTCGAAAGCCTTAACGAAACCCTTAAGATTAATTGGTTGAAATCCTGGGTTAAAAATTCTCAAATATTTTGGTATTGCGTCCCTAATTATGTATTTAACAAATTGGTGGTTTATAACTTGTACTTCTAGCTGATTTCAATATTCATAAATTGCCAATTAAACTATCAGAGTTCCATAAACAGGTATTACTATACTGGAAAATGCTCTATGTACATAACTACTCACCACACTCCTCTATCATATGGAATAACAGATTCATATTACATCGCAGTAAATACTTATTTTACAAGGATTGGATGGAGAAGAATATTTGGTCTATTATACACTTACTGGATGCTAATGGTTGCATGTTAAACTATGAACAACTATGTGAACAATATCAATTCTTTCCCCAAGAGCTGAATTTACCAAATTAGTTAATGCCTTTCCAAAACAATTTATTAACCAGGTAAAAAATTTGATAACATATAATCCGATGACCCCACAATTACTCAATTTATTTATTAATGGAATTTTATTCACTGACCAAAAGTTTAATAACCGCACAATTAGAAACTGTCTAAACAATACTTGTTCCCTGGGAAAATAAATAGAAATAACATTCTTTGCAAGTTTGATAATAAATCAATTGAGAGGTTAAGATCCCTTTATCTTAAACTCCCTATTCAACCTAAAGCTAAAGAAACACACTTTAAAATTTTAAATGCAATTTACCCTTCAAAAGAATTATTAAAAAATCGATTTAATATTGATGACAATAAGTGCTCCTTTTGTGAACGGGATATTGAAACGATTGACCACATCTTTTATGAATGCAACCAAACCAAAACATTTTGGATTTGCTTAGAAAGATGGATCAGTTCCAAATTCACACTTCCTGAATCTATTTCTAGAGATATGGTAACTTTTGGAGTATTATTAATAAACAAAACTATGGAACTCTGTTGTAACTTAATATTTTGTTTGGCAAAATTCTTTATTCATAAACAAAGAGTGCTGAGATCATCCCCAGTCTTTAACATCTTTTTATCTGAATTCCAGTTATATTTGAAATCCTTGAAATCCTTCATTGATTCATATGAATCCCTGACTGAAATATTAATGGAATTGCCCACTGATGTATATTAATCCTAATTTATGAATCCCCTTGCTGCCTTTGTTAGCTACTGTTACACTATTACTAATTGTAATACTAATCTTTTATTGTCAATGTTACTTTATATTTCCACTTTAAATATGCCTCTACTAGATATGCCTTATACAGAATTGCACTAAACATACAAATACATCTGTTTCTCAATAAAAATCTATTCCAAAAAAAAAAGAAAAAAAAATCCCCCTGTCTGACTCACAGCTGGCAGAGGATCCATTACCATAGCAACGGAACACAGCAGGGCCAGCTGATTAGGACTACAAAAACGCATCACTGTAGTTCTAACTGTGGCAGAACTTCTTTTCCTTATACAAGCCCTCCATCTTTTGTCATCTCTGTGTGCATCTTTATGTTAATGAGGAGAGCTGCCTTCTATGTCCAGCTCCTCCACTATCGGCCAATAGAGCTTTGGAACCAACATCACGGCGTAAGACATTTACGTCTCGCGCAGTTGCTTGGTGCCATCTTTACAGGCCAAAACAAACTTCATCCTGTTTTTATTGTGTTACTGACCGCAGTGAAGTTAGTTTCAAGTTTGATATTCCAATATCAAACATAAACCAGACACACTGAAGAAGTTTCCTGATGTTGACCTTCGTCCCTTAGCTTCAACTAATTGACTGAAATGTTACCCAGGCAACTCTGTTTTTACTCATGGACTCATAACCAATAAAACCAACTGGAAGAGCTGGAAGCTGAGCCAGTTGGTGGATCATGTCAGTCAAGTCCAAGTAACCAACACCGATTGTTTTAAGCCTCCTTTAAAGCTTCACGGCTTTAAAGAAGGTTCAAGGTCCTCCAGTTTGAGTCGAGACTGTCGAGGGTTTTTTTTTCCACCTGCTGCTTCTTCTTCAGTTGCTGTGAACCTGAGTGATAAACAGGAAGTGAGCAGAGACAGACGGTGCCAGTCAGGACGGCTTTCACCAGCAACATCGTCCAGCTGCCTGGCATGAAGACCTGGACAAGCAACCTGGGGACACGAGAGAGACGAAAGAGTTTGCTGAAATATTTTTTAAATAATTGAGAAATATAGAAAAAAACAAAACAGACTTCATCATAAAATGCTAAAGCTACTCAGTGATCAACATCATTCTGCAGCTACTGATGTCACTGACATCATTCATATTGAATGGCATCAATACATGTCACTGACATCATTCAATGTGAATCATGACATCATGATTGTCATGTCTCATGTCTCCTCTGTGACATCACAGGTGATAGCAGCACCTGTGAGTCAGTCAAGTAAACATTGACCTGTTTACATTGACAATGTAAGCAAGTCAATGTTTACTTTCATTGACATTCAGTATGTTAAATATTGATAATAAATATGCAATAAATATGAAATGATGTAAAGTGCTTAATTTAGGTACAAGGCTAATGTTAGCAGGATGGCTATTATTAGCGTATTGAGTCACTAGCAAGTTGCATCACTTAAGCTAAACTTAGCATTTTGGATCATTTTAATTTATTCACTAATGTTAGCATACTGAATTGTGTTAGTTCACTAATCTAATTTTGTTTGTCAACATGCTAGCAGTAACCCTTATCCTACTGGTAGTTTCAATAGACTAGTGACTCAATATGCTAATGATAGCCATCACGCTTGCATTAGCTTTATTCTTAATATCAGCATTTTACATAATTTCATATTTATTAGCAATATTTATCATACTGAATGGATTAAGTTCATGCTAATTAACGTGCACACACTGCACCCGAGCCCTTTGGCCCCTCCTACAGGTGGTGAGCCCATTGGAAGGGGGACTCATGTTCCCTTCCAATGGGCTCACCTCCAGGCCTGGCTCCAGAGTGGGGCCCCGGTGGCCCGCGTCCGGGCGACGGAACACTAAGAACATTGTCAGAATTTATAATAAGGGGTTTTAAGGCTGCACTTAGTCTGGTTCCTCACCTAGAACCTCTCTACCAGGGGCATAAAGCCCCAGATAGCACGGCTCCTGGGATCATTGGGACACTCAAACCCCTCCACCACGTTAAGGTGGCAGCCCATGGAGAGGACCTAACTAACCTATCTAACTAACTAACAAATAAAAAAAAACCTAAGAACTAAATAAGTAAGTTTAAATGACGTACAATGGATATAAAAACCCCTGTTCAAATGCCAGGTTTTTGTGATGTAAACACATGACAAGACAAACATTTTCACAACTTTGTCCTCCTTTAACGTGACCTTTAACCTGTACAATGCTATTGAAAAACAAACAGAAACTTTTAAAGCATAAAAATATTCTGTGAAAAACTTACAATAACCTGGTTGGCTAAATATGCAGCACCTTTGGCTTTCACAACAGCACTCAGTCTTTTTGGATAGGACTCTATCAGTGTGGCACATCTTGATGTGGGAATATTTGCCCACTCTTCTTTGCAAAACCGCACCAAATCCGACAGATTGCGAGGGCATCTCTTGTGCGTAGCCCTCTTCTGATCACCCCACAGATGTTTGGTGGGATTGAGGTCTGGACTCTGGCTGGGCCATTCCAAAGCTTTTATCTCACTCCATTTTTTGTTGATTTAGATGTGAGCTTTGGGTCATTGTCAAGCCGAAAGATGAAGTTCCTCCTCGTCTCCAGCTTTCTAACAGAAGCCCGATGGTTTTGTGCCAACACTGACTGATAATTGGATCTGTTGATGATTCCGTCCACCCTGGCTAAGGCCCCAGTTCCAGCTGAAGCAAAACAGCCCCAAAGCATGATGATACCTCCACTATGCTTCACTGTAAGTATGGTGCTCTTTTGTAGGTATGAGCACTGTTGTTTTTGCACCAAAGTCACCTTTTGGAAATTTGTGCAAAAAGTTCGACCTTGGGTTCATCAGACCGTGACACATTTTCCCACATATGTTTGGGAGATTTCAGATGTGTCTTTGCAAAATGAAGCTGGGCTTTGGTTTTTCTCTTTGAAAGATAAGGCTTCTGTCTTGCTGCCCTTTCCTTCAGCCCAGACATATGAAGAAGATGGGAGGTTGTTTTCACATGTACTGCACAGCCAGTACTTGCCAGAAATTCTCGGAGCTCCTTCAGCGTTGCTGTCGGCCTCTTGGCAACTTACCAGACCAGTTTTCTTCTTGTCTTTTTCTTGTCAAGTTTGGACGGACGTCCTGTTCTTGCTGATGTTACTGTTGTGGCACTTGATGGTGACAGTCTTCACAGTGTCCCATGGTATATTTAATGAACTGGAAATTCTTTTGTAGCCTCTGAAAATAGCCACACTCCCAGCTCTAAAAGGTGTGCACACTTATGCTGCAGTGAAAATACCTCATTTTCACTGCAGCTCCTTGGAAGATTTCTGTTTGTTTTTCAATTTCATTGCAAAAATGCTTGTCTTGCTGAAATAAAACCTGGCATTTGAACAGGGGTGTAGACTTTTTATAACCATTGTAACTCTAATCAAACAATTAAAAAACGACCTAACTACTAGCAAACAATTAAAAACGACCTAACTACTAAGCAAACAATTAAAAAACGACCTAACTACTAAGCAAACAATTAAAAAACGACCTAACTACTAAGCGAACAATTAAAAACGATCTAACAACTAAGCGAACAAGTAAAAAACGACCTAACAACTAAGCGAACAAGTAAAAAACGACCTAACAACTAAGCGAACAAGTAAAAAACGACCTAACAACTAAGCGAACAAGTAAAAAACGATCTAACAACTAAGCGAACGAGTAAAAAACGAACTAACTAGTGAGCAAACAATTAAAAACGAGCAAATGCTAAGCGAACAAGTAAAAAAATCCCTAACTATCTAACTAACAACTAATTAAAAATTCACCCCACTACTTCAATCGATGCTCCACAGGCGTAACCTCATCAAACCTGGAGACTCAAAATCCTCTCCCAGTGAGGTCTTCGCGTTAACGAAGGCCTCCCTGGGTAATCCAAATTTTGACTCCAGTTCGACTCGATAGGCCTGAGAGTCTTTGGCTGATGGGATCTCTGGATAGGTGTCCAGATCTATGATGTCCGACACATCATCTGGAGGAATGTCGGGCTCCAGAGTTGAGATGTCACACCTGGCGTCCACTTCCAAAGAAGAAATCAAGGCAGCCGTGGCCTTGGTCATGGTATGAGAGGGTCCAGGGTTTTCTGGGAGGTTCACTGGAGCAACTCGTGATGAATGTCTCCGAGCGAACCGCCTGAAAAAACCCTGGAGCCTCTCATTCAGGCCTTTGAGGAAAGATCTCGGCTCGACCGGGCGGACGACTTTCTTGGATTTCTTGCCAGATGCATGCAATCGGACAAAAAGGTCCTTAACCATGCCTTTGACTTCATCCACCATATCGCTGATCAAGTCATCAACGTGATTGCTGCGTTTGTTCTCAGAGTCAGAGTCTAAGATGGAATTGACTCTCTCGACCACATACCGGACAATGAGACGGTTTAAATTGTCCGTGCGTTCGGTGTGGAAATCTCCACCAACCTTGATGACCTTAGCAAAAGCTTCCGGCAACTTGTTGCCAACCATCTCTTCGATCTTGGAGTTGTCGATCGGAACACTCTCAAGAGCGTTCGCAACAAACAGCTCCAAGATCTCCTTCAATATCCCGACCAGAACGCAGGTAGTGGTGCGAGCGGGGTCCCCTGTTGCCAGACGCAGGTACTCCATCCAGGTCAAGTTGATGAACAGTCGGTGCACCAGCCCCCTAAGGACGTTGACCGTGATGCGCTGGGTCTCAACAATTGGAGAACTCATTCTGCTTGCCAGGTTCGCTGGTTTGAAGAAAGGTTTGCTCTAAAGGCGAGATGAACAAGAACTAATCCGGGCTCTGAGACAAACGAGGGCGAACAGAGGGCTCGAGAAGAATGCAGTGCAAATAAACACCCTGACATTTGCGACGTCATAGACATCAAACTCGCCGAATTCTATGTTCTCACGTAATAAGTGACGTTTCCCAGGCTTATGGGAAAAAACTGTGTCCGAATGCCGGGTCTGCATCCGGGTCCTCCGAAGACCGCGAATATCAAACGACCGGAAGAGGGGAGCTGTGAACGGCTCGAGCTTCTAGCTAGCAAACACAACCGGAAGAGTGGAAGCCTGATACTGCTTTTATTCGCTTTATTTCACTTTAAAAATGCTCGCAGAACGCTGCGCGGTAGGATGAAAAGCAAACGTGTCATTTTGTTGCGTAACATTAAACGAGAAACTAGGCGGCAGCAAAGGACGGCAGCTGTCAAACCTAACGACTGGCAGCCATTGGCGTGACAGCGAATTGTTTTCATCAGGTAGGAAGACGACCTCACCTTCTGCCCTTCACAATAAGAGTTTACATCCGGGTGTGAAATACATACATTATAATACGCCACAATATACTGTTTTACTAAATGTACTAAATACTTTACTACTAAATATCCTGGACATGGAAGGCAGCTCTCATTAACATAAGGAGGGTTTGAATAAGGAAAGGACAAAACAAAATATCTACTTTTCTTGACTCTTAAATGCATCTTTAGGGGTGTTATGGAAAAATTACCATAATCTGCTAGTCATGTTATATGAAATGTTTGTGAACTCTCACCAAAAAAACTATTTGAGTTTTTTTGTACGAGGTTGGATGACATTTTGATAAAAATAGCACTTAATGTCCTTTTGAAATTAATAAAATATTCCTGAATTGAATTGAAGTTAAATTCAGTTCAAAAATATATTCTCATAAGAAAATTAGATATAGTGTCAGGTAACTCAGATTATTGTTAATAGCTGGGGCAGAAATAATCGCATGCAGATGTTCTTTTTTTCTTCAAATTTTTCTTCTATTTTTCTTTAGAGCAAAGTACAGATTACCTTTTGCACATTACAAAAAGAATATAAAACATGTAGTCGCATACATCTACATATGTTTATATAAAATTACACAATAAATAAAACCAAAGAAGAAAAAAAAACAAGCAGAAGAAAAAACTAAATAAAAAATATGTAGCTGTGTCAAAGAAGTCTCTGACTTTGACACTTTTGTTGCATTTCTGTGTTTTAAAGAGAATGCACAGAATATCAATGAAGCATTTCTCTGTGTTACTTAGTTGTTGTGGTTTTTTTTTTTAGATGTGTCGTTCCTTATGTTCTATTTTACATCTCTCTTTCCATTGGAATTATTTTCTTGTTTCATTACCTCTCCTTAGCTGTCTTCGAAGGTATTCCTTCCACTCCCTGAAGGACATTCCCGATCTGATGAATGACCTGGCCTTCCTCATCCACATGCTGGAGCAGAACGACCCGCTGCTGGTGCAGCGCCTCTCCGTGTTCCTGTCGCCGGTCAGCGAGAGCAGACTGCTGGAGCAGAGCCTGGAGAGGCACTGGGGAGAAGAGAAGCTCCAGGCTCTGAGCAGCGTGGACGCGGAGGGCTGCAGCACCCTGCAGCTCGTCGCCCTGCCTCGCCTCCCTCCGGCTCTGTTCACCCTCAGCCAGCTGCACGCCCTCAAACTGGAGCTCATCGCTGACGCTAAGTTCACTTTGCAGGTGGCAAACATGACTTCACTCAGGTGAGTTGTACAGGGAATCAGACGCACTTCCTTTACCCTAGGGAAGAGAATCGGGTCCATTGAAAAAAGTCCAAACTTCATCTGGATGATTTTTCTCAGAATTCTGAGACTAAAATTCAGAATTTTGAGAAAAACTGCAGAATTCTGACAAGAAAAAAATAGAAATTCTGAGATTAAAGTGAGTTTTTTTCCAGGGACCCTGATCAACTTCCATATGTCCCATAATCCCTTGCTATGATTCCCACAGACACAGGGAGCTCCACTGCCCGGCGGCTGTGGATCCCGGTGCGCTCGCAGTCCTCCAGGAACGCCTCGAGGTTCTCTACATCACCTTCTCTCAGGCGTCACAGATCCCCAGTTGGGTCCTCTCCCTCCGCAACCTGCATGAGCTCCACCTTTCGGGTCGCTTGGGCAGCGAGGGCGGCGTGGGTCACGGCTGGGCCGTGGGGAGCCTGCGGCAGCTCTGCCACCTCCGCGTTCTGGTGATCCATGGGATGCTGGACAGGGTTCCGTCAGAGCTGTGCGAGGTGGCAGGAAGCTTGGTGAAGCTGGAGATACACAACGAAGGCGCAAGGCTGCTTGTGCTGACGGAACTCAAGAGAATGGCGGACCTGACAGAACTCCGGCTGCTGGTAGAGAGGTGGCTCTTCCTCTCCTTGCCTCCACACATCAGGGACTTCCTGAGCCGTCCTTACGCCACCAACGAGGGACACCTTGAGGATCAGTCCAGGCCAGAGTCGGACACTTTCCCGTACTCTCCCACTCAGTGGAGTCACAGATATAAAGTTTAAAGATGACTGATATAACCCTATACACCTAAATTTACAATTTTAACTAAACTTAGTATACTTCTGCACTATGTAACTTTTATAAAAAATATTAAATAATTTCTTCTTTTTTAATGACCCATTGGGGATTGCGTCAAACACAACAGCATTTTCTTTAGGAGTAACAGGAAGTTGGAAAAGTAACAAAGTCAGAATAAGACAATAAATGACCATTTGGATTTAGTAACTGGCTTACAAGTAATATTTCCCTATTAAACCATTTTCTACAAAAGATTGTCTTATAATTTGTATTTAATGTCTTCATTATTCCAGATATAATATTTATGAGGAGTTAGCTAACAACTTATCAGGTTGAGGAATGCGCATGAGTCATTGAAGTTATTGAAGTGCAAAATTGGACACACGTGTTCGATTCCTCTGCAGCCAATGGCATTAGTGAATTAGTTTATTAAAAAAAAAAATCTTATGAAAACGGTAGCTGTATTTTAAAGTTTGCTTACAAGAAGGAGTGAAAGTGTGTTTTTAGCCCCGTGATGCTCATGCGTCGCTGCGTTTTAATCCAGTAAACATGTCGTTCCAGAGTTCCTCTGGATTACAGTAAAATGTTCACCAAAAAAAAAAGAAAATTCAACCGGACACACACATTATGTTGAACCAGATACAACCCTATACACATATTTTGTTTTCAAACTCCACTGACTTTTATTTGCAACAAAACAAACGACAAACCATCTAAACTATTTATTTTTTTTATTCATCCATACAGTTTCCCGAACTCCTCCCACACTTTGGGAACCACTGGAATAGAAGAACTGAGGGTATACTAATTTGTAAATAATTGAAAAAATTTCCAAGTCTAGCGTAAGAAAGTGAATAGCCAAAATCAGAAGAACATGGATGACATAATGTTTCTGAAACTCACTTCATGTAAATTTTTGAGAGAGAACAGTTTCACATATTACAAATGTGAAGCATAAATAAATTATGATCAGCACCAGGGACAAGTTTCAAAAGCTGATTGGTGGACAGGCTAACTAGTCTTAGCATTCTTAACAGGTTCCGTTGTGAGAAACTGGTGGCATGATCACAAGCTTGATTGACAGCACTGAAACCCTCTTCCTAGCTCAGACTGTGTTTCTTCACATGGCAGGAAGGAAGCAGAGGAGCTCGACTTTTTTTTCTTTTTTACACATTGTTGCATATTCTGCTATCATGACATTTATAACAAATATGTTTTCTAAAAGTTACCTACTTCATCTCTAAATAAGTAATTTAACTGAATTGTGTTGGTTACATACAGCTGCTGATTTGACAAATGAAACAATAAATGGGTCAAAAATGGCTCATAATAGCTTATGCTAATCTTCATCTATGTTTTAATAGATTTCACCTATAAAAGTTTGTAAAAGCTCGTAATTATAATTAACAACAGGATTAATAATGTATGTACATTTAAGATTTTATGTAGCAAAAGAAGTTCCTTCTCTGGCTGCAGTCTCTGCTGCTGAAGGATGAGTTGCCGTTCTTCTCCAGGACTCCACACCTCTCAGCCGGGCAGCTTGGAATGTCCTGGTCCTGCACCGGTTCTCCACCCACCCAGACCCACTCGTCACCAAGGTAACGCAGGCCCGTCCACATCTACCAACATGTAGCAGGAAGTCAACGTAAACACTGAGGATGAGTTGGTAAAGAACACCGGAGAGCAAACAGCGACCCACCTCCTCAGTGGTTGCCAGTTGGGCTTTCTCTTGTGCAAAGTGGTTGTCGTCGTCTGTGGAGAGGGTCGCCAGGTCGTAGCTGTGGACTTTGTTCAGAGTCCTGCAGTGCTCCAACGCCTCCTCCCAGGTTTTATTCTCCTTCACCAGAGTCAGTGACTCATCGTAGCACATGAACGTATGTTTCTGATCACACTCGCCATTCCTCCACTTGCTGGTAAACGACTCCTTATAAGCGCAGTGTTCGTTTGAGTCTGGTTCTACAAGAAACAGTGGGGAAACATATTCTACCGATGAAATCTGGAGATCGTTCAGCAAATTACGACACTGACATGAAGACGGCTCAATTTCATGTTAAGCTCCAAAGGCACTGGAGTCACCCGTTAAAGTAGGAGAGAATGAAATGAGCTGCAGCACTTGGTTCAAGGTCAGAATCAAGCTTTCACGTATGGAGCGCCCACTCTACCATCAATCAGGCTGCATGTTCACTGGTCAGAAAACCAGTTACTCTCTTTGATACAGTTACTCTATTCAAGTTTCTATAGAGGTTCCTCTTGTATTTTATAACACAGTCAAGTAACTATGTTACCTTCAGTTGTAAGAATGTATTATATGTCAAATATAACTTAAAAGAAATTTGACATTGTAATTTAACGCCTTGAAATTGGGCCACTGTCTCTTTAAAAACTCCTGCCCTTTCTGAAAGTCCGCCTTCAGAAAGTCATCACAACATGGCTCCTCTGACTGTTCAACAATGTTTTTACCAGTGTGGCACTGAGAAGTAGCTCATATAATGAGCTGAGCAGATTCGCAGTCCCAACAGGTGTTTGCTAATTGCTGCTGGCTAGTCTGAAGGAGCTGGATGGAGGAGTTGAGAGGGAGAGGTGCTCCCTCTCAAAGTGGAAGTCTGAAAACTGCCTTTCAGAGGACACGCTTTATCCTCAAGGGAAATAACATTAGAACCGGTGATGACTGTCCACCGTTACAATGTTACGAATTACGGTTTGTCCATAATTTCTCTCTAAGCGCTCCAAAGTTTTCAATTTTTGGAAAAACTAGAGTGTAACTGACGTTTGGTTAGAGTGTGGGAAGCAGTGCGATTCTCACCCCAAATAAATTTTGAAATCGCCGTCACGTCCACAAATATCGCCCTATCGGTATCAAACTCGGTCATGACATAGATACGCATGCCTGCTCCGGTGAAATGTTTTCAAAATTTTTCTAGGGCTTACGGTTTTCTGTCTAGGGGATTCAGAGCAAAGTGATGCGACAGGATTTCGACTCGCTCAGCCAGGTTCACTTCCATGTATTTCTGAAAAATGTCAGACCTCAGCGCACACCATTTTTATCTCGTTGCTGTTATTACTGTGAGTGATGTACAGATATGAATTGCGGGACTATCAGAGACGAAAGATAGCCCTCTCATACGCTTCAAACGGTTTTCCGATACGTATCACGGTTTCCGAATGGGAAGGAGGTGTTCGGACTGCTTTTTTCAGTCAAAACTGACTGGGTGTCTCACAAAGATAGAATTCTTTCTGTCTCACACACATGACAGTTGCAGAGGATTAATTACCATAGCAACGAAGCACAGCAGGGCCGAGCAGCTGATTAGAACTACAAAAACGCATCACTGTAGTTTTTACTATGGCAGAGCTCTGAGGACTGAGCTGGCCTTTAGAATTATAAATTAGAACTACAAAAACGCATCACTGTAGTTTTTACTATGGCAGAGCTCTGAGGAAGGAGCTGGCCTTTAGAACTACTTGTGTTTTGGGCATTTTATAACTGATTTTAACCAACCATTGTCACACATGGGATTAGTATGTCAATTTTACATTAAGCTTAATGAAAATTTCAAAATAAAAGCTGAATATTTCTCTCAGGCCTTTCAGAAAAACTAACTGCTTCAAGCATTTAGAATTAAGTCTCTTTTTGTGTGTCACACTGACATGAGAGTTGACCTTCTCTTTAGAACTACAATGACTGCAGGGTAGGACTACAACATGGCGGAACACTCTGTGCCTACAGAGGAAGTCTGAGCTGATTGGCAGAACTACAACATGCCAGAACTGTCAGTTACTACTGAGGAGAAATGAGCTGGCCATGACAAGTCCTTGTTTTTTGGGAATTTTAGAACTGATTTAAAAACACCATAGTTACACATGGAATTAGTGTTGCCATTAAAAATTAAGCTTAATGAAAATTTCAAAATAAAAGCCTTGACAATTTTTATATCAATTGCTGTTTGGAGAATTTTAGAACTGATTTAACCCAATCACTGTTACTCATCTGAATAGATTGGACATTTAAAACGAGGCTTACTGAAATTTTCAAAATAAAAGCCTTAAGATTCCTTTCTGGCTCATGCCTATTTTAGGAAAAATGGCTGCCTCAAACTGATAGAATTATGTCTCCCCCTGTCTGACTCGGTAAACCCATTCAAATACTGTTCAACCTTTTATTTTGTGTCGTTAATTTTCTATGTTTAACTTGAAAAGTCATCTTTCATTAATTTCTATTAATGCAAGGGGCCTAAGAGATTTGACTAAAAGGAAAAGTTTCTTTTTATTCTGTAAAGGGAAAAACGCAAATTTAATATTCTTACAAGAAACTCATTCTAAACAAGAAGATAGCGTCTTTTGGTCTAAACAATGGGGAGATGAAGCTTATTTCTGTCATGGCTCTTCAAGATCAGCAGGGGTCGCTATTCTTCTTCAAAACTTCCAGGGTCAAATAATATCAAATAAAATGGATGAAAATGGTCACTGGCTATTTCTTACTATCTGTTTGGATAACGTAATACTTATATTATTAAATATATATGGTTATAACAACCAAACCCAGAACAAATTATTACTTGAAGAAATAACCCTAAACTTAGATCACCTAAAATTATTTTATTCAACAAACAATATTATAATTGGTGGGGATCTCAATCTTGCTTATGATGAATTTTTTGATAGATGGCCCTCTAAACATAACTCAAGTTACCCTAACAAAATTTTTAACAATTTCTGCAGTGAACAAAATCTAGTTGACGTATGGCGACATCTTAACCCCAACTGCATTCAATTTTCATGGTTTGGCTCAAATAGCAAGTCAAGACTTGATTATTGGCTTATAACAAATGAATTATTATCTAATAAAATTAAATCAGATATCTCTGCTGTACCGTTGACTGACCATAGCCTTATTTCCTTAAAAATGAAACCTCAAAACTGGAAATCAGGTACAAGTAAATATTGGAAATTCAACTGCAGTCTCCTTAAAAATGACTCCGACTGCCAAGAAATCAAAGAATTAATCCAAAATATTAAGAACTCTGAAGAATTAAGTAGTCCTGTCCAAAAATGGGAATTCTTGAAGTACAAGATCAGACAAGTTTCTATCTCATTCAGTAAACAAATTAAAAAGGAAATCCAAAATAAAGAACTAGATATTGTACAACAACTAAATTTATATTGCAATAAGCCCAATCCTTCAATGGAAGACAAACAAAAAATACGAATCCTCCAACCCAAACTAGATGAAATGTATATCCAGAGGGCCAAAGGGGCTTTTATTAGATCAAGAGCGAAGTGGATCGAAGAAGGAGAAAAAAAACACAGCCTACTTTTGTAATCTTGAAAGTAGAAGACAACAACAAAATTCTATCAAATCCTTAATAATAAATAATGTAGAAACCAACAATGAAAAGTTAATATCAATTGAAATTTTTAAATTCTATAATAAATTGTATACCTCCAAATTCTCAGAACCAAAATCTTACACCTTTTTCAAACAAATTGAAACATTTATCCCTAAAACAGAGGATGACTACAAAAAAACTTGTGACAACAAAATTACAATAGAAGAACTTGATAAGGCTGTTAATCGCTTATCAATGAATAAAGCACCGGATCCAGATGGACTTACGGGAAACTTTTATAAACACTTTTGGGCGGACATTGAAATATTACTGCATCAAGTTTTTACAGAAATTTTTAAAAATCATTCTATACCTACTACAATGAATCAAGGAATTATTATATGTATCCCCAAACCAGACAAGGACCCTAGATTTATTGAGAATAGAAGACCTATCACACTCAGAAATTCTGATTATAAATTACTAACTTACATATTTACCATGCGTCTCCAAACAGAAATCTCAAACATTATTGCAGATTCACAATCTGGCTTCTTAAAAGGAAGGTCAATCCACAACAATATTAGGCTGGTGAAGGACCTGATTGAATATAGGGATATGATCCAAGATGATGGCTTTATTCTTTTTCTTGACTTTTATAAAGCCTTTGACTCGGTGGAACATCAGTTCTTATTCTCAGTTCTTGAACATTTTGGTTTTGGAGCCAATTTTATTAACTTAATTCGAGGTTTATATCAAAACACTAATAGTTGTGTATTACTACCTAAAGGCACCACAGCCAGATTTAATATTAATGTTGGTATTCCAAGGGTGTCCCATCTCCCCATATCTATTTAATTTAGTTGCAGAAATGTTAGCAATCTATCTTAAAAACTGTGCAGACATTGAGAAATTAGATGTTTTTGGTACAGAATTAATCATTAGCCAGTTAGCAGATGACACCACCGTTTTCTTAAAAAATGACAAACAGGTTCCAATTGTAATTGATAAATAAAATTTTTCTCTGAGGCTTCAGGACTAACATTAAATCTAAAAAAATGTGAACTTTTAGCCATCCATGACACTACCCTAAAAGAAATATCCAGCATTCCAATTAAATCTGAAATTAAATACTTGGGAACTGTAATAATCAAAACCCAAGAATCAACCTTAACTATTGAAACAAGATTAAAGAATGTAAATCCAAACTTAACTCATGGCTTCAACGAGACCTCTCTATTTTAGGACGCATTTATTTAACAAAAATGGAAAGCTTATCAAGATTAATTTATTCAACCTATAGCACTGCTATCCCAAATAGTTTAACTAAAACTATTAACCAAATGAACATGAACTTTATTTGGAGGAACAGGCCACACTACTTATGGAAAAGTCATATCCTCCTGAGACCCAGAGAAAAAAATGTTTTTGAATTTCTTTTTTTTTTACACTACATGACTCTTAGGAGTGAAAAAACATCACTACAATTAAAAAAATGTCAAAACATGTTTTTATTTATTTTTTAGAGTATGTCCTTTGGAGAGGACATCGGGACTCTCTTGTGGCAAATATGAACACATTTCGAGGCATACATTGACCTCTGAACTCTGACAAATCTTTAGTGCTGTAAATTTCAAAGAGCTACATCATTTAAGCCAGTGGTTCAGATTTCCAGGCACCTCATTCAACTTATCAAAAGCAAGCTGATTAGTGTAGTTTAATCAGGTGTGTTAGTTCTGTTTTGGTTTGTGGTAGTCCATAAAGCAGTTCTTCTTCTTTGAGATGCAGGGGTACATGTTGCTTTTGATGCACTTTTGTAGGTTTTTCCAGTGCACCCTTCTGCTCTGCACCTGGAAGTATTCGGATTGTCCATCATCTTTGGCAAATGGACAGCTCCATACTTTCTCACTTCCTGATCTGGCTGGGGCCTCCTTCTCTTCTGTGATGGAACATACTCCTCATCATTCGACGCATCAGATTCAATTGGATTGGGTTGGCCTGAGTGCCCCTGGGCAATCAGTTCCTCACCTAAGAGCAGTTTGAAGTCATGGTATTAGAGAGTTTTCTTCATAGGTTGTGCCAAAGCTTGGCTGTCTTCCTTATACTGTAACCAGGAGTTGGTGATGGCCAGATCGAAGAAGTGTAGGATTGTGCATACAGTCTACAGGCAGGAATCCTAAGAGACAGACAAATACGTTAAATAATTATGTCCTCTAAAAGTGATAGTTCATCCAAAAAATACTCTAATCTGTCTAAGCTTATCTACTCTGGTCTCAGAAACCTACGTGTTAGTTTTGGTCCAAAGTGGGCGACGGGCCCTTGCATCCTCAACTTCACTCTCCTCTTCCTCACTTGATGCCTCATCCTCTGAACTCCCGACCTCAAAATCACCGTCATTCTGTCCTTCTTGGTCCTCCTCATCTGACAAATCTATGTCTGAGTCTCCATCAGTATTCCTGTTTAGGATTTTCTCTGCCTCAGTCAGTGAGCTGACTTCTATTAAAACAGGTTAAAAAATAAAAAGCAAATCCTGATGTCCTCTATGGAGGACACACATAAACAGGTTATGTTTTATGCCAACAAATAATTAAACTGCTCTGAAAATTCACCTAACTATTCCTTAGATGTTCATTTACTAGAAGCAATCTGAATATTAAACTCACAAATCTCATAATTAGAAAATAATATACTTACCTTTCGTCTTTTGATAAAATGTGCTCACAGGGATGGCAGGCAATTTGAAGAATCAGGAAAAAAAATTCTGAAAAGCCCCACCCCCACACATGTCATATCATTGGAGAGCCCAGGATGTCCTCTCTAAGGACCAACAGGATTTAACACAGTGGCATGTATGGTTTCAGAATTATGAACAAAAAACCTATGTACTCCACAGAGGACAAAAATGCATTGCTGGGTCTCAGGAGGCTATGGTGAAAGAAATCAAAGATGGCGGTCTGAAAGTAATTGACTTCGAAAGCCTTAACGAAACCCTTAAGATTAATTGGTTGAAATCCTGGGTTAAAAATTCTCAAATATTTTGGTATTGCGTCCCTAATTACGTATTTAACAAAATTGGTGGTTTATAACTTGTACTTCTAGCTGATTTCAATATTCATAAATTGCCAATTAAACTATCAGAGTTCCATAAACAGGTATTACTATACTGGAAAATGCTCTATGTACATAACTACTCACCACACTCCTCTATCATATGGAATAACAGATTCATATTACATCGCAGTAAATACTTATTTTACAAGGATTGGATGGAGAAGAATATTTGGTCTATTATACACTTAATGGATGCTAATGGTTGCATGTTAAACTATGAACAACTATGTGAACAATATCAATTCTTTCCCCCAAGAGCTGAATTTACCAAATTAGTTAATGCCTTTCCAAAACAATTTATTAACCAGGTAAAAAATTTGATAACATATAATCCGCTGACCCCACAATTACTCAATTTATTTATTAATGGAATTTTATTCACTGACCAAAAGTTTAATAACCGCACAATTAGAAACTGTCTAAACAATACTTTGTTCCCTGGGAAAATAAATAGAAATAACATTCTTTGCAAGTTTGATAATAAATCAATTGAGAGGTTAAGATCCCTTTATCTTAAACTTCCTATTCAACCTAAAGCTAAAGAAACACACTTTAAAATTTTAAATGCAATTTACCCTTCAAAAGAATTATTAAAAAATCGATTTAATATTGATGACAATAAGTGCTCCTTTTGTGAACGGGATATTGAAACGATTGACCACATCTTTTATGAATGCAACCAAACCAAAACATTTTGGATTTGCTTAGAAAGATGGATCAGTTCCAAATTCACACTTCCTGAATCTATTTCTAGAGATATGGTAACTTTTGGAGTATTATTAATAAACAAAACTATGGAACTCTGTTGTAACTTAATATTTTGTTTGGCAAAATTCTTTATTCATAAACAAAGAGTGCTGAGATCATCCCCAGTCTTTAACATCTTTTTATCTGAATTCCAGTTATATTTGAAATCCTTGAAATCCTTCATTGATTCATATGAATCCCTGACTGAAATATTAATGGAATTGCCCACTGATGTATATTAATCCTAATTTATGAATCCCCTTGCTGCCTTTGTTAGCTACTGTTACACTATTACTAATTGTAATACTAATCTTTTATTGTCAATGTTACTTTATATTTCCACTTTAAATATGCCTCTACTAGATATGCCTTATACAGAATTGCACTAAACATACAAATACATCTGTTTCTCAATAAAAATCTATTCCAAAAAAAAAAAGAAAAAAAAATCCCCCTGTCTGACTCACAGCTGGCAGAGGATCCATTACCATAGCAACGGAACACAGCAGGGCCAGCTGATTAGGACTACAAAAACGCATCACTGTAGTTCTAACTGTGGCAGAACTCAGAGAAAAAAGCTGGACTTTAGAACTGCTTGTGTTTTGGGCCTTTAATAACTCATTTTAACCAACCATTGTTACACATGGAATTAGTTTGGCAATTTTAAATTAAGCTTTAAATAAATTTCTAAATAAAAGCCTTAAGATTCGTCTGTGGCTAATGCAGTGCCGCAGGCGTTGCAATGATATTAGCTTGCATTATCTTTTCCTCTCAATAACAGCAAGACAGTGCATTAGCATTAGCACAAACATTAGCATTTCACTGTTCCCCACCAGTGCACTGCCGTACGCAGTGCAATAAGATTATCCTGCATGATCTTTTCCACTCAGGTTAGGGCTCTGTCTTGCACATCAAGGCAGAGCATTAGCATTAGCCTTTTACCTTGCATGAGGTATTAGCTATTTCCCTTACTTATTACCCATGTTTAGTATACTGAATGCAGTAAGTCATGCTTGTGACTCTCCACATGGTATTGATGACATTGCAGCTTTCTTTAGCATGGATACTAATATTTAGCATCAGAATGCTGGGTCCAAACCGACGGGCACACTTTGGCAGGCCCGGGTTAAATTTCTTCAGGAATTTTCTAGTTCTGCTCATGCTGTTTCTCATGTATTTTCTGGCAAGATATTTGTATGTTTATTTCCCAAACAATTCTCGATGACTTTTCCATTACCTATATAAAGGTGTTCTTTGGATTCTTCTCTTATCCCACTAATAAAACATTTTTATGATATCAATCTAATTTTATTAGTCGCCAAATATCATATACATAAGTCTATATTCTCAAATCAGAAACCTGACTTTTCAGCCTTTAAAGAGGAATTCAAACAATATATTAGAGCTCTCCAATATTAAAAAATAGAAAAGCCATTAAGACAATGGCTGTGTGCTCACACTTTAATATGTTTCTGACTTTTTATTTATTTATTTTCCTTTTGATTTGTTTGTGCTTGCTATATTACACCCAGGCATTATTGTCTTGTCTGTTTTGTTACTTATTGGTGTTCTTAATTTTGCTGTTTTGTAAACACCTTTATTATCAGTAATAATAGTAATAATAATAAAAAGAAGTGGTTTTGAGTTGTTCTTTAACGGTTTTTTCTTTGCTGTGGAGCACAGCACAACATCAACAATATCTACCTGTCCAAGTTTGATTAAGTTAATAAAATTATTCTGCTGCAGCAGCGTGGCCATGGATGACATGTTAGAGAATTGTCTTTTTGCTCTCCAGCTTTGACTGCTCGTGGGGAATTTCCTCATGTAAACAATAACATGCACGGGGTCTATATTTGGAAATATGATTATGTCTGACCAGCTGTGAACCTCACTGCAGAACACACACCCACACCCACACACACAACAGGCTTCTAGTGGCTTTGTGAACCGGTGATGACTGTAATCCATCTCCTTTTATTCCACAGAGCAACTCATTTGTTCTACATTTCGGGTGGAAAGAAGAAGAGAAGTACAACCACGGTTGATTTGATTTCAAACAATGGCTGGCAATAATTGTTGTATGCCTAATGATCTGGATAGCCTGCTGACGGACAAAAGTTCTCCAGACGCGACCAGAGAGGACTTGGAGAATAAAAAAACAGAACTACAGCAGAGTTCCTTGGGCTGCCACCTTATCGTGGTGGAAAGGTTTGAGTGCTCCAATAATCCGAGGAGCTATGCTGTCACAAGGACTCCTAGGAGTCCGGTCCCAGAGCTGAAGTGCGTTCCCTGAAACTGGCCCAACAGACTCTCAACTTAAGACTCCAGAAGCTTCAGATGACCTTGACAATGACACAGCAGTTAATAAAGAGGTGGTCTGACGAGGAGGAGAGTCTTTCAGAGGAAATAGAGTGTCTCCTGGACCAGCTTGATAGAGACCTTGAACAAATGGAGTACCTTGACCACCAACACATGAGTTTAAGGTCTGAAAATGCTCGGTTTAGGCAAAAATTGTTTGAATGAGAGAGAAGAGAGCAAGATATCAGGAACTAGGAGATCCAGGGACCAGTTCCAGCTCTCCAAAACATAGGTACAGTTTTCCTGAAGACGTACCAGACAGGAACACTCAGGTACTGGGTACAAGGCCTGGATATTCTAATCCATCTGGTACTTCAGAAAAACTGGCTACCTTGCTGAAACTGGTTCCTGTTCCACCCAATGGATGTGTGGAGAAACTGTTTTCTGCTCCATGTTACATGAAACGTACGTCAGTAGTGCTACTGATCGCTGACAGCTACTGATCTTAGGCAGGATATTTTTCATCCAATGAAAGAAAATGGATCCACAGATCCAACTGTGTTACAACACAGTCACGACATGATATCTTTCTAATGTTGCTATCGAGGCTCACGAGGAACCCAGATTAAGCCCTATTTTAACACCAAGAGGGTACTGGAGATTTTTTTCTGATTCAGTTCCTCACAAGGGAAGTTTTCTGAGATTTCATAAAAACGAATTTACTATTTTGAATGAAATATTTTTCGGAACTATTTTAACATTGTTTTTCTCACCGATTTCCAGGTTCTTCATCAAATTTTTCAAGCTCTTCCAGACTATAAACGGAAACGACCGTCATTGCTCAGATGTCTAATACAATCTGAGCAAAATCTCAGCACATCAGTCAAAGGGGCGGGACAATCAACCTTATTGGCTTGTGAAATCAGACTATTGGTTGTTTAATCCGTCACTAAAAGCAATCACTAAAGCAATCACTTCAGTTTTTAAAGCTTTTTAGCACTTTTTATAATTTAAATAGCCCATAACTCGGAATACAATTCCTCCTTGGAGTCCAGTCCCGACTCGGAGTGACCGAGACGGGACTGGACTGCACTCAGAGACAGGACCCAACATCTCTGGAGGACCAAAACTGACATAAGAAATAAAATCATAAGTACATATTTAGTTTTTCATGTCCTTACACATGAGTTTCTGTCAAGAAATGTTTACATTTTCTTTTTCATTTCACCTGTTTTTGACAAAAAAAGTAGATATTTTGTTTCGTCTTTTCCTTATACAAGCCCTCCATCTTTTGTCATCTCTGTGTGCATCTTTATGTTAATGAGGAGAGCTGCCTTCTATGTCCAGCTCCTCCACTATTGGCCAATAGAGCTTTGGAACCAACATCACGGCGTAAGACATTTACGTCTCGCGCAGTTGCTTGGTGCCATCTTTACAGGCCAAAACAAACTTCATCCTGGTGTTTTTATTGTGTTACTGACCGCAGTGAAGTTAGTTTCAAGTTTGATATTCCAATATCAAACATAAACCAGACACACTGAAGAAGTTTCCTGATGTTGACCTTCGTCCCTTAGCTTCAACTAATTGACTGAAATGTTACCCAGGCAACTCTGCTTTTACTCATGGACTCATAACCAATGAAACCAACTGGAAGAGCTGGAAGCTGAGCCAGTTGGTGGATCATGTCAGTCAAGTCCAAGTAACCAACACCGATTGTTTTAAGCCTCCTTTAAAGCTTCACGGCTTTAAAGAAGGTTCAAGGTCCTCCAGTTTGAGTCGAGACTGTTGAGGGTTTTTTTTTTCCACCTGCTGCTTCTTCTTCAGTTGCTGTGAACCTGAGTGATAAACAGGAAGTGAGCAGAGACAGACGGTGCCAGTCAGGACGGCTTTCACCAGCAACATCGTCCAGCTGCCTGGCATGAAGACCTGGACAAGCAACCTGGGGACACGAGAGAGACGGAAGAGTTTGCTGAAATATTTTTTAAATAATTGAGAAATATAGAAAAAAACAAAACAGACTTCATCATAAAATGCTAAAGCTACTCAGTGGTCAACATCATTCTGCAGCTACTGATGTCACTGACATCATTCATATTGAATGGCATCAATACATGTCACTGACATCATTCAATGTGAATCATGACATCATGATTGTCATGTCTCATGTCTCCTCTGTGACATCACAGGTGATAGCAGCACCTGTGAGTCAGTCAAGTAAACATTGACCTGTTTACATTGACAATGTAAGCAAGTCAATGTTTACTTTCATTGACATTCAGTATGTTAAATATTGATAATAAATATGCAATAAATATGAAATGATGTAAAATGCTTAATTTAGGTACAAGGCTAATGTTAGCAGGATGGCTATTATTAGCGTATTGAGTCACTAGCATGTTGCATCACTTAAGCTAAACTTAGCATTTTGGATCATTTTAATTTATTCACTAATGTTAGCATACTGAATTGTGTTAGTTCACTAATCTAATTTTGTTTGTCAACATGCTAGCAGTAACCCTTATCCTACTGGTAGTTTCAATAGACTAGTGACTCAATATGCTAATGATAGCCATCACGCTTGCATTAGCTTTATTCTTAATATCAGCATTTTACATAATTTCATATTTATTAGCAATATTTATCATACTGAATGGATTAAGTTCATGCTAATTAACGTGCACACACTGCACCCGAGCCCTTTGGCCCCTCCTACAGGTGGTGAGCCCATTGGAAGTGGGACTCATGTTCCCTTCCAATGGGCTCACCTCCAGGCCTGGCTCCAGGCGGTGGCCCGCGTCCGGGCAACGGAACACTAAGAACATTGTCAGAATTTATAATAAGGGGTTTTAAGGCTGCACTTAGTCTGGTTCCTCACCTAGAACCTCTCTACCAGGGGCATAAAGCCCCAGATAGCACGGCTCCTGGGATCATTGGGACACTCAAACCCCTCCACCACGTTAAGGTGGCAGCCCATGGAGAGGACCTAACTAACCTATCTAACTAACTAACAAATAAAAAAAAACTAAGAACTAAATAAGTAAGTTTAAATGACGTACAATGGATATAAAAACCCCTGTTCAAATGCCAGGTTTTTGTGATGTAAACACATGACAAGACAAACATTTTCACAACTTTGTCCTCCTTTAACGTGACCTTTAACCTGTACAATGCTATTGAAAACAAACAGAAACTTTTAAAGCATAAAAATATTCTGTGAAAAACTTACAATAACCTGGTTGGCTAAATATGCAGCACCTTTGGCTTTCACAACAGCACTCAGTCTTTTTGGATAGGACTCTATCAGTGTGGCACATCTTGATGTGGGAATATTTGCCCACTCTTCTTTGCAAAACCGCACCAAATCCGACAGATTGCGAGGGCATCTCTTGTGCGTAGCCCTCTTCTGATCACCCCACAGATGTTTGGTGGGATTGAGGTCTGGACTCTAACTGGGCCATTCCAAAGCTTTTATCTCACTCCATTTTTTGTTGATTTAGATGTGAGCTTTGGGTCATTGTCAAGCCGAAAGATGAAGTTCCTCCTCGTCTCCAGCTTTCTAACAGAAGCCCGATGGATTTGTGCCAACACTGACTGATAATTGGATCTGTTGATGATTCCGTCCACCCTGGCTAAGGCCCAGTTCCAGCTGAAGCAAAACAGCCCCAAAGCATGATGATACCTCCACTATGCTTCACTGTAAGTATGGTGCTCTTTTGTAGGTATGAGCACTGTTGTTTTTGCACCAAAGTCACCTTTTGGAAATTTGTGCAAAAAGTTCGACCTTGGGTTCATCAGACCGTGACACATTTTCCCACATATGTTTGGGAGATTTCAGATGTGTCTTTGCAAAATGAAGCTGGGCTTTGGTTTTTCTCTTTGAAAGATAAGGCTTCTGTCTTGCTGCCCTTTCCTTCAGCCCAGACATATGAAGAAGATGGGAGGTTGTTTTCACATGTACTGCACAGCCAGTACTTGCCAGAAATTCTCGGAGCTCCTTCAGCGTTGCTGTCGGCCTCTTGGCAACTTACCAGACCAGTTTTCTTCTTGTCTTTTTCTTGTCAAGTTTGGACGGACGTCCTGTTCTTGCTGATGTTACTGTTGTGGCACTTGATGGTGACAGTCTTCACAGTGTCCCATGGTATATTTAATGAACTGGAAATTCTTTTGTAGCCTCTGAAAATAGCCACACTCCCAGCTCTAAAAGGTGTGCACACTTATGCTGCAGTGAAAATACGTCATTTTCACTGCAGCTCCTTGGAAGATTTCTGTTTGTTTTTCAATTTCATTGCAAAAATGCTTGTCTTGCTGAAATAAAACCTGGCATTTGAACAGGGGTGTAGACTTTTTATAACCATTGTAACTCTAATCAAACAATTAAAAAACGACCTAACTACTAGCAAACAATTAAAAACGACCTAACTACTAAGCAAACAATTAAAAAACGACCTAACTACTAAGCAAACAATTAAAAAACGACCTAACTACTAAGCGAACAATTAAAAACGATCTAACAACTAAGCGAACAAGTAAAAAACGACCTAACAACTAAGCGAACAAGTAAAAAACAACCTAACAACTAAGCGAACAAGTAAAAAACGACCTAACAACTAAGCGAACAAGTAAAAAACAACCTAACAACTAAGCGAACAAGTAAAAAACGATCTAACAACTAAGCGAACGAGTAAAAAACGAACTAACTAGTGAGCAAACAATTAAAAACGAGCAAATGCTAAGCGAACAAGTAAAAAAATCCCTAACTATCTAACTAACAACTAATTAAAAATTCACCCCACTACTTCAATCGATGCTCCACAGGCGTAACCTCATCAAACCTGGAGACTCAAAATCCTCTCCCAGTGAGGTCTTCGCGTTAACGAAGGCCTCCCTGGGTAATCCAAATTTTGACTCCAGTTCGACTCGATAGGCCTGAGAGTCTTTGGCTGATGGGATCTCTGGATAGGTGTCCAGATCTATGATGTCCGACACATCATCTGGAGGAATGTCGGGCTCCAGAGTTGAGATGTCACACCTGGCGTCCACTTCCAAAGAAGAAATCAAGGCAGCCGTGGCCTTGGTCATGGTATGAGAGGGTCCAGGGTTTTCTGGGAGGTTCACTGGAGCAACTCGTGATGAATGTCTCCGAGCGAACCGCCTGAAAAAACCCTGGAGCCTCTCATTCAGGCCTTTGAGGAAAGATCTCGGCTCGACCGGGCGGACGACTTTCTTGGATTTCTTGCCAGATGCATGCAATCGGACAAAAAGGTCCTTAACCATGCCTTTGACTTCATCCACCATATCACTGATCAAGTCATCAACGTGATTGCTGCGTTTGTTCTCAGAGTCAGAGTCTAAGATGGAATTGACTCTCTCGACCACATACCGGACAATGAGACGGTTTAAATTGTCCGTGCGTTCGGTGTGGAAATCTCCACCAACCTGGATGACCTTAGCAAAAGCTTCCGGCAACTTGTTGCCAACCATCTCTTCGATCTTGGAGTTGTCGATCGGAACACTCTCAAGAGCGTTCGCAACAAACAGCTCCAAGATCTCCTTCAATATCCCGACCAGAACGCAGGTAGTGGTGCGAGCGGGGTCCCCTGTTGCCAGACGCAGGTACTCCATCCAGGTCAAGTTGATGAACAGTCGGTGCACCAGCCCCCTAAGGACGTTGACCGTGATGCGCTGGGTCTCAACAATTGGAGAACTCATTCTGCTTGCCAGGTTCGCTGGTTTGAAGAAAGGTTTGCTCTAAAGGCGAGATGAACAAGAACTAATCCGGGCTCTGAGACAAACGAGGGCGAACAGAGGGCTCGAGAAGAATGCAGTGCAAATAAACACCCTGACATTTGCGACGTCATAGACATCAAACCCGCCGAATTCTATGTTCTCACGTAATAAGTGACGTTTCCCAGGCTTATGGGAAAAAACTGTGTTCGAATGCCGGGTCTGCATCCGGGTCCTCCGAAGACCGCGAATATCAAACGACCGGAAGAGAGGAGCTGTGAACGGCTCGAGCCTCTAGCTAGCAAACACAACCGGACAAGTGGAAGCCTGATACTGCTTTTATTCGCTTTATTTCACTTTAAAAATGCTCGCAGGACGCTGCGCGGTAGGATGAAAAGCAAACGTGTCATTTTGTTGCGTAACATTAAACGAGAAACTAGGCGGCAGCAAAGGACGGCAGCTGTCAAACCTAACGACTGGCAGCCATTGGCGTGACAGCGAATTGTTTTCATCAGGTAGGAAGACGACCTCACCTTCTGCCCTTCACAATAAGAGTTTACATCCGGGTGTGAAATACATACATTATAATACGCCACAATATACTGTTTTACTAAATGTACTAAATACTTTACTACTAAATATCCTGGACATGGAAGGCAGCTCTCATTAACATAAGGAGGGTTTGAATAAGGAAAGGACAAAACAAAATATCTACTTTTCTTGACTCTTAAATGCATCTTTAGGGGTGTTATGGAAAAATTACCATAATCTGCTAGTCATGTTATATGAAATGTTTGTGAACTCTCACCAAAAAAACTATTTGAGTTTTTTGTACGAGGTTGGATGACATTTTGATAAAAATAGCACTTAATGTCCTTTTGAAATTAATAAAATATTCCTGAATTGAATTGAAGTTAAATTCAGTTCAAAAATATATTCTCATAAGAAAATTAGATATAGTGTCAGGTAACTCAGATTACTGTTAATAGCTGGGGCAGAAATAATCGCATGCAGGTGTTCTTTTTTTCTTCAAATTTTTCTTCTATTTTTCTTTAGAGCAAAGTACAGATTACCTTTTGCACATTACAAAAAGAATATAAAACATGTAGTCGCATACATCTACATATGTTTATATAAAATTACACAATAAATAAAACCAAAAGAAGAAAAAAACAAGCAGAAGAAAAAACTAAATAAAAAATATGTAGCTGTGTCAAAGAAGTCTCTGACTTTGACACTTTTGTTGCATTTCTGTGTTTTAAAGAGAATGCACAGAATATCAATGAAGCATTTCTCTGTGTTACTTAGTTGTTGTTGGGTTTTTTTTTTTAGATGTGTCGTTCCTTATGTTCTATTTTACATCTCTCTTTCCATTGGAATTATTTTCTTGTTTCATTACCTCTCCTTAGCTGTCTTCGAAGGTATTCCTTCCACTCCCTGAAGGACATTCCCGATCTGATGAATGACCTGGCCTTCCTCATCCACATGCTGGAGCAGAACGACCCGCTGCTGGTGCAGCGCCTCTCCATGTTCCTGTCGCCGGTCAGCGAGAGCAGACTGTTGGAGCAGAGCCTGGAGAGGCACTGGGGAGAAGAGAAGCTCCAGGCTCTGAGCAGCGTGGACGCGGAGGGCTGCAGCACCCTGCAGCTCGTCGCCCTGCCTCGCCTCCCTCCGGCTCTGTTCACCCTCAGCCAGCTGCACGCCCTCAAACTGGAGCTCATCGCTGACGCCAAGTTCACTTTGCAGGTGGAAAACATGACTTCACTCAGGTGAGTTGTACAGGGAATCAGACGCACTTCCTTTACCCTAGGGAAGAGAATCGGGTCCATTGAAAAAAGTCCAAACTTCATCTGGATAATTTTTCTCAGAATTCTGAGACTAAAATTCAGAATTTTGAGAAAAACTGCAGAATTCTGACAAGAAAAAAATAGAAATTCTGAGATTAAAGTGAGTTTTTTTTCCAGGGACCCTGATCAACTTCCATATGTCCCATAAACCCTTGCTATGATTCCCACAGACACAGGGAGCTCCACTGCCCGGCGGCTGTGGATCCCGGTGCGCTCGCAGTCCTCCAGGAACGCCTCGAGGTTCTCTACATCACCTTCTCTCAGGCGTCACAGATCCCCAGTTGGGTCCTCTCCCTCCGCAACCTGCATGAGCTCCACCTTTCGGGTCGCTTGGGCAGCGAGGGCGGCGTGGGTCACGGCTGGGCCGTGGGGAGCCTGCGGCAGCTCTGCCACCTCCGCGTTCTGGTGATCCACGGGATGCTGGACAGGGTTCCGTCAGAGCTGTGCGAGGTGGCAGGAAGCTTGGTGAAGCTGGAGATACACAACGAAGGCGCAAGGCTGCTTGTGCTGACGGAACTCAAGCGAATGGCGGACCTGACAGAACTCCGGCTGCTGGTAGAGAGGTGGCTCTTCCTCTAATTGCCTCCACACATCAGGGACTTCCTGAGCCGTCCTTACGCCACCAACGAGGGACACCTTGAGGATCAGTCCAGGCCAGAGTCGGACACTTTCCCGTACTCTCCCACTCAGTGGAGTCACAGATATAAAGTTTAAAGATGACTGATATAACCCTATACACCTAAATTTACAATTTTAACTAAACTTAGTATACTTCTGCACTATGTAACTTTTATGAAAAATATTAAATAATTTTCTTCTTTTTTAATGACCCATTGGGGATTGCGTCAAACACAACAGCATTTTCTTTAGGAGTAACAGGAAGTTGGAAAAGTAACAAAGTCAGAATAAGACAATAAATGACCATTTGGATTTAGTAACTGGCTTACAAGTAATATTTCCCTATTAAACCATTTTCTACAAAAGATTGTCTTATAATTTGTATTTAATGTCTTCATTATTCCAGATATAATATTTATGAGGAGTTAGCTAACAACTTATCAGGTTGAGGAATGCACATGAGTCATTGAAGTTATTGAAGTGCAAAATTGGACACACGTGTTCGATTCCTCTGCAGCCAATGGCATTAGTGAATTAGTTTATTAAAAAAAAAATCTTATGAAAACGGTAGCTGTATTTTAAAGTTTGCTTACAAGAAGGAGTGAAAGTGTGTTTTTAGCCCCGTGATGCTCATGCGTCGCTGCGTTTTAATCCAGTAAACATGTCGTTCCAGAGTTCCTCTGGATTACAGTAAAATGTTCACCAAAAAAAAAAGAAAATTCAACCGGACACACACATTATGTTGAACCAGATACAACCCTATACACATATTTTGTTTTCAAACTCCACTGACTTTTATTTGCAACAAAACAAACGACAAACCATCTAAACTATTTATTTTTTTTATTCATCCATACAGTTTCCCGAACTCCTCCCACACTTTGGGAACCACTGGAATAGAAGAACTGAGGGTATACTAATTTGTAAATAATTGAAAAAATTTCCAAGTCTAGCGTAAGAAAGTGAATAGCCAAAATCAGAAGAACATGGATGACATAATGTTTCTGAAACTCACTTCATGTAAATTTTTGAGAGAGAACAGTTTCACATATTACAAATGTGAAGCATAAATAAATTATGATCAGCACCAGGGCCAAGTTTCAAAAGCTGATTGGTGGACAGGCTAACTAGTCTTAGCATTCTTAACAGGTTCCGTTGTGAGAAACTGGTGGCATGATCACAAGCTTGATTGACAGCACTGAAACCCTCTTCCTAGCTCAGACTGTGTTTCTTCACATGGCAGGAAGGAAGCAGAGGAGCTCGACTTTTTTTTCTTTTTTTACACATTGTTGCATATTCTGCTATCATGACATTTATAACAAATATGTTTTCTAAAAGTTACCTACTTCATCTCTAAATAAGTAATTTAACTGAATTGTGTTGGTTACATACAGCTGCTGATTTGACAAATGAAAACAATAAATGGGTCAAAAATGGCTCATAATAGCTTATGCTAATCTTCATCTATGTTTTAATAGATTTCACCTATAAAAGTTTGTAAAAGCTCGTAATTATAATTAACAACAGGATTAATAATGTATGTACATTTAAGATTTTATGTAGCAAAAGAAGTTCCTTCTCTGGCTGCAGTCTCTGCTGCTGAAGGATGAGTTGCCGTTCTTCTCCAGGACTCCACACCTCTCAGCCGGGCAGCTTGGAATGTCCTGGTCCTGCACCGGTTCTCCACCCACCCAGACCCACTCGTCACCAAGGTAACGCAGGCCCGTCCACATCTACCAACATGTAGCAGGAAGTCAACGTAAACACTGAGGATGAGTTGGTAAAGAACACCGGAGAGCAAACAGCGACCCACCTCCTCAGTGGTTGCCAGTTGGGCTTTCTCTTGTGCAAAGTGGTTGTCGTCGTCTGTGGAGAGGGTCGCCAGGTCGTAGCTGTGGACTTTGTTCAGAGTCCTGCAGTGCTCCAACGCCTCCTCCCAGGTTTTATTCTCCTTCACCAGAGTCAGTGACTCATCGTAGCACATGAACGTATGTTTCTGATCACACTCGCCATTCCTCCACTTGCTGGTAAACGACTCCTTATAAGCGCAGTGTTCGTTTGAGTCTGGTTCTACAAGAAACAGTGGGGAAACATATTCTACCGATGAAATCTGGAGATCGTTCAGCAAATTACGACACTGACATGAAGACGGCTCAATTTCATGTTAAGCTCCAAAGGCACTGGAGTCACCCGTTAAAGTAGGAGAGAATGAAATGAGCTGCAGCACTTGGTTCAAGGTCAGAATCAAGCTTTCACGTATGGAGCGCCCACTCTACCATCAATCAGGCTGCATGTTCACTGGTCAGAAAACCAGTTACTCTCTTTGATACAGTTACTCTATTCAAGTTCCTTTAGAGGTTCCTCTTGTATTTTATAACACAGTCAAGTAACTATGTTACCTTCAGTTGTAAGAATGTATTATATGTCAAATATAACTTAAAAGAAATTTGACATTGTAATTTAACGCCTTGGAATTGGGCCACTGTCTCTTTAAAAACTCCTGCCCTTTCTGAATGTCCGCCTTCAGAAAGTCATCACAACATGGCTCCTCTGACTGTTCAACAATGTTTTTACCAGTGTGGCACTGAGAAGTAGCTCATATAATGAGCTGAGCAGATTTGCAGTCCCAACAGGTGTTTGCTAATTGCTGCTGGCTAGTCTGAAGGAGCTGGATGGAGGAGTTGAGAGGGAGAGGTGCTCCCTCTCAAAGTGGAAGTCTGAAAACTGCCTTTCAGAGGACAAGCTTTATCTTCAAGGGGAATAACATTATGATATGACGTAAAGCTCAAAACAGTCAATTTTACATTTACTGCCCCTTTAAGAACTCCAAATATATTGTCCCAAAAATGAGCCCTCCTCCACGAATCATATAAATGCTAGTCCAGGTGAAAACCTGCTCTGCAAGCACACCTTTGAGTTTGAGGGAAACTGGACGATTCCAGCAAAGCGCTTGATAATGGAAATAGGAATTTCTGCTTTTCAGCTAAACGTATGCTTTTTTGGTTTATGTAGAGAAAGCTACATCCATGTAGATTGTTTGGAGAAAATATTTCTTGGACAGAACAAACAGAAAAGCATTTAGTTAAAAAATAAACGATCTTCAAGTTGTCTGACTTGTCTCTTTCATTACGTGAACTGTGACGTTTTCCTTACCGTGGACGTCCCAGTTGAAGAAGGTTGCTATTTTGTCTTTCGTGGACCATTTCCATGGGCTTGTGTCGTTCTCTCGGTACAGTCCAAGCCAGCTTTCGTACCAGTAGAACTCCCTGATTTCCATTTCATTTCTGATTGTGATCAAATCATCGTGTTTCTCCCTGCAGAAAGACTGAGCTGCTTCCCATGTCTTCATGTAAGAGTAGTAAGAAACCTTTCTCTGTCTGAGGCCCGACGGCTGCACACAGGCAAGATGGGAGGCGAGTAGCAGGAAGAAAAAGATGCAGATGTTCCTCATCTTGAATCTGCTGCACTGATCTCCAAGTACCTGAAGAACATAATCAGTTCTATTACATCATTTCAGTGAAATATTCAGCATTTTTCACAGAAAGAGAGAAATATTGAATTGCTGCAAGCAGCTGAATTTCAAAAATGAAGCAATCATGCAAAACATTCATTTGCTGTCAACTGACTATTTTTAATTGCTATAATGAATTCAAAATGTGTGGAATTGGACAGTGTACAAAAAGACTGAATTATATTTATTTGAACCAAATTGGATTAATGCTATTTGGGCATAATTGAGACCAATTTGGGTAAATCGGTCTAATAAGCCTTATAATACAATCCACCCAACTGTCAGTGTGCTGTTAAATCTGTTAAAAATCTGCACAAAACTTTGCAACAAAAAACACAATTTTCACAATTGCGATCTTTCCTAGATAAGAAACGCAATGTAAATAATAAGTGAATAAGTTTCTTAAAGCAATAAACATGCTGCACCAGTATTCTCCACTTCTTGTTGTCTTTTTTTTCCTTTGAATTTTTGATTCCACAACATCACTGTATAACAGTATAAAGAGGAAATGTCTCTATCCAGAGTTAGTATTGATTTATGTTCCCAACATATGGAAATGTTAAAATAAAGAAGAAATGATTAGGGAGGGGGGGATTTAAACAGGATTTCACTTTGAACAGTTTTGAGAGAAAAGCATCCTTACTCACCTGAAGGTGCAACAGAAAAGCAGCTTTGACCCTCAACTTCAGGTAATGATGATTCTCAGCCTGTTGACTCAGTTAAGAATCTCCAGCAACCAATCAAAGCAAAGCATTCAACTCACCAATCATGAGGATGAGGTCACCACCCTGCTTCCCTCGCTCCTCGCTATTCTGCTTTGCATCTCGTCCTGAATCTTCTCACAGCGGCAGATGTAGAAAAAGAATCCAAGAAAAAAAAGTTCTGTCATGTTAGCTAGTGGCTAATACTCTGTTACAGCTGGACCCGTTTTCTAGCCATCTTTTTTGCTACTTTATGTTTTACTTTTTACTTATTTTCTTTTTTTGTTATCTAATAATCCTTTGACTAGACTCATTAGGTGCTATTGTATTTTTATACAAATGCTTTTTTAATTGCCTGTGAAGTTAGGTTTGAATGGAACACATTCAAATTCATGTCTGTCATCCCTCTCCCTAAGCTGTCATGATTTGGTTTCTTGTTCACCACACCCAGAATATAAAAACATGGAGACTTTTAATAATAATTTAAAAAGTGAACTTGCACAGCTTTCACAAAGGGGGAAAAAGCTAAGTTTAGACAAGCTAATAGATAATTCTGGTAACTCCAAGAGCAACGAGTAAATTCAGCTCAACTTTGAGAAGTATCCAACAAAACTGAGAAGGTATTTCAGTTTCTGCTCAAGTCAGTGGTGCCTCCAGGACTCTTGGGCCCCCATGACAAAAAAAAAAAAAAAAACTCAGTTGGGCCCCCCAGACGCAGCTGCTGTTAAAATGTTTTTAATCTATCTGACCCATCAAAAGCGTCCCAATTTTAAAGTCTTGCTTTCATTGGTCCAACACTGATGACTAAGACAATATTTACTGCTCATGAATTTTACGTGCAACAGTTCACACACAGTATGCAAGTAGGTTGCTTAATTTGTTTCTATTAGTTTTAGATGCTGAAATGTCTCTGCCAATGAGCAACTGAGTGCTTTTTGGTCTGGGAGAGGTAATATTTATTTTTTTCTGCTAAAAACAATTTTAGAAAACACAGCATAATTAATTTTGTAATTGACAGGGCCCCATTTGTTTTGTATTTATTTTTATGAACAACAACAACAAAAAATGTGGAGGTGAATGGTCATAAGTTTCCCCGTTTGGTGTTGGCACAAGTCAACACCAAACCATTGATCACCCACTCACTGAGTGAACTGGAAAAGTCAGGCCATTTGCATTTTTGAGGACGACCCTGACCTTGGTGATGGATTGATATTGGCTACTGTCTAAATTTACAGTATTTGCATAAATGATAATAATCATTTGGCTTCCAGTTTCCTACTCATTTGCTTAATGGGATCTAAGGAAACACTGAACAATTGGTTTGCATTTGGTTAATGAACTTTTGCTCAAAGAAACTTTGTTTTATTTCCTAACCACTCTTGGGTTCACAGCCTCACCCGTCTACCTCACAATATCTGTTATTATTGAACTGATTGTTTATATTCAGACGTGGGTAGAGTTCTCAAAAAGAACGATATGTTGAAGCAGAGTAAGAAAAGCACTGCTGCAACATATTTTTATTCAAATAAAAGTAAAAAGGAGCCGTCCCAAAAGTTATTCAAGTACGAGTAAAACAGTGTTTGATAAAAAAGCTACCAAAGTACAGAGTATCAAATGTAAAATGTAAAAAAAAAATAAAAATAAAATGGACCAAAATATGCAATTATGTGGAAAGTTATGTTGGTATTTTAAGGACCAAAATGAATCATAAAAATAACATTAAAGCTGCAAGCAGCCTCGAGCGGCCCTCGCAGCCAAGCGCCGCTCCGGCCTATTGGCCACCGCAGAGTACTAGCAACCGCCGCCCGACGCCAGCCACCACAGAAGCTCTCACGCAGTTTTCAGCACCTCCGCCCGCACCGCGGAAGCTGTTGCTCAGTTTCCATCAACGCTGCCCATGTTCCAACACAGAAGTTGTTGCGCAGTTTCCGCGCCCGTCCACCAGGCGGTACGCATTGATGCGTTCGACGGCGCTCCTTGACGACGCAAAAAAATGTGGTGCAGATTCATGGGTTTAGCGAGGAAATATAGCTGGCGGATTAATGTAGGGGACACAGTGGAGTCAAAATACATTTCAATGCTGTTGTGCTCTTTAGAGGTCAACAAAGGTCATACGTATCCAATTTGGCGCCAGTCGGATGATCCATGTGTCATTTAGAGCCGATGGTATGTACATGGCGAAGAACTGCATTTCGTCATTTCTACACCCCAATGCGGTTCGGTCAGCAGCCAGCATTTTTAGTCAGTATTCACATGATGAAACCCATATAAATTATAGAATAACAGTAAAATATACAGCAGAAAAAACATGACTGCCTCTTAAAAGTGGGCGGGACTACGGTGAGGTCATCAAGTGACCATGGAAATGTGTTCAGGGCTGTTCTCTAGAAAGACAGAGGAAGTGTGATGCAGCTGTCATCTTGCATTTGGAAGTCATTTAATGTTGATGTTTCATGGTAAATAGTGAAAGTTTTACACTAAGTCACGGCCACATGCTTTGATGTGAACTACAACTGAGATCTAAATGCAGTGCAACTTTAACGTTATCGTAAAGTGAGTTAGGAAAATGGTAAAGGTTAAAATGTACCAGTTTAATAAACCGTACTGTTCAGTAATAAACCAAGGGCAATGCACATTAATAGAGCACAGTTAACTTTCAGCACATTAGAACAATAGCACAGGCTGAATCCCATCCATTAATTAGGTATTGTTTGGGAACGAGAGAGCAGAGCTGGACAGCCGAGCCACTGATCAGCATAACACCGCTATAAACACCGTCCTAATGAGCCCTTCACAACAAGCATGCAAAAGTAATAAAACGAAATAACAGAAACCTTAAGCAACACGGCCATATTTTTCTAAAAGTAATTAATCTGAACCTGAACAGTCAGCTGAACTAGAACTCAGATACAAGAGCTGCTCTATTGTTGAGCTCTGAGCTCGTTGTGCTTCTTCAGGATTCTGAAGCAAAAAGTCTGAACTGTAATCTGTCCCCCCCACCGCGTTTATTATCCTTAACAATAAACACAAGTAATATGCTTAAAATAAGGCACAAACATTGTCCGTTAGAATCGCTGAGAAATGTTTAGATAATTAAATAGCAGATTTTTACAAGAAAAATGTCCGAGAATAATGCCTGCTAGCACACGCTAAAGCTAAAGTTAGCCACAAAGTTTAAAGAAAGTAAAACTCACCTTCATATCTGTGAATGTATAAGGAGGCGAACATCTTAAAACCTTTCTTCGGCTTACTTGTTGGGGCTTCGGATCGACGTACATTATTAATTGTTACCTTGGAAAAACATTTCAGCCGTTTTTCCCGAACGCGGAAGCTGAGGTGCAGAGAGGCTATAAAACTGCTCCAACTCCGGTCCAACAGAGCGTTCTTTCTCACGAGCGTGGTTCGGATTTGCAGCTCCAAAACCCAAGCAAAATGTTGAGCGTAGTCCGGTTCTGTCGCTCCAAAATGTACAGTCCACAGCGGAACACACCGAACCTCGACCATGAACGGCCGCCCGACTGCCAGTACGTACAGTACGTATTAGCAAAGCTACAGTACAGTGCAGTCCATCACAACCAATCAAATTGCTTAAATTTGATTTTACACTTGACTGACCAGTAAGGCAGAGACGACTGGAATTGATGCATTTACTTGCGGTAGTAAATAACAGTTATTAACAAAACGCTACATTTACTCCGTGTTTTAAGCCAACAAAAATTATCTGAGGGCTTACATATAACATTTCAGGTTAAATGTAACAGCTTTCCTTTTGGAAATCTCACGGCAGACGCGCTCGCAATGTTTTCATGGCCATCCACCGTCGATCTGTTTGTCATTGGTGGAGTAACACTGACCCCTGCTGACGCAATACTGGTATTGTTCTTCATCCTGTTTGTCTGCTGTTTCATTCGTGGAGTAAGACTGTCCCCTGCTGGCGGAATACTGATATTGTTCGTCATCCTGTTTATCCGCTGTTTCATTCGTGGAGTAAGACTGACCCCAAGGGGCGAATTACTGAAATGGTTTATAAACAGTTTTGCTGAATTACGTTTTCTTTTATTTCTAGCCAAAATTAATTAATATTTGTACTCTCACCCACAAAATAAACTTATATATAAAAAAAAACTTATAATACTATATATTTAAATAATTAATAACATAACATAACCTGTATTTCATGGGCTGCTGTTTTCTAGGGGGCGCTATAGAAAAATTAGGCCACGCCCTACAAATATTGTGATGGATTTCTGTCGGGGAGTCGATGAGGATCCATCCTTGTGAATTTGGAGCAGCTGGGCCCGAAAATGTGGAATTGAGAGCCAAACGTATGGCGATGGCGTTACAGGTCACTTCGCCACGCCGCCACGCCCACCTGCTCCATCGTAGCTGGTCGGGGTTGGAATCCTCAATACACCAACATGTCTTCTGTGTCTGGGCACAGTTTCATGTTGATGAGGTCAAAGGGGTCAGATAGGGACCTTTGACAGTAAAACATGACACTTCCTATTCTCAGGGGGCGTGGCCTAAGTGATGTCATCATTCGACCATAGGGTATTGTAGGAGACCCGATGATAATGAATCACAGAAACTTTGGTGCCTCTGTGAGTTTCTGTGTAGGAGATATAGCAGTTTATGTTTTTACGGCGAGTAGGTGAACTTTGACCCCTGCTAACCCCCCTTCAGCATACTCAAAAACTCACCGTTTAGATAACTTTAGATGAGACATGCCTTATGAACAGACTGACCGAGTTTGAAGCCGATCAATCGAAATCCCTAGGAGGAGATAGATCAAATATGAAGGCTGTAAACGGCAAAAATGGGGTCAAAAACCGAACTTGAATCCAAAATGGCCGACTTCCTGTGGGGTTTAGACCATGGCTCCAAGAGACTTTTTTGTACGTCCTGACAAGGTACACATGTGTACAAAGTTTCGTATTTGTAGGTTAAAGCATGGCTTGGGGCTGATCATTTAAAATTTTCTAGGGGGCGCTATAGAGAAATTAGGCCACGCCCACCAAATATTGTGATGGATTCCTGTCGGGCAGTCGATGAGGATCCATCGTTGTGAATTTGGAGCAGCTGGGACCGAAAATGTGGAATTGAGAGCCAAACGTATGACGATGGCGTTAGAGGTCACTTCGCCACGCCACCACGCCCACCTGCTCCATCGTAGCTGGTCAGGGTTGGAATCCTCAATACACCAACATGTTTTCTGTGTCTGGGCACAGTTTCATGTTGATGAGGTCAAAGGGGTCAGATAGCGACAGTTCACAGTAAAACATTACACTTCCTGTTCTCAGGGGGCGTGGCCTAAGTGAGGTCATCATTCGACCATAGGGTATTGTAGAAGACCCGATGATGATCAATCACAGAAACTTGGTGCTTCTGTGAGTTTCTGTGTAGGAGATATAGCAGTTTATTTTTTTACGGCGAGTAGGTGAACTTTGACCCCTGCTGACCCCCCTTCAACATACTCAAAAACTCACCGTTTAGATAACTTTAGATGGGACATGCCTTATGAACAGACTGACCGAGTTTGAAGTCGATCAATCAAAATCCCTAGGAGGAGTTCGATCAAATACGAAGGCTGTAAACTGCAAAAATTGGCAAAAATGGGGTCAAAATGGGAACTTCAATCAAAAATGGTTGACTTCCTGTGATACTTGCACTATGACATTAATTGTAAATTTTGAGCGTCTTGGGGAGCTCTACAAGTGTACCAAATTTCACGTCTCTACGATAAAGTAAGTGAATAGCAGAGGGTAAAAAAGGGTGTTTTTCCAATTTCTAGGTGGCGCCGTAGAGACATTTCTGTTGCAATTTTTACGACGACTTTAAAATACGTAAATTTTAAACAGGCTAAAGGCCTCTGCCAAGTTTGGTGAGTTTTTGAATATGATAAAGCCCCCAAAAAGCCAATTCATTTGGGTGGAAGAATAATAATAATAAACAGTAGGAAAACAATAGGCCTTCGCAGCGCTTAGCTGCTCGGGCCTAATAAT